>NC_058084.1:239198360-239557981 GCF_014858855.1 Bufo gargarizans
TTGCAGCCCGATCTTTGAATATCTCCCACCACTCTGACTTAGTATCACAGAGATCCAGTAAAGGTACCTGACTCTGAAGGAAGTTCTCAAAGGATTGTCTCACCTCTGCTTCCTTCAAGACACCCGAATTCAGCTTCCAATAACCTCTTCCCATTTGGGGGGGGATTCTGAAATATTCAGAGAAAACATAATCAAACAGTGATCGGAGAATTCCACCTCCACAACCCTTAAGGGCGAAAAGGTAGCCTCCTCCTTCAAATAAAACCTATCTATTCTAGACCTGATCTGACTACCTCTATAGAAAGTGAAACCCCCGTGGCCTGGGGTATGCCTAATGTGGACATCCTCCAGACGAGCCTCACTAGCTACTCTATTCAGAAAAATACTATCATAAGTCAGCTGGTTTCTGGTGCCTCCCCTGTCTTGGGGCCTTGTGATAGTATTAAAGTCCCCACCAAAAACCACCTGCCAGCTTGTAAAAAGGAAAGGCTTAATCCTCATAAAGAGACATTTCCTGTCCCACCTGGACTGGGGCCCGTAGATATTAATCGGGCGCAGTTCCTGTCCCTTCATGAGGACATCCAAGATCAAACACCTCCCAATTTCTAATTCAATTACTCGTCAGCATTCTACCGGTGCAGTAAAAAGGACCGCCACTCCGCTATACGGCTCAGCCGCAAGAGACCAGTAGGAGGCCCCTGGTCTCCACTCCCTCTTGGCTTTATAAATCGCTGCCAAATCTGGCAGCCTGGTCTCTTGCAAAAACAAAATGTCAGCTTCAACACGGCTGAGAAAATCGAAGGCTGTAAAACGAGCCGCATCCGACTTAATGCTGGCGACATTAATGGTCGCCAGAGTCAGCAGAGCGGGTACTTCCATAAAGAGTAGTTAAATTAGACGGCCTTCTTCCCATCCTTCCCTCCCCCCCCCCCCCCCGGGGTTGCCCTCTAGAGCAGCACGACCTCTCTTGAGGGAGATAGTGGTATCCATCTCTCTGCCACCACCACCTCCCTCTGCGCACCACTCCTGGCTTTCTCAGTCTCAGGGCCCGGTTTTGCCTCCCCTCCTGAGGACCTTGCATCCCCACCAGAGGGGGGAGCGGGGCCCCCTGATGGCCCTCCCTCCTTCGCCCTGGCCCCTCACCTTCAACCTCCTCCTCAGCAGAGGAGGCAGAGGTCTCATCCAAGATGAGGTACCGGTTGGAGAGCTCCAGAGGGGAGCCGGTTACACCTTACCTGGCAACTTTGGTCGGGCTAGATCTTTTTTTAGTACGCCGTTTCCGTCTACTTTGGGACTCTGCCCCACTACCCTGTGCAGAACTTTCGTAGTGCGAGGACAGAGTCTCTTTAGCCCGATCCAGTCTCTCAATCTCCTCCTCCAGCCTGCTGCCCCCTAGGGTCTCGGATTCAGGAGGGGCAGTCGTTTGGGAAGGAGCGGGCATCACCCCAGGACGGGGTTCTTCCCCCTCCCTCTCCGCCTGACGCCTCTCTCTCCGCCTCTGCCGGGACGGGTTGTTCCGGTTCCTCACTGACCCCTTAACTCCACTGCCTTTGCCAGTACCCGCCTCAGCCGAAGGGACCTCCCGGCCCGCTCCTGCATATCCAGACCAGAAGAGCTCAAGCCCCTCCGGCCGGGCAAAGCTGATCTCAAACTCCTTGGAGCCAAAAGGATGGATCAAGGCAAAGATGTCAGTTGCCCTGAAACCCATCCCAAGCAGGAGCTCCACTACCCTATTTCTAGTAGGGCAAGCTTCATCGCTACTCCACTTGAGACAGACCACATTCCGTCTGGCTCCAGGGCCGGTTGTGGGTGAAGACCAGGTGGTCTCGCCCGCGTTCTGTTCTTGGAAGGTCCGAACGCAATGTCTGTTGAACCAGAATGAACATTCCACCTTCTTCCCCTCTACGGAAAAGGAGCTCTCCCCCTTTTTGAGGGCCTCCAGCAGTCACTGCTGCAAGCCACCATTTACCAGACCCTGAGAGCGAGGAAGCCAAAGAAATCAGCCCCTCCCCCCTACAGCCGTAGCCACACTGGCATAACTTCTGCCAGGTGCCTCGGACATAGGAGGGGCAGCAGAACCGGCTCCCCCCCCCACCTGTCACAAGTGTCGCACCAGATCCCCCTAAGGGGGGCACGCAGGGGGGTCCCGCCACTTTTCCAGCAGCAGGACCAACCCCCACATCCACCCCCCCACCAGGACCCCGAACGACCCCTGAAATTTCACCTGCCCCCAAACACACAGCTGGGCCAGCTGGGGCAATGACATTAACATTTTTCTTTTTATACACATCCGCCTCCGCCTCAGTGGTCCCTACCACCACATCCTCGGCTTCATAGGCGTTTTCATGGTGGACCGCGACCTCTGCCACTATCCTCCCCATCCCCCCCTCTTCTGAAGAGGACAGAGAGGACGCAGCGACGTCCACCGCCCTGTACACCCTATGTACAGTTATTGCAACTTTCTTTGCTTTATTTACTTTAATGTCCACACAACATCCTTCTGCATTGCTTGTATCCATAGCAACTTCACTAGGGCTCCCTTTCCCCAGAGGATTTGGCTGGAGCAGGCGCCCTGTGGCACTACTGCTCCCAGCCATGCCAGCCCAACACAAGGTAGCAGCCACGGCCGCAGGAGCCCCACCCCCCATCCCCGCCCATGGACACGCCCCCAGGCACTCCCAGGGGCATGTCTGCAGACTCCCCCACCGCCCAGGCCCCGCCCCCCCCCGCCGCCACACCCGATGCAGCCACGCCCCCCTGCTCTCGCTATCGGGACCAGCTTGCGCGGCTTTTCAGCCACTCCCACCTTGCAGCCCCTGCTACTGCAAACAGGGTTGGCGTTCGACGCCATCTTTTTCTCACGGATTAAATTACTTTTTACTACATTCTCTCTATTCTCCCCACTCCCACGCTCTGGTTCCACTGTAGAAACCAGGCTAGGGGGGATAGTGGGGTTAGCCCCCTGAGCCGACTTTGCAGCCGGTCCAGAGGGCAGTGGATAGGACACATACAACCAGTTCACTTCTTTGCTTGCCTCTTTTTGTTTCTTCTTTGCTTCTTTTTGTTTCTGTCTCTTTCTTTTTTTTCAGGTTCATCCTCCAACAATTCATCCCCGAAAACAAACCTGTCTACATGAGCCCAGGGGGACTCTAGGTAACGTATCTGTTCCATCAACTGTCCCCCTACCCCACTGCTCTCGCCGCTCTCTTCCTCATCTGAGCTAGTGGGGAGGAGACGGACTTGCTCGGGCCGGATCCCAAAATCTGCAGGCCCCGCAGACTGTCCCCCCAGGCTCACTATGGTCTCATCCTCATCTGAGGAAACCTTTTTCAGGTTCATCTCTGCGAATATCTTTTCATTCTTTAATTTTTCCTTAAATGGGCTACTATTTCTCAGTATGTCAGCCCTCTTATCCTCCATCTCCCTTATGTCAACCTTCAGGGTCCTTATTTTCGCCGCTATTTCAGGCGTTTTCACCTTAGAGGCCCTGTTAGCTTTTTGCCTTAAATCCTTTATATCATGCTGGAGTTTGTTTAAGGCAATACCAGCTTCTTCGTACTCCCGGAGGTGGGCTGCAATACGGGAGCTATATTGGACCACCGATTTCCTGGGCTTCATAGTACCCCAGTCGGCCTCTACCAAACCCGACCCACCTCCAGGAGCACCCCGCATACCTTTAGGAGGGTTATCGTCCACCCTCCTGGACTTACCGGCGATGTTCACGGCTTTGCCCCTGGGGGCCGCAGGGGACACTTCCACATGACCCCTGCTTGATCTTCTGACCCCCGGAGCGGAAGATGGAGCAGAGGCCGGTAGTTCACCTCCCCTACTCCCCGCCGGCCTACCCCGGGAAGCAGGATCGTGGGCCTTGCCTGAGCGCATGGCCCAGGTCCCTACCAGCTCCCTAGGGAGAGGCAGGGCCTGGGCTGGGGAGAAAGGTGGAAAACCTCCCCACAAGCCTGATTCCTCCCAGGGGATTAAGGTGTTGAAAAATCTCCCTGGGGCCTTAATGAGGTGGAAGTTTTCAGGAGCGGCTGCACACACATCCTTCCACCTCAGCTGCAGACACCAGACACACCCACGCCTGAATCTCTGTTATGGGACCTCTCTCCTCTGTCTGGGTGCCCGGGCCAAAATATCTGACAATGGACTGTTCCAGTTTTGGCTGACGTGAAGCCTGATTCTCTGGTATGACATGAAGCCTGATTCTCTGCTGACATGAAGCCTGAATCTCTGCTATGGGAACTCTTTTTTTAATTATAAAATTACAAAACGTTACATAAATAAAAGTGCAGACAAACAAAACTTAAACATAGACAACATTCCAGCTGCCCCAGCCACATTCACACACACATTCATACTTACATATAAAACTACAAACCTACAATCTATAATAAATAACCTACAATAAATAACCTAAAATAAATAAAACTTACCCAGCCGGTTCGGCTGAAATAACCTAACCCAAAGAAATTAAAATAAAACACAGAATAAGAAACAAACTCAAAAAAAATATGGCTACTTCGCCGCAACTTAACTCCAGGCAACCTGCCCCTAAACAAAAAAACAATTTTTATATACATAAAAAAAATAAAAAATGTAATTTTAAATATATATATATATATATATATATATACACACACACACACACACACATCACTACAAACTACAAACTTATCCTAACCTAACCTATCCCTATCTATTCCCTATCCTAAACTAAAACCCCCAGGACTGACCTCCGCCTCATGTCCTCTGCATGTCCGCATAGTCCGAGGCCAGCCCTACCTCCACCACCCACATCCAGCCCTCGCCCTATGTCCTCCCATGTCCGCGTAGTCCAGGACTGGAAGTAGGCCTCCCCACATTTTGCAAGTGTCCCCCCCCCCTCACCCTAACCCACCCAACCTAACTAACTAACCCCCGCTTACCCTATCCTTCAACATAATATACACAATATATACAATATACCATACAATAAACATACAATAAACATTACTATAACCGCACATAACCACTCCCGAAGGACCAAGTTCAAGCCTTTCAAAACCATACACTTTATCCAAAACAAAAAACTAGGGTGAGAGTATCAGCCCACCACCAGGAAGAGCACTACTAGGCTATGGTACACTAAAAGCAAAACCTCTCCAGAGGAGAGAGGCCCTGCTGGTACCCAGTCTTTCGTACTCGAGAGAACGTACCTTCACCAGGTCCCCCAGAATGTTCCTACACACCTCATCCACTGGGAGGACTTTCTGCCTTGTTGAAACTAAACACTGTGCGTTCCACGTGTAGTACCTAACCACTATGCTAACTAAAAAACATGTGCACAGGTCCCTTCTGCCCAGGTCTCTGAGCACTCCATAGGCCCACTCCGCATAGGAGAGGCTGGCTAGCCTAGGCCAGCCAATGGAAGCTCCCACCCGTTTGTACACCTCTGTATTAAAAGGGACACTGAAGCAGGAAGTGCTCCATACTTTCCAGTATGGAGCCGCACTCCTCCCGGGGACAACCCCTTTCATCAGAGTTCCTGTACTTCAGATTGTCCCTTACATACAGCCTCCCGTGAAAGCAACGCCAAGCCAAGTCCCAAAACTTCAAGGGGATCCTTGCAGAATTTAGCAACTGTAACCCCTTGTCTAGATCCCGGCTTGGGCAATCCTTGAGGGCCAGGGGCTTCTGGAAGTGGGACAACAAGACCCTCTCGTCAAGGGACCTCCTTGACAGAGTCCTGATTTCCCCTACCTCCAAACCCCACCGGCGGATTACCTTCAGAATCGAGGTGACGTAAGCTGGAAGATATCCGTGAGGTGTAAGCAAGTCCTTCACTTGCCCTCCTGTCTCCCATTCCTGGAAGAAAGACCGAAACCACCCCCGGCAGGAGACTACCCACGGAGAAGCCCTCTCCATCCAGAGGTTCGTCAGATTTACTTTAACAAACGTGTTTACAAGAAACACCACGGGGTTGACCATAGAAAACCCTCCTAGTCTCCTCGTGCGATAAGTCACCTCCCTCTTGATCAGGTTCAGTCTATTCCCCCATAAGAGCTGAAAGAACAGACTGTAAACCCGAGTCCAGAGAGGCTCTGGCAAGATACACACACTGCCCAAATAGATAAGCAAAGGGAGCAGGAAAGCCTTGATCAGGTGCACCCTTTCCCTGAGGGTCAAAGACCAGCCCTTCCACTGGTCGACCTTCTGAGCGGGGATCTTAAGCCTGTCGTCCCAATTTTGAGTGGGATAATCCCCATGACCGAAATGGATGCCTAGGACTTTGGCTGACGACTTGGGCCCTGGGAGTGTGTCCGGGAGATCAAAAGTTGGATCACCCCCTCCCAGACAGAGACTCTCACACTTATCCCGGTTGATCATGGACCCGGATGCCTCCGAGTAGCGATCCACCTCAGACATCACGTATTCCACCTCCCTTTTTGAGGACACGAAAATGGTGACATCGTTGGCGTTCGCTACTGTCCTCAGAGTGGCTTCCGGCGTCGCCCGATCCATCCCGACTCCCGCCAATGGTCCACGATTGACCCTCTTAAGAAAGGGATCAATCGCGAACACGTATAAAAGCGGGCTCAAAGGACAACCCTGGCGAACGCCAGACCCAACCTCAAAAGGGCAGCCAGACCAACCGTTCACAAGCGGGAAACTAAAAGTGCTGCGGCCTGGAACCGAGCAATGCTGAGCCACCGAAAGGAGCTGAGGCGCAAATTTCACCAGCCTGTTAAACAGTATCTTGGCCAGAATCTTTCTGTCCGTATTGAGAAGTGCTATGGGACGCCAGTTCTCAATGCGGCTCGGATCTTTACCCTTTGATAGAAGGATCAGGGCTGACCTCCTCATTGACCGAGGCAGAGTGCTCGAGGATAGACACTCATTGAATACCTCAGTCAAGAGGGGACATAAAGAGTCCTTAAAGGTCTTATAAAACTCGGATGTTAAGCCATCCGGGCCTGGTGACTTTTTCAGAGCTAACCCTTCCACTGCCAGGATAACTTCCTCCTTCCTGATCTCCTCTACCAAAACGTCAAAAGAGAGGTGAGCTTCTGACTCAGGGGTGATTTCAGCCAGGAAAGCCGACATCTTGTCCCGATCCAGATCCCTCTTTTCCAAGAGGCCCGAGTAAAAGGATCTAATGACTTCCAGGATTCCTGATTTGGACCTGTTCAGAGATCCCGTACTATCAACCAGTCCTGTTATTAACTTACTCTTCGCTGACATCTTACAGTTTCTGTAGGGGTCGGGACGAGCGGTACCTCCCGAAGTCCCTATCAAAAACTAAAGATGTGTGCCTATCATACTGGCACCTCTTGAGCAAAGATTTCACTCTAGAGATATCCTCGCGGCTACCTTCAGTCGAGACCAGACCTTCGAGTTTCCTCCTCAGACTCTGATACAGGTGGTACCTGTCCAGAGACCTGAGGCTCGAGAGCTGGCGGATGAACTTTGCGGCCCGGTCTTTGAATACCTCCCACCACTCTGACTTATTGTCACAGAGATCCAGCAAAGCTACCTGACTCCGAAGAAAGTCCTCAAAGGATTGTCTCACCTCTGCTTCCTCCAGGATTCCCGCATTCAGCTTCCAGTAACCTCTTCCCATTTGGGGGGATTCTGAAATATTGAGAGAAAACATAATCAGACAGTGGTCGGAGAATTCTACCTCTACAACTCTTAAGGGCGAGAAGGTAGCCTCCTCTTTAAAAAAAAAAAAAATGTCTATTTTAGACCTAATCCTATTACCTCTGTAGTAAGGGAAACCACTGTGGTCTGGGGTGTGCCTAATATGGACATCCACCAGACAAGCCTCACTAGCTATACTATTTAGAGCTACACTATCATAAGTCAGCCGGTCTCTGGTGCCTCCCCTATCCTGGGACCTTATGACAGTATTAAAGTCCCCACCAAAGACCACTTGCCGGCTTGTAAAAAGGAAAGGCTTGATCCTCATAAAGAGACATTTCCTGTCCCACCTGGACTGGGGCCCGTAGATATTGATCAGGCGCAGTTCCTGTCCCTTCATGAGGATATCCAAGATCAAACACCTCCCCATTTCTAGTTCAACCACCCGTCGGCATTCTACCGGTACGGTGAAAAGAACCGCCACTCCGCTATACGGCTCAGCCGCAAGAGACCAGAAGGAGGGCCCAGATCTCCACTCCCTCTTCGCTTTATGGACTTCCGCCAAGTTTGACAGTCTGGTCTCTTGCAAAAATAAAACATCAGCTTCAACTCGGCTGAAAAAAAAATCGAAGGCTGTGTAACGAGCCGCATCAGATTTAATGCTGGCGACATTAATGGTCGCCAGTGTCAGCTGAGTGGGTACCGCCATACTTGGTGTTTAAGCTAGATGTCCTCCTTCCTTCCCAACCTTCTTACCCCTCCCGGGGCTATCCTCTAAAGCGGCATGCCCTCTTTTGAGGGAGACGGTGGTGTCCATTCCATCTGTCACCACCGCTCCCTCTTGCGTACCGCCCCTGGCTTTCTCAGTTCCAGGAATCGGATTTGCCTCCTCTTCTGGGGACCTTACATACTCACCAGAGAGGGGCACGGGGCCTCCTGAAAGCCCTCCCTCCTTCGCCCCGGTACCCCACTTCTTACCTCCCCCTCAGATGAAGAGGAGGCGGCAGTCTCATCCAAAGTGAGATACCGGTTGGAGAGCTCTAGAGGGGAGCCGGTTTCACCTTCCCTGGCTACTTTGGTCGGGCTCTTTTTTTTTTTGTACCGTTTCCTTCTATTGATGTTAGACCCAGTCTCACTACCCTCTGCTGCACTTTCGTAGTGTGAAGACTGGGTCTCATCGGCCAGTTCTAGTCTCCTGATCTCCGCCCTTAGCTCCCTGTCCCCTAGGGTCTCTGAACTACGGGAGTCAGCCACTTGGGGAGGGGCAGACATCACCCCATTGTGGTGGGGTTCCTTCTGTTCCCTCTCCGCCTGGCGTCTCTCCCTCCGCCTCTGCCGGTACGGACCGCTCTTGGTCTTTACTGACCCCTTAACTTGACTGTCTCCGCCAGCACCCGCCTCAGCCGAAGAGACCTCCCGGCCCACTCCTGCATGAGCTCGGGCCGCATTGACCTCAGAGAGGGGACAGCGACTAAATGGGTGTCCGAGCACACCACACAAGTTGCACCTAATCTCCCCACAAGTTGCAGCAAGGTGACCTGTGTAGTGTCCCACTAGGTAGGAGTGGGCACTACACAAGGGTCAATTGGGTAGCGTGTTACTTCTACTCACAAGGGACAGTGATATTGTATTGATCTATGCATTTAATGTAATTTACTGTGTGTTTTTACATGCAATGTTTTCCCTGTTCATGTTTATCAGGCCTAGTGGGGTGTAATTTAGCCTCCCAGACACTAGAGGGTGCCCCTAGTATAAATGTCCAGGCCCAGACAGGGAGTGGTTAGGTCATAGTCAGGAGTCTGTGGAGACAGAAGTGAGAAGGCACCAGCCCAGGATATGCTGAGGGCCTCCTCCTGACATGCAGCTGGATAGTCCTGGTTTCTAGCTGCACCAAGGGGCTAGATGGAGTACAGCCTGCTTGGAGACCGAGTGTATTCCAGGGGACTAGAGGAGTTACCTCGTCAGCCTGAAGCTCCTGAGGCTAAGGATAGCTCAGTTGAGATACCCCAGTAGTAGGACAGCACCTCCTAGGAGCAACCTGCAGTCACCTGTCAGCTGAAGCAGAGAGAGACAGCTAGGAAGCAAAGGTATTGTAACCTTAAGAAAGCGCCAATACTGGAGGAAGGAATTCATACCAAGGATTTAAGCCAGCGAATAGGCATCCGGGCCTTGGGATCCAGCCAGCTAGAATAGCTGTGGGGATAGAGCAGCATAGCACTGCCAAGTATTAATTATATACCCTCCAAGTATCTTGCAAGATTGCAACCTGCTGTGATCTAAACCTGCTGTGCTTTTGGAACTGTAAAGGACTGCATTAACCTCTTCTGTACTGCATGTATAAAGTTGGACTGTTGTCATCAAGTAAAGCAACGTTTGGTTCACTATACCATCTGTGTACCTCACTTATTGCTACTGAAAACCGGTGTGTCACCGTTACAGGCACTGGCGTCACGGACCTTAAAGGGACCTTGCCTCAGGCACTCTAAACACCTGCAACAACCAGGGCACCTCACCCAACATCAGGCCAGGTCTCTACACCCAGAGTGTGCCCCAGAGGAATTAGTGTCTGCCTCTCATTCACTGCTACATGCCTGCCCAGGGTCCTCCAGAAAGTGAGTAACCCTCGATTGCCCATACCGTGACCTCACTGTCGCTTTACCCTGCAGGTCTGGCGTGTTGCACCTGTCCCTCCACGCAACGCGCACTTCTGCACTTGGCAGCTGGCGCTGAAGTGTGAAGGGCTGCCACACTTGTGACAGAGCTTAGGCTGCCCCCTGTAGAAAACCAGGATCCTATCCCGGCCGATGAAGGCAGAGGATGGAATGTAGGAAACCCTACTTCCCAGACATTTCAACTTCACATTGAAAGTCCAGGCTCCCGACCAAATGCCAAATTCGTCCAGGTTTTTGGATGGTACACCCTGGACGTCACCATACCTGCTTAGCCACGTCAGAATGTCAACGCAAGAAAGTGATTCGTTACGGGTTAAACCTTCTTGACGTTGTTCTGCCGGGTTATCGCCTGAGTGAAAAAACCCTTCCAATCCGGTAAGTTCTTCACCAACTCATACCCAGACCAGAAAAGCTCTAGGCCCTCCGGCCAGGCAAAGCTGACGTCAAACTCCTTGGAACCATACGGATGTATCAGGGCGAAGATGTCAGCCACCCTGAAGCCCATCTCAAGCAGGAGCTCCATCACCCTCTTACTCGTAGGGCAGGCATCATTGCTTCTCCACTTGAGACAAACTACATTCCGCCTGGTCCCAGGGTCGGTTGTAGGCAGGGACCAGGTGGTCTCGCCCCCCCTTTCCTCTCGGAAAGCTCGCAGGCCATGCCTGTTTATCCATAAGGATAGGTCCACCTTCTCTCCCTCTACTGTTATAGAACTCTCCCCCTTTTTGAGGGCCTCCAGGTGTCGCCGTTGCAAGTCACCAACCGTGACTCCTGGGAATGAGGAAACCAACGAGGATAGCCCCTCCCCCCCCCCCACGGTCGCAGCCACATTGGCATAACTTCTGCCAGGTGTTACGGCTGCAGGAGGGGCAACCGAACCGCCCCCCCCCCCCACACTACACTAGTACCAGATGCCACGTCGGAGCCAGGAGCCGCAGCCGCCACTTTTTCAGCGACAGCCCGCCGACTCCCAGCATCCATCCCACCTTTGGACCCGACAAAGCACCCTCACCAATACCCCTACCAACACCCTGCTCACATACACCCTCTCTGCCTGCTGGGACAGCTGGTGCGGCAGGTGTCACCAAACTACTTCTATAATTACCTTTATTATTACTGCCTTTATTATTACACTTATCAATATTTATTTTGCCACTGTCATTGCCCTTGGACAAGCCACTCCCCCCCTCTGCTGCCCTTAAGATTTGGGCACGGGTGATCACACTCCCCCCCTCCCCAGCACTTAGTTCAGCACTGGAGGAAGAGGAGACAGAGACAGGGGGGGCATGCCCAGTGGCAACGTACATGGCTACATGCTCCGGCGCAATATATCCAGCCTTTACCTTCTTAGTATACCTTGCAGAGGACCGGAGCGCCGCTGTCAGATCTTTCCCGGCCGCCCCAGCCCCTGCTTCTTCAGTGCGCAGGCGCTTGTTCATTGCGCCTGCGTATTCACCCACGCCCACATGCGCGCCTATAGGGGGACGCCCAGACGCACCCCCGGACACACCCCCAGCCGCGCCTCCAGCCACACTCTCTGCCGCTTCCCCTGATCCCCGCCGCGCTTTTGCAGCTGCAGGCGGAGTCTCAGGTTCAGCATCGTTTTGTGTGGGAGGAACGGTGATCCCATCACACCGCCCCAGCACCACCCTACCCACCGGTGCGGCAGGCAGAGTAGGCAGAGCGGTAGGCGGGGCCACCTCTTTCACGGGGGCTAGCTCCGGTGCCGGACCCCCCTGCCTCCCACTGGGGAGTGGCCATCAGCACCAGAGGCCCCCGATTGAATAGAATTGCCGCTTCTCTTGCCTGCTATGTCAGCGTTCAGCGCCATCTTTGGCATATTGACTACTGCACTGCCGGATTCTAATGCAGACAAACTTGGTGCAATACCAGGCAGCGCAACTGCGACACCTACGGGCAGAGCACCCGGTACGGACCCCTTAGCCCGCACCGAGCGCTCCGCAGGCACATACACCAAGCAGGTCTGCTTTTTGTCCTTTTTATTTTTATTTCTCTTTTTTTTGCCACTGTTCTCTTCCAGCAGTTAGTCTCCAAATGCAAAGCCCTGGAAATCAACTGGGGATTCCAGCATTTTAATTTCCCTCAGCAAACCACCACCACCATCTTCATCTCTGTACACCTCACCACCATCCGATGACTCCTCAGACGAAGGTAAGCGGACTTGCTCTGGGGGTACACCACTGTATGTTTCTACTACCGCCGACTCCATAGATGGAGGGGGTGGTGCATGCTCCGGCTCTATGGGTTGGGGACCCGCCTGAGATGCCAGGGATCCGGAGCATTCATCCTCCTCCTCACACTCCATATCCCCACACAGGTCCCCTTTAACCACAGCCTCCATGTCCAAAAAACGCTCCGCCTTTCAACAGCTTCTCCCTAAAAGGGCCACTGCCATCCAGCAGGCTTTCTCGCTGCTTCAAGGAGTCCTCCAGCTTCCCTTTAAACACTTTAATCTTTTCATTTATCGGGGGCCTTTTTTTCTTGCTAGCATTGTTGGCTTTCGCCCGCAAACCCTTTAACTCTTCCTTCAGGGTTTTGAGGTGCCGTCCCAGCTCATCGTATTCACGCAGGTGGGCGGCCAAGCGAGAGCTGTAGGTGGAGGTACTCTCTCCCTCCCGCCGGGACCCCCAACCTACCTGGGACAACACCTCCTAGGCCCTCCGCAGGCTGACTCCTTCCTCCTGGCATCTTTGGGTCCTCAGGGGGGACTCGGCTGCCACTACCGCGTCTTGATGTAGTTGCCCCCTCGCCACCATCCTTCAGGGTGGGTCACTGAGACCCCTTACTCCCCACCGACCCAAGCCGGGGAGCAGGGGCGTCCCTCCGAGGGGTCATGGCCACAGGACCCCACCAGCTCCCTAGGGAGAGGCAGGGCCTGGGCAGGGGGAAAAAGTGTCACACTCCCCCACAAGACTGGAACTCCTCCTGGGGAGCAGATGGCAGGAAACTCCCCGGAGAAGCCTGTGCTGTGGAGGTTCAGGAGCTGCTTCTGACACACCCTTCCACTTCAGCTGCAGACACCAGACACACCCAAGCCTCAATCTCTGACGTGAAGCCGGATTCTCTGCTATGACATGAAGCCTGAATCTCTGCTATGGGACCTCTCTCCTCTGTCTGGGTGCCAGGGCCAAAATATCCGACAATGGCCTGTTCCAGTGGTGGGTGACGTGAAGCCTGATTCTCTGCTATGGGACCTCTCTCCTCTGTCTGGGTGCCAGGGCCAAAATATCAGACAATGGCCTGTTCCAGTGGTGGGTGACGTGAAGCCGGATTCTCTGCTATGACATGAAGCCTGATTCTCTGCTATGGGACCTCTCTCCTCTGTCTGGGTGCCAGGGCCAAAATATCCGACAATGGCCTGTTCCAGTGGTGGGTGACGTGAAGCCGGATTCTCTGCTATGACATGAAGCCTGATTCTCTGCTATGGGACCTCTCTCCTCTGTCTGGGTGCCAGGGCCAAAATATCTGACAATGGCCTGTTCCAGTGGTAGGTGACATGAAGACTGATTCTCTGCTATGGGACCTCTCTCCAATTGATATTGGTTAATTTTTATTTATTTTATTTTTATTCTTATTCATTTCCCTGTCCACATTTGTTTGCAGGGGATTTAACTACATTTTGCTGCCTTTTGCAGCCCTCTAGCCCTTTCCTGGGCTGTTTTACAGCCTTTTTAGTGCCGAAAAGTTCGGGTCCCCATTGACTTCAATGGGGTTCGGGTTCGAGACGAAGTTCGGGTCGGGTTCGGATCCCGAACCCGAACATTTCTGGGAAGTTCGGCCGAACTTCTCGAACCCGAACATCCAGGTGTTTGCTCAAGTCTAACATCCACTCTGTCACCAGGTCACTTTGTGGTCTCCTTATGCAGCTGCTGTTGCCATATCCACACTATGTCACCATGCCACTCTGTGATATCCTCCTGCTGCTGCTGCAATCGCCACACTATGTCACCTTACCACTCTGTGGTATCCTCCTGCTGCTGCTGCTGCCTTCTCCCCACTATGTCATCTTGTCACTCTGTGGTATCTTGATGCTGCTGCTGCCTTATCCACACTATGTTGCCTTGCTACTCTGTGGTATCCTGATGCTGCTGCTGCCATCTCCACACTATGTCATCTTGTCACTCTGTGGCATCCTGAAGCTGCTGCCATCTCCACACAATGTTTCCTTGCCACTCTGTGGTATCCTCCTGCGGCTCCTGCCACCATCTCCACACTATGTCACCTTGCCACTCTGTGGTATGCTCCTGCTGCTGCCATATTCACACTATGTAGCCTTGCCACTTTGTGGTATCCTGATGCTGCCATCTCCACACTATGCCACCTTGCCACTCTGTGGTATCCTCCTGCTGCTGCTGCTGCTATATCCACACTATGTCACCTTGCCACTCTGTGGTATCCTCCTGCTGCTGTCATATCCACACTGTCACCTTGCCAGGGGACGTGTATGGAATAGATTTTAGGAACCTGGAGATGTAAAAAGATGCTTGGTCTGTCCTCCTACTCCCAATTTGGGGCACTGCGCGTGCGCCGTGCAATGTACTGTGCAATCCCAATATGAGTGGTATGTTAAGTAGTACTATTCCTATCAGTTTAATCCCTGTTACGTCCCCTATCAGGGGACCTGTATGGAATAGATTTTAGGAATCGGGAGATGGAAAAAGATGCTTGGTTGGTCCTGCTACTGCAGCACACCAGACCTGGAGGGTATTGGGAACTGAGGTCACGGTTATGGGCAATCGAGGGTTACTCACTGTTTGTAGGAGAACCCTGGGCAGGCATGCGGCAGTGAAGGAGAGGCTGACACAAAGTTCCTCTGGGGCACACTCTGAATGTACGGACCAGGCCTGATGGTGGATGAGGTGCCCTGGATGTTGCAGGTATTTTGAGTGCCTGGGGCAAGGTCCCTTTAAGGATCGTGACGCCAGTGCCTGTAACGGTGGCACACCGGTTTCCAGTAGCAATAAGTGAGGTACGCAGATCGTATGGTGAACCAAACGTTGCTTTACTTGTAACAGTCCAACTTTGTACAATAAAGTGGTCATTCAGTCCCTTGCATTCAAATGCTTCATAAGCAGGCTTAACTTCAGTAATGGCAGGTATAATCTTGCAAGATACGCGGAGGGTAATAATAATGCACACACTCAGACCAGGCTGTACCTTCTCCTCAGAAATAGTGGCTGGCTGGCTTTCTATCCCAAGGCCCGTACGCCTAAATGCTAGCTTTTATCCTTGGCAATTAATCTTCCTCCCGTATTGACCCTTGCACTCACTTGATAGTTCCTCTGCCCATCAGCTCACTTATCTTAGCTGGTTACTCTGGCTCTGCTTGGCTGGAGGGTACTGCAGGTTTCTCCCAGGAGGTTCATCTCTACTACTGGGGTTGATTCCTTCTGAGCTAACATAGGCTCATTAACTGCAGGCAGGCTAGGATCCTTCCACTAGCCTCCTGGTGGCAACTAGAAGCCTGAACTATCTAGCTACATGTCAGGAGGAGGCCCTCAGCATATCTCTGGCTGGTGCCTTCTCACTTCTGTCTCCACAGACTCCTGACTACAGACTAACTCCTCCCTGTCTGGGCCGGAAAATTTATACTAGGGGCTCCCTATCTCCCTCTAGTGTCTAGGATGCTACACTACACCCCAATAGGCCTATTGTGCATGTCACAGGGGAACAATACATATCAAAATACATTGAAAATACATTAAAATGCATAGTTAAATAGAATGCCACTGTCCCTTGAGAGCAGGAGTAACACGTGACCCAATTGACCCTTGTGTAGTGCCCATCCCTACCTAGTGGGACACTACACTACTTCCAATTTGGGGCACTGCGCATGTGCCGTGCAGTGGCGTAACTACCGGGGAAGCAGGGGAAGCAGGGGAAGCAGCTGCTTCGGGGCCCGGGCTGCCAAGGGGGCCCGGCGCCCCAAGCAGCGTGTGTGACAGTTTATTTTCAAGTTAGATAAATATCGTGTTCAGGGCCCCTTCACAGCCGCTAGAGTGATCTAATTTTACTGTCTGCTAAAAGTCTCCTGGTCTGGGATTCGAACCCACAACCTCCAATCTATAAGTGAATCAGTGGCAAAGCATTTACCCTCACAGCCATAAAGGCTGTATTACAACTGACTGTAAAAAAAAATACATCTATACACATGAGAGCTGCCCAAACACACCTAGCACTGCTATATCTGTATATGACAGCTGTCCCTGCACATTCAGCTCTGCTACATCTCTATATATGAACAGCTGCCATGTGTATAGATGTACACTTAGCCAGCTATAACAGTAGAAGTCTCATATTTTTTCACTCAGCCTCAAGGCAGCTCTTATGGTCTAGTGGTTAGCTGCTCTGCCTCTGAAGCAGAAGGTCCTGGGTTCGAATCCCAGCAGACTCTTTTCTGAAATACAAGCACTGACTCCATATAAGGGCATACAGGGCGGGACACAGGAAGAGGCTGCATCGCATCGCTGACATGGAGGTAAGTAGAAGTGTTTATTATTTTTTTTTTAATACCCGACTGTTACTACTGCCATGGGGGAGCGGAAGGCACCTGATACTGGCACATGGGGGGAGGGGGGTTGGCACCTGATACTGGCACCTGGGGGGGGGGGGTTGGCACCTGATACTGGCATGGGGGGGGAGGGAGAGAGGCACCTGATACTGGCATTGGGGGGGGGGGGGAGGGAGAGAAGCACTTGATACTGGCACTTTTTTTGTGGTGGTGGGGGGGGGGGGAGATGGCACTATGATACTGGGACATAGGGGGGGGGGGGAGGCACCTGATACTGGCACCTGGAGGGGAGAGGGGGGTTGGCACTTGATACTGGCACATGGGGGGGGCACCTGATACTGGCACATGGGGAGGGAGAGAGGCACTTGATATTGGCACTTTTTAGTGGGGGGGGGGGGAGATGGCACTATGATACTGGGACATGGGGAGGAGAGAGGCACTTGATACTGGCACATGGGGGGTGGGAAGGAGAGAGGCACTTGATACTGGCACATGGGGGGAGATGGCACTATGATACTGGGACATGTGGGGGGGGAGAGGCACTTGATACTGGCACATGATAGGGGCACTTACTGGCACATTATTGGGGGGCATTATGGGGGACACTAGGCCGGCAGCCTATCAGAGGCCGGACACTGAGCGGCATCTACTGGGTCACTATATATGGGGCATTTTATACTGGTACATTTTGGGGGGCACTAGCAGGAAGGGGGGAGAGGAGCACTATGGGGGAAGTTACTGGGGGCACTATATAGGGGTATTTTATACTGGCACATTTTTTGGGGCACTATGGGGACATTAGCTCAACTGGGGGCATTACAAGGGGGTATTTTTTGCACTGTCACATTATAAGGAGAATTATTACTACTGGGGGGGGGGGCATTATGGTGGGTTTTATTACTGTCCCATGGTATGACCCCCTAGTAGCGGCACCAGCCTCTCCCTGCTCTGCTATCCCTCTGCCCCTTCTCCAAATCCTTATTATAAAATCTTTCTCATTAGGATAAAACACAACATCAGCTCCGCCGAGCCCCCGGCCAAAGTGTGGAAGTGGCGTCCGAGATCCCCAAGGACCAAGCCATGTAACTGTAAGTGTTCATGTGGAGTATGTTTATGTTATACACATATAGCTTACACTGTGCCCCACAATATACAGTATACCGCTACACTGTGCCACACAATATACAGTATACCTCTATACTGTGCCTCACAATGTACAGTATACCTCTATACTGTGCCCCACAATGTACAGTTTACCTCTACACTGTGCCTCACAATATACAGTATACTGCTACACTGTGCCACACAATGTACAGTATACCGCTACACTGTGCCCCACAATATACAGTATACCTCTACACTGTGCCCCACAATATACAGTATACCGCTACACTGTGCCACACAATATACAGTATACCTCTACACTGTGCCTCACAATATACCGCTACACTGTGCCACACAATATACAGTATACCGCTACACTGTGCCTCACAATATACCTCAACACTGTGCCACACAATATACAGTATACCGCTACACTGTGCCTCACAATATACCTCTACACTGTGCCACACAATATACAGTATACCGCTACACTGTGCCACACAATATACAGTATACCTCTATACTGTGCCACACAATATACAGTATACCGCTACACTGTGCCAAAGGAGTGGGGTTTACACAGGAGGAGGGAGGTGCGAAGCGCGCTGAGGGGGGCCCTTACAAATATTTGCTGTGGGGCCCAGTCACTTCTAGTTACGCCCCTGGTGCCGTGCAATGTACTGTGCTACCCTATATGAGTGGCATGTTAAGTCGTAGTATTCCTATCAGTTTAATCCCTGTTACGTCCCCTATCAGGGGACGTGTATCGAATAGATTGTAGACAACCGCAAAGAGTTGTCAATAGTTGACACATTCATGACAATTTTTTTTCCTCTATGCGTCAATCTTGGTGTGGTGATGACTGTGCTCGTGAGCACGTTTGGGAGATTGCAGGCGATGGTGGTTTTTAAAAGCCTACGGTCGTGCTGAGGTAGTTCAGTGACAGTTAAGTAACCCAGAAAACAATGATTCTGCAGTGTGGGACCATTGTTGGCCTAGGAGGCTTTAATGATCACCTTAGATGATGAAAAAGAAAATTAATGTTTTTTCTATGCAAAATTATCCAGCCGATCGCTTTTGGTCTGTTCACAATGAGGCAACGACCTTATCATCTGGGGTGTACCAACATTGCTATTGCCTACACACTCATAGAGGTGATCGCTTCATTGTGATACGCAAGCCCCTTCACTACAACAAGGTAACGATCACGAAGGGGAATTGACACATGTATGTGCCTTTTTATTTTTGTTTTGTTTTTGCAGCCACAGTGCAGCACCAGAGGCCAGAAAAATTAGGCATGTACACATACCTGAAAAATGTTGTATTGTTGCAGCCGCTGCTATAGCAGAGGCCGGAAAAATTTATGTTTTCCAGGAAGAAAGTGCCCTAAAAAATTGAGGCTTGAACCCTAGTTGGTGGCGGAGAAGTCACGCAAGTCATCCGGAATGCAGAGAGAAAATACAGCAGAGTGTGGACCATTTTTAGCCCAAGGCATCTCATCAGGCCTTTTTTAGTCAAATGTATTGCCCACTGTCAGTCCCTTCGGGATCCATGCCTCATTCATCTTAATAAAGGTGAGGTAATCTAGACTTTTTTGACCTAGGCAACTTCTCTTCTCAGTGAGCACCCCGGTCATACAAAAACTCGTTGACGGCTTTTTGTTGTTGGAGCAGGCGGTCGAACATTAGCAGTGTTGAATTCCAACATGTCGTGCTTTCGCAAATCAAGCGCCTCACTGGCATGTTGTTTCATCGCTGAATATCTGAAAAGTGCACCATGGCCATGTAGGAACGCCTGAAATGGTCACACACCTTCCTGGCCTGCTTGAGGACGTCCTGTAAGCCTGGGCACTTATGCACAAAGTGTTGTATGATCATATTACACACATGTGCCATGCACGGCACATGTGTCAACTTGCCCAAATTCAATGCCGCCAACAAATTGCTTCCCTTGTCACGCACCACTTTGCCGATCTCCAGTTGGTGTGGAGTCAGCCACTGATCCACCTGTGCGTTCAGGGCGGACAAGAGTGCTGGTCTGGTGTGACTCTTTGCTTTCAGGCAAGTCAACCCCAAGACGGCGTGACACTGTCGTATCCAGGATGTGAAATAGACCCTGGAGAGCTGGGGGGGGTGCAGATGATGTGGAGCAAGACGCAGCAGCAGAAGAGGACTCACCCGAGGAGGTTAGGGAAGAGGATGGAGTAGGAGGAGTAGAGGAGGCCTGCCTGTAAGTCGTGGCGTTGTCACCAACTCCTCTGCAAAGCCACGCATTCCATGCTTGGCAGACGCCAGGAGGTTTACCTAATGCGCAGTGTACGTGATATACCTGCCCTGACCGTGCTTTGCAGACCAGGTATCAGTGGTCAGATGGACCCTTGCCCCAACACTGTGTGCCAGAAATGCCATGACTTCCTTTTCCACAATAGAGTACAGGTTGGGGATTGCCTTTTGTGAAAATAAATTTTGGCCGGGTACCTTCCACTGCGGTGTCCCAATAGCTACACATTTTTTGAAGGCCTTAGACTCCACCAGCTATGGTAAAAGCTGGCGGGCTAAGAGTTCCGACTAGCCAGCTGTCAGACGCCGGGCAAGGGGGTGACTCTGTGACTATGGCTTCTTACACTCAAACATGTCCTTGACAGACACCTGACTGTGGGCAGATGAGCAGGAACTGCTCAAGGCGACAGGCGGAGTGGCGGGTGGTTGAGAGGGGGCAAGTAGAGATTTATGGAACACATTATGATGTGGAATGACTCGGGCAGCTCCAACCTAAATGATACCAGGTTAATCACCTCCGTGATCTTATATGGTCCAATAAAACGAGGAGCAAAATTTTTATAATCTAGCTTAAGATAGAGATTCTTGGAGGACAACCATATCTTATCCCCAACCTGAAAATTCACCCCCCCTTGAACGTCTATCGGCCTTGAGTTTCTGAGAACTTTGAGCATTTTCTAATTTCGATTGAACCCGGGCCCAAACTGTGCACAGTTCAGAGGAGAGCCTATCCGTCTCAGGATTAGAGGAGGAGACGGATGACCCAGAATGAAAACGGGGATGGAAACCATGGTTACAAAAGAAAGGTGAAACCCCAGCAGAAGAATTGACACGGTTATTTAAAGCAAATTCAGCCAATGGAAGAAATTTCACCCATAATTGCTGGTCATCAGCAACATACAATCTCAAGAATTGTTCCACAGACTGATTAAAGTGTTCAGTCTGCCCATTACTCTCAGGGTGGTAGGCAGAGGAAAAAGACAATGAAATTTGAAATTTTTGACAGAAGGCCCTCCAGAATTTGGACACAAACTGCACGCCCCTGTCAGAAACAATATTTCCCGGGATACCATGCAATTGAACAATTTCTTTCACAAAAATAGACGCCAGGGTTTTGGCATTTGGGAGTTTAGACAGGGGAATGAAATGGACCATCTTGCTAAACCTATTGACCACTACCCAAACTACAGTCTTACCCTCCGGCGGCGGTAGGTCAGTTATAAAGTCCATCGAGATATGGGACCAGGGTCTACTGGGAATGGGTAGGGGTCGTAGGTTACCAGCAGGGCGAGTCCTAGGTGTCTTGGACCTGGCACAAACCTCACAGGCTGACACTTAGGACTTGACATCCCTAGTTAGAGTGGGCCACCAATAAGATCTAGAAACCAGATCCTTAGTGCCCTCAACACCCGGATGTCCACAAAAGGCAGAATCATGACACTCATCCAACAGCCGGAGACGAAATTGTACAGGAACAAACAACTTATCTGTTGGAGTGGATACCGGTGCCAGATGTTGTTCAGACCTAATGCAAGCCGAGATATCCTGGGTTAGAGCTGCTATGAAGATTTTTGCTGGTAGGATGGATTCAGGTGGTACCTCAGTAGGTTAAAAAGCATGGAAGCTCCGAGATAATGTGTCCGCCATCACATTTTTACTTTCCGGCCTGAACATAATGGAAAAATCAAAACAAAAATGGTTTGGGTAAAAGTTATAGCATTTACAAACTATGGTACAAAAATGTGAATTTCCGCTTTTTGAAACAGCTCTGACTTTCTGAGCACCTGTCATGTTTCCTGAGGTTCTACAATGCCCAAACAGTAGAAAAACCCCACAAATGACCCCATTTCGGAAAGTAGACACCCTAAGGTATTCGCTGATGGGCATAGTGAGTTCATAGAACTTTTTATTTTTTGTCACAAGTTAGCGGAAAATGATGATGATTTTATTTTTTTTATTTTTTCTTACAAAGTCTCATATTCCACTAACTTGCGACAAAAAATAAAAAATTCTAGGAACTCACCATGCCCCTCACAGAATACCTTGGGGTGTCTTCTTTCCAAAATGGGGTCACTTGTGGGGTAGTTATACTGCCCTGGCAATTTAGGGGCCCAAATGTGTGAGAAGAACTTTGCAATCAAAATGTGTAAAAAATGACCGGTGAAATCCAAAAGGTGCACTTTGGAATATGCGCCCCTTTGCCCACCTTGGCAGCAAAAAAGTGTGACACATCTGGTATCGCCGTACTCAGGAGAAGTTGGGGAATGTGTTTTGGGGTGTCATTTTACATATACCCATGCTGGGTGAGAGAAATATCTTGGTCAAATGACAACTTTGTATAAAAAAATGGGAAAAGTTGTCTTTTGCCAAGATATTTCTCTCATCCAGCATGGGTATATGTAAAATGACACCCCAAAACACATTCCCCAACATCTCCTGAGTACGGCGATACCAGATGTGTCACACTTTTTTGCAGCCAAGGTGGGCAAAGGGGCACATATTCCAAAGTGCACCTTTCAGATTTTGCAGGCCATTTTTTACACATTTTGATTGCAAGGTACTTCTCACACATTTGGGCCCCTAAATTGCCAGGGCAGTATAACTACGCCACAAGTGACCCCATTTTGGAAAGAAGACACCCCAAGGTATTCCGTGAGGGGCATGGCGAGTTCCTCGAATTTTTTATTTTTTGTCACAAGTTAGCGGAAAATGATGATTTTTTTTTCTCTCTCTTTTTTCCTTACAAAGTCTCATATTCCACTAACTTGCGACAAAAAAAAAAAAATTCTGGGAACTCGCCATGCCCCTCACGGAATACCTTGGGGTGTCTTCTTTCCAAAATGGGGTCACTTGTGGCGTAGTTATACTGCCCTGGCAATTTAGGGGCCCATATGTGTGAGAAGTACTTTGCAATCAAAATCTGTAAAAAATGACCGGTGAAATCCGAAAGGTGCACTTTGGAATATGTGCCCCTTTGCCCACCTTGGCATCAAAAAAGTGTCACACATCTGGTATCGCCGTACTCAGGAGAAGTTGGGGAATGTGATTTGGGGTGTCATTTTACATATACCCATGCTGGGTGAGAGAAATATCTTGGCAAAAGACAACTTTTCCCATTTTTTTATACAAAGTTGGCATTTGACCAAGATATTTTTCTCACCCAGCATGGGTATATGTAAAATGACACCCCAAAACACATTGCCCAACTTCTCCTGAGTACGGCGATACCAGATGTGTCACACTTTTTTGCTGCCAAGGTGGGCAAAGGGGCACATATTCCAAAGTGCACCTTTCGGATTTCTAGGAACTCGCCGTGCCCCCCACGGAATACCTTGGGGTGTCTTCTTTCCAAAATGGGGTCACTTGTGGCGTAGTTATACTGCCCTGGCAATTTAGGGGCCCAAATGTGTAAGAAGTACCTTGCAATCAAAATGTGTAAAAAATGGCCTGCGAAATCCGAAAGGTGCCCCTTTGCCCACCTTGGCTGCAAAACAGTGTCACACATGTGGCATCGCCGTACTCAGGAGAAGTTGGGGAATGTGTTTTGGGGGGTCATTTTACATATACCCATGCTGGGTGAGAGAAATATCTTGGCAAAAGACAACTTTTCCCATTTTTTTATACAAAGTTGGCATTTGACCAAGATATTTTTCTCACCCAGCATGGGTATATGTAAAATGACACCCCAAAACACATTCCCCAACTTCTCCTGAGTACGGCGATACCACATGTGTGACACTTTTTTGCAGCCTAGATGCGCAAAGGGGCCCAAATTCCTTTTAGGAGGGCATTTTTAGACATTTGGATCCCAGACTTCTTCTCACACTTTCGTGCCCCTAAAAAGCCAGGGCAGTATAAATACCCCACATGTGACCCCACTTTGGAAAGAAGACACCCCAAGGTATTCAATGAGGGGCATGGCGAGTTCCTAGAATTTTTTTTCTTTTGCATAAGTTAGCGGATATAGATTTTTTTTTGTTTTTTTCTCACAAAGTCTCACTTTCCGCTAACTTAGGACAAAAATTTCAATCTTTCATGGACTCAATATGCCCCTCACGGAATACCTTGGGGTGTCTTCTTTCCGAAATGGGGTCACATGTGGGGTATTTATACTGCCCTGGCTTTTTAGGGGCCCTAAAGCGTGAGAAGAAGTCTGGAATATAAATGTCTAAAAATGTTTACGCATTTGGATTCCGTGAGGGGTATGGTGCGTCCATGTGAGATTTTATTTTTTGACACAAGTTAGTGGAATATGAGACTTTGTAAGAAAAAACAAAAACAAAAACAAACAAAAAATTTCCGCTAACTTGTGCCAAAAAAAATGTCTGAATGGAGCCTGAATGGGTATGGTGAGTTCATGTAAATATTATTTTTTTTGTCGCAAGTTAATGGAATATGAGACTTAAGAAGTAATTCAGAAAAAAAAAATTGATTTCCGCTAACTTGTGACAAAAAATAAAAACTTCCATGAACTTACTATGCCCATCAGCGAATACCTTAGGTGTATACTTTCCGAAATGGGGTCATTTGTGGGGTGTTTCTACTGTCTGAGCATTGTAGAACCTCAGGAAACATGACAGGTGCTCAGAAAGTCAAAGTGCGTAAATACATTTTTTTGCACCATAGTTTGCAAACGCTATAACTTTTAACCAATAAATATACACTTATTGCATGTTTTTATCAAAGACATGTAGAACAATACATTTAGAGAAAACTTTATATAGAAATGGAGTTTTATTTGAAAAATGTTACAATAGAAAGTGAAAAATTTCATTTTTTTGCAAAAATGTGGGTCATTTTTGATTAATATAAAAAAAGTAAAAATGTCAGCATCAATGAAATACCACCAAATGAAAGCTCTATTAGTGAGAAGAAAAGGAGGTAAAATTCATTTGGGTGGTAAGTTGTTTGACCGAGCAATAAACCGTGAAAGTAGTGTAGTGCACAATTGTAAAAAGTGGTCTGGTCATTAAGGGGGTTTAAGTTAGGGGGGCTGAGGGGGTTAAGCAGAATCATCAACTATAGAACAATTTCACCGCTAAACTGCCACTAATGCTCACACAATGATTCCCCTATCAGACTGGTGTGAGAGATGTGTATCTGGTTTGAACATTATTTTGTAGTACACATTTCTGTCCACTAGATAGCCGCAAGCCAGATGTTTGAGCCATGTGTGCATTCTTTTGTTTAACCGCCTCCGGACCGCTTAACACAGATGTGCGATCCGGAGGCGGCAGCCCTGCGCAGAGTGACGCATATACCCGTCATCTCGCGAGGGCCGAGATTTCCTGTGAACGCGCGCACACAGGCACTGAAGGTAAGCGAGTGGATCTCCTGCCTGCCAGCGGCGATCGCTCGCTGGCAGGCTGGAGATGTGATTTTTTTTAACCCCTAACAGGTATATTAGACGCTGTTTTGATAACAGCGTCTAATATACCTGCTACCTGGTCCTCTGGTGGTCCCTTTTGTTTGGATCGACCACCAGAGGACGCAGGTAGCTCAGTAAAGTACCACAAAACACTACACTACACTACACCCTGATCACCCATGATCACCTCATATAGACTCCCTGATCACCCCCCTGTCATTGATCACCCCCCTGTCAGGCTCCGTTCAGACGTCCATATGATTTTTACGGATCCACGGATACATGGATCGGATCCGCAAAACACATACGGACGTCTGAATGGAGCCTTACAGGGGGGTTATCAATGACAGGCGGGTGATCACCCATATAGATTCCCTGATCACCCCCTGTCATTGATCACCCCCCTGTAAGGCTCCATTCAGATGTCCGTATGATTTTTACTGATCCACGGATACATGGATCGGATCCGCAAAACACATACGGACGTCTGAATGGAGCCTTACAGGGGGGTGATCAATGACAAGGGGGTGATCACGCATATAGACTTCCTGATCACTTCCCTGTCATTGATCACCCCCCTGTCATTGATCACCCCCCTGTAAGGCTCCATTCAAATGTCCGTATGACTTTTACGGATCCACGGAAACATGGATCGGATCCGCAAAACGCATACGGACATCTGAATGCAGCCTTACAGGGGGGTGATCAATGACAGGCGGGTGATCACCCATATAGATTCCCTGATCGCCCCCTGTCATTGATCACCCCCCTGTCATTGATCCCCCCCCTGTAAGGCTCCATTCAGATGTCCGTATGATTTTTACGGATCCACGGATACATGGATCGGATCCGCAAAACACATACGGACGTCTGAATGGAGCCTTACAGGGGGGTGATCAATGACAAGGGGGTGATCACGCATATAGACTTCCTGATCACTTCCCTATCATTGATCACCCCCCTGTCATTGATCACCCCCCTGTAAGGCTCAATTCAGACGTCCGTATGATTTTTAGGATCCACGGACACATGGATCGGATCCGGAAAACGCATACGGACGTCTGAATGCAGCCTTACAGGGGGGTGATCAATGACAGGCGGGTGATCACCCATATAGATTCCCTGATCACCCCCTGTCATGATCACCCCCCTGTCATTGATCACCTCCCTGTAAGGCTCCATTCAGACGTCCGTATGATTTTTACGGGTCCACGGATACATGGATCGGATCCGCAAAACGCATACGGACGTCTGAATGCAGCCTTACAGGGGGGTGATCAATGACAGGGGGGTGATCACCCATATAGACTCCCTGATCACCCCCCTGTCATTGATCACCCCCCCTGTAAGGCTCCATTCAGACATCCGCATGATTTTTTACGGATCCATGGATACATGGATCGGATCCACAGAACGCATGCGGACGTCTGAATGGAGCCTTACAGGGGGGTTATCAATGACAGGGGGTGATCAGGGTAATCAGGGTGATCACCCCCCTGTCACTGATCACCCCCCCTGTAAGGCTCCATTCAGACATCCGCATGATTTTTTACGGATCCATGGATACATGGATCGGATCCACAAAACGCATGCAGACGTCTGAATGGAGCCTTACAGGGGGGTTATCAATGACAGGGGGTGATCAGGGTAATCAGGGTGATCACCCCCCTGTCACTGATCACCCCCCCTGTAAGGCTCCATTCAGACGTCCGCATGATTTTTACGGATCCATGGATACATGGATCGGATCCACAGAACGCATGCAGATGTCTTAATGGAGCCTTACAGGGGGGTTATCAATGACAGGGGGTGATCAGGGTAATCAGGGTGATCACCCCCCTGTCACTGATCACCCCCCCCCCCCTGTAAGGCTCCATTCAGACATCCGCATGATTTTTTACGGATCCATGGATACATGGATCGGATCCACAGAACGCATGCGGACGTCTTAATGGAGCCTTACAGGGGGGTTATCAATGACAGGGGGTGATCAGGGTAATCAGGGTGATCACCCCCCCTGTCACTGATCACCCCCCCTGTAAGGCTCCATTCAGACGTCCGCATGATTTTTACGGATCCATGGATACATGGATCGGATCCGTAAAAATCATGCGGACGTCTGAATGGAGCCTTACAGGGGGGTGATCAATGACAGGGGGTGATCAGGGAGTGTATATGGGTGATCACCCGCCTGTCATTGATCACCCCCCTGTAAGGCTCCATTCAGACGTCCGTATGCTTTTTGCGGATCCGATCCATGTATCCGTGGATCCGTAAAAATCATACGGACGTCTGAACGGAGCCTGACAGGGGGGTGATCAATGACAGGGCGGTGATCAATGACAGGGGGGTGATCAGGGAGTTTATATGGGGTGATCAGGGGTTTATAAGGGGTTAATAAGTGACGGGGGGGGGGGTGTAGTGTAGTGTAGTGTGGTGTTTGGTGGGACTGTACTGACCTACCTGAGTCCTCTGGTAGTCGATCCTAACAAAAGGGACCACCAGAGGACCAGGTAGGAGGTATATTAGACGCTGTTATGAAAACAGCGTCTAATATACCTGTTAGGGGTTAAAAAATTCGGATCTCCAGCCTGCCATCGAGCGATCGCCGCTGGCAGGCTGGAGATCCACTCGCTTACCTTCCGTTCCTGTGAGCGTGCGCGCCTGTGCGCGCGCGTTCACAGGAAATCTCGCGTCTCGCGAGAAGACTTGTATATGCGTCCAGGAGGAATAAAGCAACCACCTCCCGGACGCATATACGCGTACAGCGGTCGGGAGGTGGTTAAACCTCTTAGCAGACTCGAGAAACATAAGGTTTTTATGGTCAGTGACAACAGTTACACAATGCCCTTGCCCCCTCCAGAAAATGCCTCCACTCCTCAAATGCCCATTTTATGGCCAGCAGCTCCCTATTCCCTATGTCGTAGTTTCTCTCAGTGGGAGAGAATTTCCTGGAGAAGAAGGCACATGCTCTCAGGTTAGTGAGGCTAGCAAGACCTTGTGAAAGGACTGCTCCTGCGCCGTCCTTGGACGCATCCACCTCCACAATAAAAGGTCTCTCCTGATCAGGCTGGATCAGAATGGGAGCACTACTAAATGCCTTTTTTAATTTTTCAAATGAAGAAATGGCCTCAGTAGAACAATTATCCAAATTGGCCCCTTTCTTAGTAAGGTCGGTCAACGGTTTAGCAATTACGGAAAAATTCATAATAAATTTACGATAGTAATTGGCGAAACCTAAGAACCGTTGTAAGGCCTTTAAGGATGAAGGTCTTACCCATTCCTTAATTGCTAGTACCTTACCAGGATCCATCTTGAAGGCGTGAGGAGTCAGCCCTAGAAACAGAATCTCCTGTACACCAAATACACATTTCTCTTGCTTAGCGGATAGCTGATTCTCCCTCAACACCTCTAATACTTATTTAACATGAGACACATGGGATTCGAAGTCAGGAGAGTCAGGAGTCAGAAGTCAGGAGAGAATATCAAAATATCATCAAGATAGACAATAACAAATTTGCCTAAGAACTCCCTAAGAATGTCATTCATGAAGTTTTGGAACACAGCTGGGGCATTGCTGAGTCCAAAAGGCATCACCTGATATTCAAAGTGTCCTGCCGGAGTATTGAACGCTGTCTTCCATTCGTCTCCCTCCTTGATTTGGATTAGATTGTATGCCCCTTTCAGGTCAATCTTGGAAAACCAGGTTGCCCCCAGAACCTGGTTAAATAAATCCAGAATCAATGGGAGGGAGTATCTATTCTTGACAGTGATTTTATTTCATCTCCGGTAATCGATACATGGCCTAAGACCACCATCTTTTTTCTTAACAAAGAAAGACCCTGCCCCCATAGGAGAGACAGAAGTTCTAATATGCCCTTTACCAAGGCTCTCCTTAATTTAACCTTCCATGGCCGTGCGTTCGGGCTTAGAAAGATTATAAATTCACCCCTTAGGAAACTTGGCCCCCTCTACTAGCTCTATAGTAAAATCATAAGGTCTATTGGGGGGGTAGAACCTCCAGGGTTGGTGATGAGAATACATCAGAATATTCCCTAATAACAGTGGGTAAAGTATCAGACTTTA
This sequence comes from Bufo gargarizans, assembly GCF_014858855.1. NCBI lineage: Eukaryota > Metazoa > Chordata > Amphibia > Anura > Bufonidae > Bufo > Bufo gargarizans. The sequence goes on from NC_058084.1 coordinate 239,228,025, forward strand.
CTGAGACCCCAGCCTGTACCATGGACAAGCACGAGTCACACTTAGGCCCCCATCTCACCAACTCCCCCTTGTACCAAACTAAAGTGGGGTTATGTAATCGGATCCAAGGCAACCCTAGTACCACCTCAACCGGTAGGTTCTCCAGGACAAAAAGGGAACATCTCTCTGAGTGGTACACACCCACGGTTAGAGAAATCTCTGAGGTACATGAGCTCACCGTACCACCAATAAGAGGAGTAGCATCAATAGCCATGACATGGATAGGAGTTGGTAAAGCAAACATTGGAATACCCAATCTTACAGTGTACTCAGAGTCAATAAAGCTGGCCGCTGAGCCAGAATCAATAAAGGTCTTACCCGGCCATTTATCTACCCCCAGAGAAATCGTAATGTGTACCAAAAGCTTACATTTATAAAAATCAGAGTGTACCTGGTATTTAGGTTGCCTTGCCTTAGGAGACTTGACAGAAAGGACCTTCTTAGGACACTGGTTGATCCAATGGTCAGAATCTCCACGTCTGCGGCGAAGATTCCCTCGGGTCATGCCAACCTTTATGGGTTCCTCAATGGAGACCTCAGCATTGTCTCTGGGATAGGCCTCTGGCTGGACCACCATCTGGGAAGAGAACTGTCGTTCCTGTCGTCTCTCTCTAACCCGTCGGTCAAGTCGGATAACAAGGGTCATCATCTCCTCTAAGGTCTCTGGTAGTTGATAACTGACCAGAAGATCCTTTAAATTATCAGACAGACCTGACCTGAACTGACTCTTCAGGGCTGGTTCGTTCCATCCTGAGGGAACACACCACCTTCTGAATTGGGTGCAATAATCCTCCGCAGGTAGATTGCCCTGAACCAGTGCCTTTAGAGCCATCTCGGCTACTAGAGCCCCGTCTGGTTCATCATAGAGGGTACCCAGGGCCTGAAAGAACCCCTCCACAGAAGTTAAACAACTGGCGCCAGCAGGTAAAGAGAACGCCCAGTCCTGGGGATCACCCTGTAGTAGGGAAATGATAATTCCCACGCGATGACTCTCGGGTCCAGAGGACACGGGGCGTAAACGGAAGTAAAGTCTGCAACTCTCCTTAAAAGAGAGAAACTTCTTCCGGTCTCCAGAAAAGGGTTCTGGGAGCTTAATCTGGGGCTCAAATGCGGACTGGAGGCCTGAGGAGTGGAAGAACCTCGCCCTAACTCAAAAGAACATAGTTTTTCCCCTAGCTCCTGTACCATCTGTGTCAAATTAGAGACATGGTCAGTCAGGGTCACCTGAGGATTCATTATACAGTGGTTATTGGGCCTGTTAATCTGTAACGGTCACATACACACACACACACAGGGGGGAGGATAGTGACCACTGCGCTCCACCCTCACCCCTGGCCCTGCCTACTTGCCTTACGAGTCCTGATGACAGGGGACAACTAGACGGCAATCCCTAACTTAGAATACATGCGGGAAGGAAAGACAAAACAAATAACGGATAATGAATGGACCGGGTCAAAACCGAGGACAACACAGTACAGAGGGATAAGCAAAAAAAGGTCAGGAGAAGCCGGGGTCATAAATACCAGGAGAGTCGAGAAGTACCAAAGGAGTCTGAAAAGAATAGTCAGGTGGAAGCCGAGGTCAATATACCAGTAAGGATGCGCAGTACAGGAGGAGCAGGCAAAGGATCGTCAGGGAACAGGATGAGGTAAGTACACAGGTATCCAACAACTGCCAGGAACCTAAATTAACAGGCAACCTGCGGCCAGCAGGTTGCCTGTATTTATAGTGGGGAGTGAGGATCATGTGATGTGGCCAGCGTCACATGACTGACAGAGGGACCAGTCGAGCACCGAGTGATTAGCTCGGCGATCAAGGCAGACCTAGGAGCAGGGAGCCTACCAGCTAGCAAAGCTGCCCTGGGAATGAGGTCAAACACAGATCCTCGCTCCCGAAGCTAGGCAGCAGGTCTGCGGCTGATGGGAGGCCGAGTGCGCCTTCGGCACCCCGTTACACTACTGTCTGTGACACCAAATATGAGTGGCACTGTTCACTGGCAGTAGTTGGCGCAGTAAACGCTGACGCTAAAGGCCTCACACACACGCTTGCAGGCAAACTAACTGCAATTATATTACAGTCCAAAAATATATATTTTTAAATGTAATCTACTGTCTGTGACACCAGATATGAGTGGCACTGGTGACACTGTGAACTGGCAGTAGTTGGCAAAGTACACGCTGAATGCCTGACACAAACGCTTGCAGGCAACTAACTGCAATTATATTACAGTCCAAAAATGTTTTTATAGTTTTTTTATGTAATCAACTGTCTGTGACACCAGATATGAGTGGCACTGTGAAATGGCAGTACTTAACACAGTAAATGCTGACGCTAATGGACTGACACACACGCTTGCAGGCAACTAACTGCAATTTTATTACAGTCAAAAAAGTATATTTTTTATTTTTATGTAATCTACTGTCTGTGACACCAGATATGATTGGCACTGGTGGCACTGTGCACTGGCAGTAGTTTGCACAGTACACGGTGATATTAAAGGCCTGACACATAGGCTTGCAGGCAACTAAATGCAATTATATTACAGTCAAAAAATTGTGTTTTTTAAATGCAATCTACTGTCTGTGACATCAGATATGAGTGGCACTGGTGGTACTGTGCACTGGCAGTAATTGTCACAGTACATGCTGACGCTAAATGCCTGACACATAGGCTTGCAGGCAACTAACTGCAATTATATTACAGTCCAAAAATGTTTTTATAGTTTTTTTTAATGTAATCAACTGTCTGTGACACCAGATATGAGTGGCACTGTGAAATGGCAGTAGTTAGCACAGTATATGCTGACGCTAATGGACTGACACACACGCTTGCAGGCAACTAACTGCAATTTTATTACAGTCAAAAAAGTATATTTTTTATTTTTATGTAATCTACTGTCTGTGACACGAGATATGAGCGGTGGCACTGTGCACTGGCAGTAGTTGGCACAGTACACGCTGACGCTAATGGACTGACACACACGCTAGCAGGCAACTAACTGCAATTTTATTACAGTCAAAAAAGTTTTTTTTTTTATGTAATCTACTGTCTGTAACACCAGATATGAGTGGCACTGGTGGCACTGTGCACTGGCAGTAGTTGGCACAGTACACTGTGACACTAAAGGCCTGACACACATGCTTGCAGGCAACTAACTGCAAATATATTACAGTCAAAAATGTTATTTTATTTTCTAATGTCATCTGCTGTCTGTGACCGCAGATATGAGTGGCACTGGTGGCACTGTGCACTGGCAGTAGTTGGCACAGTACACGCTGACGCTAAAGGCCTGACACACACGCTTGCAGGCAACTAACTGCAATTTTATTACAGTCAAAAAAGTTTTTTTTTTTTATGTAATCTACTGTCTGTGACACCAGATATGAGTAGCACTGGTGGCACTGTGCACTGGCAGTAGTTGGCACAGTACACGCTGACGCTAAAGGCCTGACACACACTCTTGCAAGCAAATAACTGCGATTATATTACAGTTAAAAAAGTTTTTTTTTTTTAATGTAATCTACTGTCTGTGACACCAGATATAAGTGGCACTGGTGGCACTGTTCACTGGCATTAGTTGGCACAGTACACGATAAAGCTAAAGGCCTGACAAACACGCTTGCAGGCAACTAACTGCAATTATATTGGTCAAAAAAGTTTTTTTTTTTTATGTAATCTACTGTCTGTGACACCAGATATGAGTAGCACTGGTGGCACTGTGCACTGGCAGGAGTTGGCACAGTACACGCTGACGCTAAAGGCCTGATACACACGCTTGCAGGCAACTAACTGCAAATTTATTACACTCCAAAAATATTTTTATAGTTTTTTTAATGTAATCTACTGTCTGTGACACCAGATATGAGTGGCACTGGTGTCACTGTTTACTGGCAGTAGTTGGCACAGTACACGATGACGGTAAAGGCCTGACACACACGCTTACAGGCAACTAACTGCAATTTTATTACAGTCAAAAAAGTATATTTTTTATTTTTAATGTAATCTACTGTCTGTGACACCAGATATGAGTGGCACCGGTGGCACTGGCAGTAGTTGGCACAGTACACGCCGACACTGTCACCACCAGACATCTGAGAAGCTCTGACAGACGTCCTTCAGAACCTCCTCCTTGAGGTTCCTTTTGTTTTGCTTTCGTTTTCTCCTCTAGTTAGCCTCTCATGCAGTTGCACTGATTGCATCCCTTTAAATCCCTCCCCATACTGCATCACTTTGCGGTTTATATTACTTCCTGGAGTGTGTGCATGCTGATCCTACTTCTGAGTCTTCTACAGATAAGTTTTGTTCGTTCATTTGTGTTTTCCTGTTTGCTGGATCCCAGGTGACCCTGACTCCCTCCGTATCAAGTGTAGGGAGCCGGTGGTCATGTCCCCTCACTATTATAGGGTGTTCGGGTGATATTCAGTCGAGGTACGAGGATATGCGATCATCTACCATTGGGATTTTCGCATAGGCTGAGCAGTAAGGGAGAGAGCAAGGTCTGATGCAGGGCTCTCCCTTTTGTTCCTTAGTTTTGGATCCATTAAGTCGGATCTTCATTTTGTGTCTTCTAGTTTCCTGTACACTAAAGGTCTGACACACATGCTTGCAGTCAACTAACTGCAATTATATTACAGTCAAAAAAGTTATATTTTTTTTTATATAATCTACTGTCTGTGACACCAGATATGAGTGGAACTGGTGGCACTGTTCACTGGCAGTAGTTGGCACAGTACACTCTGACAATAAAGGCCTGACACACACGCTTGCAGGCAACTAACTGCAATTATATTACAGTCCAAAAAGTTTTTTTTTAAATGTAATCTACTGTCTATAACACCAGATATGAGTGGCACTGGTGGTACTGTGCACTGGCAGTAGTTGGCACAGTACACTGTGACACTAAAGGTCTGACACACATGCTTGCAGGCAACTAACTGCAATTATATTACAGTCAAAAATGTTATTTTATTTTTTAATGTCATCTGCTGTCTGTGACACCAGATATGAGTGGCACTGGTGGCACTGTGCACTGGCAGTAGTTGGCACAGTATACGCTGACGCTAAAGGCCTGACACACACGCTTGCAGGCAACTAACTGCAATTTTATTACAGTCAAAAAAGTATATTTTTTATTTTTATGCAATCTACTGTCTGTGACATCAGATATGAGTGGCACTGGTGGCACTGTTCCCTGGCAGTAGTTGGCACAGTACACTCTGACAATAAAGGCCTGACACTCACGCTTGCAGGCAACTAACTGCAATTATATTACAGTCAAAAAAGTTTTTTTTTTTAATGTAATCTACTGTCTGTGACACAAGATACTAGTGGCACTGGTGACACTGTGCACTGTGAGTAGTTGGCACAGTACACACTGACGATAAAGGCCTGTCACACACGCTTGTAGGCAACTAACTGCAATTATATTACATTTAAAAAAGTTCCTTTTTAAAAAAACATGTAATCTACTGTTTGAAACACCAGATATGAGTGGGACTGGTGGCACTGAGCACTGGCAGTAGTTGGCACAGTACACACTGACGCTAAAGGCCTGACACACACGCTTGCAGGCAACTAACTGCAATTATATTACATTTAAAAAAGTTCCTTTTTTTAAATGTAATCTACTGTTTGAAACACCAGATATAAGTGGGACTGGTGGCACTGAGCACTGGCAGTAGTTGGCACAGTACACGCTGGCGCTAAAGGCCTGACACACAAGCTTGCAGGCAACTAACTGCAATTATATTACAGTCAAAAAATGATTTTTTTATTTATTCAAATGCAATCTACTGTGACACCAGATATGAGTGGCACTGGTGGCATGTTCGGTGGCAGTAGTTGGCACAGTACACGCTGACGCTAAAGATCTGACACACACGCTTGCAGGCAACTAACTGCAATTTTATTACAGTCAAAAAAGTTCCTTTTTTGAATGTAATCTACTGTTTGTTACACCAGATATGAGTGGCACTGTGCATTGGCAATAGTTGACACAACACGCTGACGCTAAACGCCGGACACACACGGTTGCAGGCAACTAACTGCAATTATATTACAGTCAAAAAAGTTTTTTTTTTCTTTTTTAAATGTAATCTACTGTCTGTGACACCAGATATGAGTGGCACTGGTGACACTGTGCACTGGCAGTAGTTGGCACAGTACAAGCTTACGCTAAAGACCTGACACACACACACTTGCAGGCAACTAACTGCAATTATATTACAATCAAAAAAGTTAATTTTTTTATGTAATCTACAGTTTGTGAAACCAGATATGAGTGGTACTGTGCATTGGCAGTAGTTGGCACAGTCCACGCTGACGCTAAACGCCTGACACACATGCTTGCAGGCAACTAACTGCAATTATAATACAATCAAAAAAGTTCCTTTTTTTAATGTAATCTACTGTCTATGACACCATATATGAGTGGCACTGGTGGCACTGTGCACTGGCAGTAGTTGGCACAGTACACGCTGACGCTAATGGACTGACACACACACTCTTACGAGCAACTAACTGCAATTTTATTACAGTCCAAAAAGTGTTTTTTTATTTTATGTAATCTACTGTCTGTGACACAAGATACTAGTGGCAGTGTTGGCACTGAGCACTGGTAGTAGTTGGCACAGTAAACGCTGATGCTAAAGGCCTAAAAACACACACGCTTGCAGGCAACTAACTGCAATTATATTACAGTCCAAAAAGTGTTTTTTATTTTATGTAATCTACTGTCTGTGACACAAGATACTAGTGGCAGTGGTGGCACAGAGCACTGGCAGTAGTTGGCACAGTAAACCCTGACGCTAAAGGCCTGACACACACACTTGCAGGCAACTAACTGCAATTATATTACAGTCAAAAAAGTTTCTTTTTTTAATGTAATCTACTGTTTGTGACACCAGATATGAGTTGCATTGGTGGCACTGTGCACTGGCAGTAGTTGGCACAGTACACGCTGATGCTAATGGACTGACACACACTCTTGCAGGCAACTAACTGCAATTTTATTACAGTCAAAATAGTTTATTTTTTTAATGTAATCTACTGTCTGTGACACCAGATATGAGTGGCACTAGTGCCACTGTGCACTGGCAGTAATTGGCACAGTACATGCTGACGCTAAAGGCCTGACACACACGCTTGCAGGCAACTAACTGCAATTATATTACAGTCAAAAAAGTTATTGTTTTTTTTAATGTAATATACTGTCTGTGACACCGGATATGATTGGCACTGGTGGCACTGTGCACTATGAGTAGTTGGCACAATACACGCTGACGGTAAAGGCCTGACACACACGCTTGCAGGCAACTAACTGCAATTATACTACAGTCAAAAACGTTTTTTTTTATGTAATCTACTGTCTGTGACATAAGATACTAGTGGCACTGGTGGCACTTTGCACTGACAGTAGTTGGCACAGTACACACTGACGCTAAAGGCCTGACACACACGCTTGCAGGCAACTAACTGCAATTATATTACATTTAAAAAAGTTCCTTTTTTAAAAATGTAATCTACTGTTTGAAACACCAGATATGAGTGGGACTGGTGGCACTGAGCACTGGCAGTAGTTGGCACAGTACACGCTGACGCTAAAGGCCTGACACACACGCTTGCAGGCAACTAACTGCAATTATAGTACAGTCAAAAAATATTTTTATTGTTTTTTTTTATGTAATCTACTGTCTGTGACACCGGATATGAGTGGCACTGGTGTCACTGTTCACTGGCAGTAGTTTGCACAGTACACGATGACGCTAATGGCTTAACACACACGCTTGCAGGCAACTAACTGCAATTTTATTACAGTCAAAAATGTATATTTTTTATTTTTATGCAATCTACTGTCTGTGACATCAGATATGAGTGGCACTGGTGGCACTGTTCCCTGGCAGTAGTTGGCACAGTACACTCTGACAATAAAGGCCTGACACACACGCTTGCAGGCAACTAACTGCAATTATATTACAGTCAAAAAAGTTTTTTTTTTTAATGTAATCTACTGTCTGTGACACAAGATACTAGTGGCACTGGTGGCACCGTGCACTGGCAGTAGCTGGCACAGTACACACTGACACTAAAGGCCTGACACACACGCTTGCAGGCAACTAACTGCAATTATATTACATTTAAAAAAGTTCCTTTTTTTAAATGTAATCTACTGTTTGAAACACCAGATATAAGTGGGACTGGTGGCACTGAGCACTGGCAGTAGTTGGCACAGTACACGCTGACGCTAAAGGCCTGACACACACGCTTGCAGGCAACTAACTGCAATTATATTACAGTCAAAAAATGATTTATTTATTTTTCAAATGTAATCTACTGTGACACTAGATATGAGTGGCACTGGTGGCATGTTCACTGGCAGTAGTTGGCACAGTACACGCTGACGCTAAAGATCTGACACACACGCTTGCAGGCAACTAACTGCAATTTTATTACAGTCAAAAAAGTTCATTTTTTAATGTAATCTACTGTTTGCTGCACCAGATATGAGTGGCACTGTGCATTGGCAATAGTTGACACAGTACACGCTGACGCTAAACGCCAGACACACACGGTTGCAGGCAACTAACTGCAATTATATTACAGTCCAAAAAGTTTTTTTTTCTTTTTTAAATGTAATCTACTGTCTGTGACACCAGATATGAGTGGCACTGGTGGCACTGTGCACTGGCAGTAGTTGGCACAGTACAAGCTTACGCTAAAGACCTGACACACACACACACACTTGCAGGCAACTAACTGCAATTATATTACAATCAAAAAAGTTCATTTTTTTAATGTAATCTACAGTTTGTGAAACCAGATATGAGTGGCACTGTGCATTGGCAGTAGTTGGCACAGTCCACACTGACGCTAAACGCCTGACACACACGCTTGCAGGCAACAAACTGCAATTATTTTACAATCAAAAAAGTTCCTTTTTTTATGTAATCTACAGTTTGTAAAACCAGATATTAGTGGCACTGTGCATTGGCAGTAGTTGGCACGGTCCGCGCTGACGCTAAACGCCTGACACACACGCTTGCAGGCAACTAACTGCAATTATATTACAATCAAAAAAGTTCCATTTTTTAATGTAATCTACTGTCTGTGACACCATATATGAGTGTCACTGGTGGCACTATGCACTGGCAGTAGTTGGCACAGTACACGCTGACGCTAATGGACTGACACACACACTCTTACGAGCAACTAACTGCAATTTTATTACAGTCCAAAAAGTGTTTTTTATTTTATGTAATCTACAGTCTGTGACACAAGATACTAGTGGCAGTGTTGGCACTGAGCACTGGCAGTAGTTGGCACAGTAAACGCTGACGCTAAAGGCCTAAAAACACACACTCTTGCAGGCAACTAACTGCAATTATATTACAGTCCAAAAAGTGTTTTTTATTTTATGTAATCTACTGTCTGTGACACAAGATACTAGTGGCAGTGGTGGCACTGAGCACTGGCAGTAGTTGGCACAGTAAACACTGACGCTAAAGGCCTGACACACACACTTGCAGGCAACTAACTGCAATTATATTACAGTCAAAAAAGTTTCTTTTTTTAATGTAATCTACTGTTTGTGACACCAGATATGAGTTGCATTGGTGGCACTGTGCACTGGCAGTAGTTGGCACAGTACACGCTGATGCTAATGGACTGACACACACTCTTGCAGGCAACTAACTGCAATTTTATTACAGTCAAAATAGTTTATTTTTTTAATGTAATCTACTGTCTGTGACACCAGATATCAGTGGCACTAGTGCCACTGTGCACTGGCAGTAATTGGCACAGTACACGCTGACGCTAAAGGCCTGACACACACGCTTGCAGGCAACTAACTGCAATTATATTACAGTCAAAATAGTTTATTTTTTTAATGTAACCTACTGTCTATGACAGCAGATATGAGTGGCACTGGTGGCACTGTTCACTGGCAGTAGTTGGCACAGTACACGCTGACGCTAAAGGCCTGACACACACGCTTGCAGGCAACTAACTGCAATTATATTACAGTTCAAAAAGTTTTTTTTGTGTAATCTACTGTCTGTGACAACAGATATGAGTAGCACTGGTGGCACTGTGAAATGGCAGTAGTTGGCACAGTACATGCTGACACTAATGGACTGACACACGTTTGCAGGCAACTAACTGCAATTTTATTACAGTCAAAAAAGTTTATTTTTTATTTTTAATGTAATCTACTGTCTGTGACACAAGATACTAGTGGCAGTGTTGGCACTGAGCACTGGCAGTAGTTGGCACAGTAAACGCTGACGCTAAAGGCCTGACACGCACACGCTTGCAGGCAACTAACTGCAATTATATTACAGTCCAAAAATTTTTTTTTATTTTATGTAATCTACTGTCTGTGACACAAGATACTAGTGGCAGTGGTGGCACTGAGCACTGGCAGTAGTTGGCACAGTACACGCTGACGCTAAAGGCATGACACACACGCTTGCAGGCAACTAACTGCAATTATATTACAGTCAAAATTGTTATTTTATTTTTCAATTTCTTCCACTGTCTGTGACACCAGATATGAGTGGCACTGGTGGCACTGTGCACTGGCAGTTGTTGACACAGTACACGCTGACACTAAAGGCCTGACACACACTCTTGCAGGCAACTAACTGCAATTATATTAGTTAAGAAAGTTTTTTATTTGAAATGTAATCTACTGTCTGTGACACCAGATATGAGTGGCACTGGTGGCACTGTTCACTGGCAGTAGTTGGCACAGTACACGATAACGCTAAAGGCCTGACACACACGCTTGCAGGCAACTAACTGCAATTATATTACAGTCCAAAAATATTTTTATTGTTTTTTTAATGTAATCTACTGTCTGTGACACCAGATATAAGTGGCACTGGTGTCACTGTTCACTGGCAGTAGTTGGCACAGTACACGCTGACGCTAAAGGCCTGACACACACGCTTGCAGGCAACTAACTGCAATTATATTACAGTCAAAAAACATATATATATTTTTTTTTATGTAATCTACTGTCTGTGACACCAGATATGAGTAGCACTGGTGGCACTGTGAAATGGCAGTAGTTGGCACAGTACATGCTGACGCTAATACACTGACACACATGTTTGCAGGCAACTAACTGCAATTTTATTACAGTCAAAAAAGTTTATTTTTTATTTTTAATGTAATCTACTGTCTGTGACACCAGATATGAGTGGCACCGGTGGCACTGGCAGTAGTTGGCACAGAACACGCCGACACTGTCACCACCAGACATCTGAGAAGCTCTGACAGACGTCCTTCAGAACCTCCTCCTTGAGGTTCCTTTTGTTTTGCTTTCATTTTCTCCTCTAGTTAGCCTCTCTCAGCTGTCATGTAGTTGCACTGATTGCATCCCTTTAAATCCCTCCCCATACTGCATCACTTTGTGGTTTATATTACTTCCTGGAGTGTGTGCATGCTGATCCTACTTCTGAGTCTTCTACAGATAAGTTTTGTTCGTTCATTTGTGTTTTCCTGTTTGCTGGATCCCAGGTGACCCTGACTCCCTCCGTATCAAGTGTAGGGAGCCGGTGGTCGTGTCCCCTCACTATTATAGGGTGTTCGGGTGATATTCAGTCGAGGTACGAGGATATGCGATCATCTACCATTGGGATTTTCGCATAGGCTGAGCAGTAAGGGAGAGAGCCAGGTTTGATGCAGGGCTCTACCTTTTGTTCCTTAGTTTTGGATCCATTAAGTCGGATCTTCATTTTGTGTCTTCTAGTTTCCTGTACACCTTCCGTGACAGACACTAAAGGCCTGACACACATGCTTGCAGTCAACTAACTGCAATTATATTACAGTCAAAAAAGTTAAATATTTTTTTTAATGTAATATACTGTCTGTGACACCGGATATGATTGGCACTGGTGGCACTGTGCACTGTGAGTAGTTGGCACAATACACGCTGATGCTAAAGGCCTGACACACACGCTTGCAGGCAACTAACTGCAATTATATTGCAGTCAAAAAACTTTTTTTTTATGTAATCTACTGTCTGTGACAAAAGATACTAGTGGCACTGGTGGCACTTTGCACTGACAGTAGTTGGCACAGTACACACTGACGCTAAAGGCCTGACACACACGCTTGCAGGCAACTAACTGCAATTATATTACATTTAAAAAAGTACCTTTTTTAAAATGTAATCTACTGTTTGAAACACCAGATATGAGTGGGACTGGTGGCACTGAGCACTGGCAGTAGTTGGCACAGTACACGATGATGCTAAAGGCCTGACACACACGCTTGCAGGCAACTAACTGCAATTATATTACAGTCAAAAAATATTTTTATTGTTTTTTTTTATGTAATCTACTGTCTGTGACACCAGATATGAGTGGCACTGGTGTCACTGTTCACTGGCAGTATTTGGCACATCACACGATGACGCTAAAGGCTTAACACACACGCTTGCAGGCAACTAACTGCAATTTTATTAGTCAAAAAAGTATATTTTTTATTTTTATGCAATCTACTGTCTGTGACATCAGATATGAGTGGCACAGGTGGCACTGTTCCCTGGCAGTAGTTGGCACAGTACACTCTGACAATAAAGGCCTGACACACACGCTTGCAGGCAACTAACTGCAATTATATTACAGTCAAAAAAGTTTTTTTTTTAAATGTAATCTACTGTCTGTGACACCAGATATAAGTAGCTCTTGTGGCACTGTTCACTGGCAGTAGTTGGCACAGTACACACTGACGATAAAGGCCTGTCACACACGCTTGTAGGCAACTAACTGCAATTATATTACAGTCCAAAAAGTTCCTTTTTAAAAAAATGTTATCTACTGTTTGAAACACCAGATATTAGTGGGACTGGTGGCACTGAGCACTGGCAGTAGTTGGCACAGTACACACTGATACTAAAAGCCTGACACACACGCTTGCAGGCAACTAACTGCAATTATATTACATTTAAAAAAGTTCCTTTTTTTAAAATGTAATCTACTGTTTGAAACACCAGATATAAGTGGGACTGGTGGCACTGAGTACTGGCAGTAGTTGGCACAGTACACGCTGACAATAAAGGCCTGACACACACGCTTGCAGGCAACTAACTGCAATTATATTACAGTCAAAAAATGATTTATTTATTTTTCAAATGTAATCTACTGTGAAACCAGATATGAGTGGCACTGGTGGCATGTTCACTGGCAGTAGTTGGCACAGTACACACTGACGCTAAAGATCTGATACACACGCTTGTAGGCAACTAACTGCAATTTTATTACAGTCAAAAAAGTTCCTTTTTTTAATGTAATCTACTGTTTGTTACACCAGATATGAGTGGCACTGTGCATTGGCAATAGTTGACACAGTACACGCTGAAGCTAAAGGCCTGACACACACGGTTGCAGGCAACTAACTGCAATTATATTACAGTCAAAAAAGTTTTTTTTTTTAAATGTAATCTACTGTCTGTGACACCAGATATAAGTGGCACTAGTGTACTGTGCACTGACAGTAGTTGGCACAGTACACGCTGACGCTAAAGGCCTGACACACATGCTTGCAGGCAACTAACTGCAATTATATTACAGTCAAAAAAGTTTTTTTTTTTTATGTAATCTACTGTCTGTGACACAAGATACTAGTGGCACTGGTGGCACTGTGCACTGGCAGTAGTTGGCACAGTACACACTGACGATAAAGGCCTGTCACACACGCTTGCAGGCAACTAACTGCAATTATATTACATTTAAAAAAGTTCCTTTATTTTAAATGTAATCTACTGTTTGAAACACCAGACATGAGTGGGACTGGTGGCACTGAGCACTGGCAGTAGTTGGCACAGTACACACTGACGCTAAAGGCCTGACACGCACGCTTGCAGGCAACTAACTGCAATTATATTACATTTAAAAAAGTTCATTTTTTTAAATGTAATCTACTGTTTGAAACACCAGATATAAGTGGGACTGGTGGCACTGAGCACTGGCAGTAGTTGGCACAGTACACGCTGACGCTAAAGGCCTGACACACACACTTGCAGGCAACTAACTGCAATTATATTACAGTAAAAAAATGATTTATTTATTTTTCAAATGTAATCTACTGTGACACCAGAAATGAGTGGCACTGGTGGCATGTTCACTGGCAGTAGTTGGCACAGTACACTCTGACAATAAAGACCTGACATACACGCTTGCAGGCAACTAACTGCAATTCTATTACAGTCCAAAAGTTTTTTTTATGTAATCTACTGTCTGTGACACTAGATATAGGTGGCACTGTGAAATGGCAATAGTTGGCACAGTACATGCTGACGCTAATGGACTGACACACACGTTTGCAGGCAACTAACTGCAATTATATTACAGTCCAAAAAGTGTTTTTATTTTATGTAATCTACTGTCTGTGACACAAGATACTAGTGGCAGTGTTGGCACTGAGCACTGGCAGTAGTTGGCACAGTAAACGCTGAGGCTAAAGGCCTGACACACACACGCTTGCAGGCAACTAACTGCAATTATATTACAGTCCAAAAAGTGTTTTTCATTTTATGTAATCTACTGTCTGTGACACAAGATACTAGTGGCAGTGGTGGCACTGAGTACTGGCAGTAGTTGGCACAGTAAACGCTGACGCTAAAGGCCTGACACACACACTTGCAGGCAACTAACTGCAATTATATTACAGTCAAAAAAGTTCCTTTTTTTTAATGTAATCTACTGTCTGTGACACCAGATATGAGTGGCACTGTGCATTGGCAGTAATTGGCACAGTACACGCTGACGCTAAATGCCTGACACACACGCTTACAGGCAACTAACTGCAATTATATTACAGTCAAAAAAGTTTTTTTATGTAATCTACTGTCTGTGACAGCAGATAGGAGTGGCACTGTTCACTGGCAGTAGTTGGCACAGTACACTCTGACAATAAAGACCTGACATACACGCTTGCAGGCAACTAACTGCAATTCTATTACAGTCCAAAAAGTTTTTTTTTTTAATGTAATCTACTGTCTGTGACACCAGATATTGGTGGCACTGTGAAATGGAAATAGTTGGCACAGTACATGCTGACGCTAATGGACTGAAACACACGTTTGCAGGCAACTAACTGCAATTTCGTTACAGTCAAAAAAGTTAATTTTTTATTTTTAATGTAATCTACTGTCTGTGACACCAGATATGAGTGGCACTTGTGGCACTAACAGTAGTTGGCACAGTACACGCTGAAACTAAAGGCTTGACACACACGCTTGCAGACAACTAACTGCAATTATATTACGGTCAAAAAAGTTCTTTTTTTGTTTAAATATAACCTACTGTCTGTGATACCAGATGATTGGCACTGGTGGCACTGTGCACTGTGAGTATTTGGCACAGTACACGCTGACGCTAAAGGCCTGACACACACGCTTGCCGGCAACTAATTGCAATTTTATTACAGTCAAAAAAGTTAATTTTTATTTTTATGTAATCTACTGTCTGTGACACAAGATATGAGTGGCACTGTGCACTGGCAGTAGTTGGCCCAGTACACGCTGACGCTAAAGGCCTGACATAAACGCTTGCAGGAAACTAACTGCAATTATATTACAGTAAAAAAATTATTATTTTTTTTCAAATGTAATCTACTGTGACACCAAATATGAGTGGCACTGGCAGTAGTTGGCACAGTACACGCTGACGCTCAAGGCCTGACACACACGCTTGGAGGCAACTAACTGCAATTATATTACAGTCAAAAAAGTTCCTTTTTTTAATGTAATCTACTGTTTGTGACACCAGGTATGAGTGGCACTGTGCATTGGCAGTAGTTGGCACAGTACACGCTGACGCTAAAGGCCTGACACACACGCTTGCAGGCAACTAACTGCAATTATATTACAGTAAAAAAAGGTTTTTTTTTAAATGCAACCTACTGTCTATGACAGCAGATATGAGTTGCACTGGTGGCACTTTTCACTGGCAGTAGTTGGCACAGTGCACTCTGACAATAAAGGCCTGACACACACGCTTGCAGGCAACTAACTGCAATTATATTACAGTCAAAAAATATTTTTATTGTTTTTTTTATGTAATCTACCTTCTGTGACACCAGATATGAGTGGCACTGGTGTCACTGTTCACTGGCAGTAGTTGGCACAGTACACGATGACGCTAAAGGCTTAACACACACGCTTGCAGGCAACTAACTGCAATTTTATTACAGTCAAAAAAGTATATTTTTTATTATTATGCAATCTACTGTCTGTGACTGTCATGGTCTTACCTTCTTGCTGCTCTCCTTCGTTTGACATGTGCTGGCGGCCATCTTGGTTTCTGGGTTTCTTGTAGCCTTTCACCCTGCGGCTCCTCCTTCCCACTGGGAGGAGCTGGATGCCTAGCTCATATATATAGGAGGTCTGTGGCTTCAGTTCCTTGCTTGGTCCTCCTGTGTTCACATGCTTCTAAGACTGCTGCTGCTTCTGGTTCCTGATCCTGGCTTCGTCTGACTACCCTTCTGGTTCCTGACCTCTGGCTTCGCAAGACCCTGCTTCGGTTTAGCCATCCGTTTGGACTTTTGCCTTACAGCTTGATTTTCAATAAAGCCTTCTTATTTCCACTTATCTCTTGTTGTACGTCTGGTTCATGGTTCCATGACATTAGGACCAAGCCATGAATTCTGATGGTACAGGGCCATCCTCGCTACCTACGCTGGTTGCCAGACTTGATCAGCAGGATCACCTGTTGGGTCGGTTCGCTGTGGCGTTGCAAACCCTGCTTGAACGCACGGCTCATTTAGCTTCCGTTGCCGATGGGTCGGTTGTCGCTCCTGGGCCCGCTCCTACTGCCGCTCCGGTTGTTGCGCCAGAGTCTACCCCGACACCTGTTGCTGCGCCTGCGGTGTTTCAGGGTATGACCGGTTCTGCCCCCCTTCCACAGCACTTTGGGGGAGAGCCAACTCAGTGCCGAGGTTTCCTTAACCAGGTGGGCATTTATTTCGAGTTGCTGCCACATGCCTTTCCTACTGAGAGATCAAAGGTGGGCTTCTTGATCTCGCTGCTCTCGGACAAGGCCTTGGCCTGGGCCAGCCCTTTATGGGAGAACAACAATCCGGTGGTTGCCGAGTTTTCCGGTTTTGTTGCTTCTCTTCGGAAGGTATTCGATGTGCCGGCTCGTGCTGCCTCTGCTGCGAAGCTCCTTATGTCCATCAGACAGGGTTCACGATCCGTAGCTGAATACGCCATTGAGTTTCGTACCCTGGCAGCAGAGGTGGGCTGGAATAATGAGGCTCTGGTCGCTGCTTTCTCTCATGGTCTCTCGGATGCCTTGAAGGATGAGGTTGCAGCTAAGGACCTACCAGTGGAGCTCGAGTCTCTTATTTCTTTCCTGATTTTGATTGACACCAGACTCAGGGAGAGACCTTCCTTTAAGGAGAGCCTGCGGAGGTCTCCTAACAGATTGGCGCCTACGTTTGCTGTCCCACCCGTGCCTCCCTCTCCTCCCACGCCTCCTGGGGATGACTTGTCTGGGGGTGAACCCATGCAGCTGGGGTTTGCTCGCCTGTCCGAGGGGGAGAGGGTACTCCGGAGACGCGAGGGCCGATGCTTGTACTGTGGTCTCGCTGGGCATTTTCGGTTGGCATGCCCGAACCGTCCGGGAAACGCTCGCACCTGAGATCCTGTCGGGGGCAGATCTTGGGTGGAGTCTCCTCGTCCCCGGTTTCCCGTGTTGACAAACCACTGATTACTGTTGTCCTCTCCTGGGTCGGGGGCTCGGTGACGACCCAGGCGTTGGTGGACTCTGGTGCTGGTGGTTTGTTCATTGATAGTGTGTTCGCTGCCGCCAATTCCATTCCTCTGCAGCCTCGAGGTTCCCCACTGGCTCTTGAGGCGATAGACGGCAGACCCCTTCTGCCGCCACACGTGACTCATGAGACCCTTCCAGTGGGGATGGCCATTGGTGCCGTTCACAGAGAGTCGGTCTGTCTCTAGGTTATTTAGTCTCCACACTACTCAGTGGTCTTGGGGTACCCCTGGCTCTAGAAGCATAATCCGACTTTCGATTGGAGATCGGCCGAGATCCTCTCGTGGTCACCGCAGTGTGGGGCTAGTTGCATCCATGGGTCTGTCAAGTTGCTGTGTACTTCCTCGGACTCTCTGTTGCCTCCTGAATACGAGGAGTACCGGGATGTATTCGATAAGGTGCGTGCGGTTGCCCTACCTCCGCACCGCCCATACGATTGTGCCATAGAGTTACAATCTGGTGCCGTTCCTCCTCGTGGCAAAGTCTATCCACTGTCGGTAGCGGAGAATGAGGCCATGGAGGAGTATGTGAGGGAGGTGATCGGAGACATAGCAACGAACCTTCGTTGCTCTGTCTCCGATCACCAAGACAATTGGGTTGACCTCCTGCCTTGGGCTGAGTTTGCCAGGAACACGGCGGTGAACTCTTCCTCTGGGACGCCTCCCTTCATGGCCAATTATGGGTTCCAACCTGCCGTGTTACCGGAGGTATTCTCTCCCCAGGATATTCCGGCTGTGGAGGATCACCTTTCCGTCCTACGTGCTTCTTGGGTACAGATCCAGAGGTCCCTTGAGGTCTCTGCGCAGCGCCAGAGACTCCAGGCTGATCGCAGACGAGCGCCCGCTCCTTCCTACCAGGTCGGAGACCGCGTATGGTTGTCCACCCGCAACCTCAACCTTCGAGTGCCCACTCCCAAGCTGGCGCCTCGCTTTGTTGGTCCCTTCTGAGTGCTTCGCAGGGTAAACCCGGTAGCCTATGCCCTTGCGCTTCCTCCTGGCATGCGGATCTCCAACGTGTTTCATGTCTCCCTGTTGAAGCCACTGGTGTGTAATCGTTTCACTTCCTCGGTTCCTCGGCCTCGTCCGGTCCAAGTGGGCAATCGTGAGGAGTATGAGGTGAGCAATATCCTGGACTCACGCCTGGTCCGCGGTCGGGTGCAGTTTTTGGTCCATTGGCGTGGTTATGGTCCAGAGGAGCGTTCCTGGGTTCCCTCCGCAGATGTCCATGCTCCTGCCTTGCTCCGAGCCTTCCACGCACGCTTCCCTCAGAAACCGTTCTTTACTCCGCGGAGGAGGGGCCCTTGAGGGGGAGGTACTGTCATGGTCTTACCTTCTTGCTGCTCTCCTTCGTTTGACATGTGCTGGCGGCCATCTTGGTTTCTGGGTTTCTTGTAGCCTTCCACCCTGCGGCTCCTCCTTCCCACTGGGAGGAGCTGGATGCCTAGCTCATATATATAGGAGGTCTGTGGCTTCAGTTCCATGCTTGGTCCTCCTGTGTTCACATGCTTCTAAGACTGCTGCTGCTTCTGGTTCCTGATCCTGGCTTCGTCTGACTACCCTTCTGGTTCCTGACCTCTGGCTTCGCAAGACCCTGCTTCGGTTTAGCCATCCGTTTGGACTTTTGCCTTACAGCTTGATTTTCAATAAAGCCTTCTTATTTCCACTTATCTCTTGTTGTACGTCTGGTTCATGGTTCCATGACAGTGACATCAGATATGAGTGGCACTGGTGGCACTGTTCCCTGGCAGTAGTTGGCACAGTACACTCTGACAATAAAGGCCTGACACACACGCTTGCAGGCAACTAACTGCAATTATATTACAGTCAAAAAAGTTTTTTTTTAAATGTAATCTACTGTCTGTGACACCAGATATAAGTGGCACTAGTGTACTGTGCACTGACAGTAGTTGGCACAGTACACGCTGACGCTAAAGGCCTGACACACATGCTTGCAGGCAACTAACTGCAAATATATTACAGTCACAAAATATATGTATATTTTTTAAATTTAATCTACTATCTGTGGCACCAGGTATGAGTAGCTCTTGTGGCACTGTTCACTGGCAGTAGTTGGCACAGTACACGCTGACGCTAAAGGCCTGACACACACGCTTGCAGGCAACTAACTGCAATTACATTACAGTCAAAAAAGTTTTTTTTTTTAATGTAATCTACTGTCTGTGACGCAAGATAATAGTGGCACTGGTAGCACTGTGCACTGGCAGTAGTTGGCACAGTACACGCTGACAATAAAAGCCTGTTACACACGCTTGTAGGCAACTAACTGCAATTATATTACATTTAAAAAAGTTCCTTTATTTTAAATGTAATCTACTGTTTGAAACACCAGATATGTGTGGGACTGGTGGCACTGAGCACTGGCAGTAGTTGGCACAGTACACACTGACGCTAAAGGCCTCACACACACGCTTGCAGGCAACTAAATGCAATTATATTACATTTAAAAAAGTTTGTTTTTTCAAAATGTAATCTACTGTTTGAAACACCAGATATAAGTGGGACTGGTGGCACTGAGCACTGGCAGTAGTTGGCACAGTACACGCTGACGCTAAAGGCCTGACACACACGCTTGCAGGCAACAAACTGCAATTATATTACAGTCAAAAAATTATTTATTTATTTTTCAAATGTAATCTACTATGACACCAGATATGAGTGGCACTGGTGGCATGTTCACTGGCAGTAGTTGGCACAGTACACGCTGACGCTAAAGATCTGACACACACGCTTGCAGGCAACTAACTGCAATTATATTACAGTCAAAAAAGTTATTTTTTTTAAATGTAATCTACTGTCTGTGACACCAGATATGAGTGGCACTGGTGGCACTGTGCACTGGCAGTAGTTGGCACAGTACAAGCTTACGCTAAAGACCTGACACAGTAAACCCTGACGCTAAAGGCCTGACACACACACTTGCAGGCAACTAACTGCAATTATATTACATTCAAAAAAGTTTCATTTTTTTAAATGTAATCTACTGTTTGTGACACCAGATATGAGTTGCATTGGTGGCACTGTGCACTGGCAGTAGTTGGCACAGTACACGCTGATGCTAATGGACTGACACACACTCTTGCAGGCAACTAACTGCAATTTTATTACAGTCAAAATAGTTTTTTTTTTAATGTAATCTACTGTCTGTGACACCAGATATGAGTGGCACTAGTGCCACTGTGCACTGGCAGTAATGGCACAGTACACGCTGACGCTAAAGGCCTGACACACACGCTTGCAGGCAACTAACTGCAATTATATTACAGTCAGAATAGTTTATTTTTTTAATGTAATCTACTGTCTATGACAGCAGATATGAGTGGCACTGGTGGCACTGTTCACTGGCAGTAGTTGGCACAGTACACTCTGACAATAAAGACCTGACATACACGCTTGCAGGCAACTAACTGCAATTCTATTACAGTCCAAAAGTTTTTTTTAATGTAATCTACTGTCTGTGACACTAGATATTGGTGGCACTGTGAAATAGCAATAGTTGGCACAGTACATGCTGACGCTAATGGACTGACACACACGTTTGAAGGCAACTTACTGCAATTTTATTACAGTCAAAAAAGATTATTTTTTATTTTTAATGTAATCTACTGTTTGTGACACCAGATATGAGTGGCACTAGTGGCACTGGCAGTAGTTGGCACAGTACACGCTGACACTAAAGGCCTGACACACACGCTTGCAGACAACTAACTGCAATTATATTACAGTCCAAAAAGTGTTTTTTATTTTATGTAATCTACTGTGTGTGACACAAGATATTAGTGGCAGTGGTGGCACTGAGCACTGGCAGTAGTTGGCACAGTAAACGCTGAGGCTAAAGGCCTGACACACACACTTGCAGGCAACAAACTGCAATTATATTACAGTCCAAAAAGTGTTTTTTATTTTATGTAATCTACTGTCTGTGTCACAAGATACTAGTGGCAGTGTTGGCACTGAGCACTGGCAGTAGTTGGCACAGTAAACGCTGACGCTAAAGGCCTGACACACACACGCTTGCAGGCAACTAACTGCAATTATATTACAGTCCAAAAAGTGTTTTTTATTTTATGTAATCTACTGTGTGTGACACAAGATATTAGTGGCAGTGGTGGCACTGAGCACTGACAGTAGTTGGCACAGTAAACGCTGACGCTAAAGGCCTGACACACACACTTGCAGGCAACTAACTGCAATTATATTACATTCCAAAAAGTGTTTTTTATTTTATGTAATCTACTGTCTGTATCACAAGATACTAGTGGCAGTGTTGGCACTGAGCACTGGCAGTAGTTGGCACAGTAAACGCTGACGCTAAAGGCCTGACACACACACGCTTGCAGGCAACTAACTGCAATTATATTACAGTCCAAAAAGTGTTTTTTATTTTATGTAATCTACTGTGTGTGACACAAGATATTAGTGACAGTGGTGCCACTGTGCACTGGCAGTAATTGGCACAGTACACGCTGACGCTAAAGGCCTGACACACACGCTTGCAGGCAACTAACTGCAATTATATTACAGTCAAAATAGTTTATTTTTTTAATGTAATCTACTGTCTATGACAGCAGATATGAGTGGCACTGGTGGCACTGTTCACTGGCAGTAGTTGGCACAGTACACTCTGACAATAAAGACCTGACATACACGCTTGCAGGCAACTAACTGCAATTCTATTACAGTCCAAAAGTTTTTTTTTAATGTAATCTACTGTCTGTGACACTAGATATTGGTGGCACTGTGAAATGGCAATAGTTGGCACAGTACATGCTGACGCTAATGGACTGACACACACGTTTGCAGGCAACTAACTGCAATTTTATTACAGTCAAAAAAGATTATTTTTTATTTTTAATGTAATCTACTGTTTGTGACACCAGATATGAGTGGCACTAGTGGCACTGGCAGTAGTTGGCACAGTACACGCTGACACTAAAGGCCTGACACACACGCTTGCAGACAACTAACTGCAATTATATTACAGTCCAAAAAGTGTTTTTTATTTTATGTAATCTACTGTCTGTGTCACAAGATACTAGTGGCAGTGTTGGCACTGAGCACTGGCAGTAGTTGGCACAGTAAACGCTAACGCTAAAGGCCTGACACACACACGCTTGTAGGCAACTAACTGCAATTATATTACAGTCCAAAAAGTGTTTTTAATTTTATGTAATCTACTGTGTGTGACACAAGATATTATTGGCAGTGGTGGCACTGAGCACTGGCAGTAGTTGGCACAGTAAACGCTGACGATAAAGGCCTGACACACACACTTGCAGGCAACTAACTGCAATTATATTACATTCCAAA
This sequence comes from Bufo gargarizans, assembly GCF_014858855.1. NCBI lineage: Eukaryota > Metazoa > Chordata > Amphibia > Anura > Bufonidae > Bufo > Bufo gargarizans. Next base: position 239,251,171 of record NC_058084.1, read on the forward strand.
AAGTGTTTTTTATTTTATGTAATCTACTGTCTGTGTCACAAGATACTAGTGGCAGTGTTGGCACTGAGCACTGGCAGTAGTTGGCACAGTAAACGCTGACGCTAAAGGCCTGACACACACACGCTTGCAGGCAACTAACTGCAATTATATTACAGTCCAAAAAGTGTTTTTTATTTTATGTAATCTACTGTGTGTGACACAAGATATTAGTGACAGTGGTGCCACTGTGCACTGGCAGTAATTGGCACAGTACACGCTGACGCTAAAGGCCTGACACACACGCTTGCAGGCAACTAACTGCAATTATATAACAGTCAAAATAGTTTATTTTTTTAATGTAATCTACTGTCTATGACAGCAGATATGAGTGGCACTGGTGGCACTGTTCACTGGCAGTAGTTGGCACAGTACACTCTGACAATAAAGACCTGACATACACGCTTGCAGGCAACTAACTGCAATTCTATTACAGTCCAAAAGTTTTTTTTTTATGTAATCTACTGTCTGTGACACTAGATATTGGTGGCACTGTGAAATGGCAATAGTTGGCACAGTACATGCTGACGCTAATGGACTGACACACACGTTTGCAGGTAACTAACTGCAATTTTATTACAGTCAAAAAAGATTATTTTTTATTTTTAATGTAATCTACTGTTTGTGACACCAGATATGAGTGGCACTAGTGGCACTGGCAGTAGTTGGCACAGTACACGCTGACACTAAAGGCCTGACACACACGCTTGCAGACAACTAACTGCAATTATATTACAGTCCAAAAAGTGTTTTTTATTTTATGTAATCTACTGTCTGTGTCACAAGATACTAGTGGCAGTGTTGGCACTGAGCACTGGCAGTAGTTGGGACAGTAAACGCTAACGCTAAAGGCCTGACACACACACGCTTGCAGGCAACTAACTGCAATTATATTACAGTCCAAAAAGTGTTTTTTATTTTATGTAATCTACTGTGTGTGACACAAGATATTAGTGGCAGTGGTGGCACTGAGCACTGGCAGTAGTTGGCACAGTAAACGCTGACGCTAAAGGCCTGACACACACACTTGCAGGCAACTAACTGCAATTATATTACAGTCAAAAAAGTTCCTTTTTTATGTAATCTACTGTTTGTGACACCAGATATGAGTGGCACTGTGTATTGGCAGTAATTGGCACAGTACACGCTGACGCTAAACGCCTGACACACACGCTTACAGGCAACTAACTGCAATTATATTGCAGTCCAAAAAGTTTTTTTTTAATGTAATCTACTGTTTGTGACAGCAGATATGAGTGGCACTGGTGGCACTGTTCACTGGCAGTAGTTGGCACAGTACACTCTGACAATAAAGACCTGACATACACCCTTGCAGGCAACTAACTGCAATTCTATTACAGTCTAAAAAGTTTTTTTTTAAATGTAATCTACTGTCTGTGACACCAGATATTGGTGGCACTGTGAAATGGCAATAGTTGGCACAGTACATGCTGACGCTAATGGACTGACACACACGTTTGCAGGCAACTAACTGCAATTTCATTACAGTCAAAAAAGTTAATTTTTTATTTTTAATGTAATCTACTGTCTGTGACACCAGATATGAGTGGCACTAGTGGCACTGGCATTAGTTGGCACAGTACACGCTGACACACACGCTTGCAGACAACTAACTGCAATTATATTACGGTCAAAAAAGTTCTTTTTTTGTTTAAATGTAACCTACTGTCTGTGATACCAGATATGATTGGCACTGGTGGCACTGTGCACTGTGAGTAGTTGGCACAGTACACGCTGACGCTAAAGGCCTGACACACACGCTTGCCGGCAACTAATTGCAATTTTATTACAGTCCAAAAAGTTTATTTTTATTTTTATGTAATCTACTGGCTGTGACAACAGATATGAGTGGCACTGTGCACTGTGAGTAGTTGGCACAGTACACGCTGACGCTAATGGACTGACACACACGCTTGCAGGCAACTAACTGCAATTTTATTACAGTCAAAATAGTTTATTTTTTATTTTTATGTAATCTACTGTCTGTGACACAAGATATGGGTGGCACTCTGCACTGGCAGTAGTTCGCCCAGTACACACTGACACTAAAGGCCTGACTCAAACGCTTGCAGGCAACTAAATGCAATTATATTATATTAAAAAAATTATTATTTTTTTTCAAATGTAATCTACTGTGACACCAGATATGAATGGCACTGGCAGTAGTTGGCACAGTACACGCTGACGCTAAAGGCCTGACACACACACTTGCAGGCAACTAACTGCAATTATATTACAGTCAAAAAAGTTCCTTTTTTAATGTAATCTACTGTTTGTGACACCAGGTATGAGTGGCACTGTGCATTGGCAGTAGTTGGCACAGTACACGCTGACGCTAAAGGCCTGAAACACACGCTTGCAGGCAACTAACTGCAATTATATTACAGTAAAAAAAGTTTTTTTTTTAAATGTAATCTACTGTCTATGACAGCAGATATGAGTGGCACTGGTGGCACTTTTCACTGGCAGTAGTTGGCACAGTGCACTCTGACAATAAAGGCCTGACACACATGCTTGCAGGCAACTAACTGCAATTATATTACAGTCCCCAATTTTTTTTTTAATGTAATCTACTGTCTGTGACACCGTATATGAGTGGCACTGGTGGCACTGTGAAATGGCAGTAGTTGGCACACTACATGCTGACGCTAATGGACTGACACACACGCTTGCAGTCAACTAACTGCAATTTTATTACAGTCCAAAAAGTTAATTTTTTTTTTTTATGTAATCTACTGTCTGTGACACCAGATATGAGTGGCACTGGCAGTAGTTGGCACAGTACACGCTGACACTAAAGGCCTGACACACACGCTTGCAGGCAACTAACTGCAATTATATTTCAGTCAAAAAAGTTAATTTTTATTTTTATGTAATCTACTGTCTGTGACACCAGATATGATTGCCACTGGTGGCACTGTGAGTAGTTGGCACAGTAAACGCTGACGCTAAAGGCCTGACACACACGCTTGCAGGCAACTAACTGCAATTATATTACAGTCCAATTTTTTTTTTTTATGTAATCTACTGTCTGTGACACCAGATCTGAGTGGCACTGGTGGCACTGTGCACTGGCAGTAGTTGGCACAGTACAAGCTTACGCTAAAGGCCTGACACACACATGTTTGCAGGCAACTAACTGCAATTATATTACAGTCCAATTTTTTATTTTTTTTATGTAATCTACTGTCTGTGACACAAGATATGAATGGCACTGGTGGCACTGTGCACTGGTAGTAGTTGGCACAGTACACGCTGACGCTAAAGGCCTGAGACACATGCTTGCAGGCAACGTAACGACCTTCTTTATAAAACATACCACATGACCTAACCCCTCAGGTGAACATTGTAAAAAAAAAATAATAATAAGGTGTCAAAAAAGCCATTTGTTGTCATCTTACATCACAAAAAGTGTAATAGCAAGTGATCAAAAAGTCATATGCACCCAAAATAGTGCCAATCAAACCGTCATCTCATCCCGCTAAAATGATACCGTACCTAAGACAATTGCCCCAAAAGTAAAAAAAACGATGGCTCTCGGACTATGGAGACACTAAAACGATAATGATTTTTATTTTTGTTTCAAAAATGATATTGTTGTGTAAAACCTAATTAAAAAAGTTTACATGTTAGGTATTGCCACGTCTGTAACAACCTGCTCTATAAATATATCACATGACCTAAGCCCTCAAGTGAAAACCATTAAAAAAAAACTGTGCTAAAAAACATTTTTTGACACAAAGCGATCAAAAAGGCATATTCCCCCAAAACAGTATAAAAAAACTGTGTAAAAAAGCCATTTTTTGTCACCTTACTTCACAAAAAGTGTAATACAAAGCGATCAAAATGTCATACGTACCCCAAAATCACACCAGTCAAACAGTCGTCTCATCCCGCAAAAATTGAGCCCAAAAAATTTAAAAACTATGGCTCGCAGACTATGGAGACATTAAAATATGATTTATTTATTTTTTGTTTCAAAAATTGTATAATTGTGTAAAATTTACATAAATAAAAAAAAGTATACATATTAGGTATTGCCGCCAACGTAAGAACCTGCTGTATAGAAATATCACATGACCTAACCCCTCATGCGAACACTGCAAATTTTTTTTTAATAAAAAGTGTGTCAAAAAAGGCATTTTTTGGCACCTTACATCACAAAAATTGTAATACCAAGCGATCAAACCATCATCTCATACTGCAAAAAATTAGACCCTACCTAAGACAATCGCCCAAAAAATAAAGAACTATGGCTCTCAGACTATGGAGACACTAAAACATGATTTTAAAAAAATGCTTTATTATGTAAAACTGAAACAAACAACCAAAAAAAGTATACATATCTAGTATTTTCGCATCCGTAACAACCTGCTCTATAAAATTTCACATGATCTAACCTGTCATGAACATTGTAATAAACAAAAAATAAAAACCGTGCCAAAACAGCTATTTTTTGTTACCTTACCTCACAAAAAGTGTACTATAGAGAGACCATAAATCATATCTACACTAAAATAGTATCAACAAAACTGCCAAAATGGGATAATTTTATTGGAGTTTCTACTCTAGGGGTGCATCAAGGGATCTTCAAATGTGATATGGCAGCTTAAAATTATCCAAGTGAAATCTGCTTTCCAAAAACCATATGGTGACATGTATAATATAAGTGACGTGTCAGATTTGCTAAAAATGGCCTGGGAAGAAAGGTGAAAAATGGCTTGGTCCTGAAAGGGTTAATGTTTTAACTTTTACTTTGAATGTATATAAAAATGTATCTGTGTATAATGTCTAATAATGTTTTACATATCCAAATTATTGAGAAAAACAGTACTACATGACAAGTGTAGGCAACATAGTTGCCGTATTTGTGGGAGGGGAGGCTACTGCACAGACTACTTAAGGGTATCTCTGCACCCTCCCCCCTGTCAGCTACCTTGCGATTCCCGGCACAGCAGCATGTGCCGCGTCACTTCCTTGTCACGTGGTGGATCAGCGTCTGGCGGCCGCCGTCCTGCGAACTGCAGCGCTTCACCAGCGAGATCTACAGCCGCCCCCTTCCGGCAGGTATCCCGATGCAGGTAACAGATTGCGTGCCCCTGGCTCCATGCCCTACGTTCAGGCGGCGGAGGGTCCGGCAGCGCGCGGCACACCCCTCCCCCACTGGGCGCCCATGTAAGCCGGGCGCACGTGTGGCATTCCACTGGCAGTATTCTTCTAGCAGCGATACCGTGTACCTTCTGCACGTCCCGTTTCTGCTGGAGAATGCATGTCGGCACCACAGTTTGTGCCACGATCACCGCAATCACTCGGTAATGTTATGTTTTCAGGCTGTGACCCCGAGCTGTATAATTCTCCACCATGGTTTGCTCCCAGTGTGCTGCCGGGTTTGAATCCCCCAGTTTTACAGTATCTGCGCAGACATACGGTAGCTGATCCCTTCCATTACATAATAACAGTCTCTTGGGTTGAAACAGTTTATTCAAATATGATGCTATATGGAAGTTGTAATCGCTGTATTCCATATCTCATGAGTTATGTTATGCCATAACTATAATGTTGTCTACATTACCGCTCTTGGTACTGTACCAGCCAGTACACAACTCCTAAGGGGCACCCATGCTGGTCAGATGTAATTTACCAGTTCTGCCGCTCGGTCCGCGCATTTAGCTCTGTAGCAGCATAAGGGTTCCACATTTCTGTTTAGATGTCCAGTGTTTTATGTTCCACAGGTCTGTTCACCACCTATCTGTTCCCAAAAAATAAATAAAAGTAGGAGACATTTTCCACAGGTAACCCCGCTGCACGCACTTGCTATGTCATCACCATTAATATCATGACGTACATGTCCGCCGACCGCAAATGATGTCGCAATGTGTAGGTGTATCATGCATATGCGTACCACTTTTATCCCCTTCTGCTTAAAATCTGTGTAAGGGCATTCGGTAGATGATACTGTCAAGGTCATTGCTGTCTTTTATCCTGTAACAGGTGTCTTCCCAGGCTTCAGGGGCTCAGACGGTCATACTATCAAACTCCTACAAATCCTGGTGCAGGTATATTCCAGTAACATGGTTAGGTTAGGCTTAGGCTTATCCGAGCTGACCTGGTGCTCTGTTTTGCTTTACAGTCAAGTAATCACGAACTTCATTCGTCAGGATCCGGTAAAAAAAATGATATTTTTTTTTTTCTCTCTCCTCCTCTCTCTCTCTCTCTCTCTCTTTCTCTCTCTCTCCCTCTTTCCTCACCAGGGGTTTTCACTCCTCACAAGGGGTTTCGTGTACAGCCAGAGAAAAGAAAAAGAAAAAAAGTCTGTCACATCCTCAGACTCATACGCTAGTCCCGGCACATTTCAGGGTCGTCAGTTCTGTCACGTCCTCAGACTCATACGCTAGTCCCAGCACATGTCATGCTCGTCAGTTCTGTCACGTCCTCAGATTCATACGCTAGTCCTGGCACATGTCATGCTCATCAAATCTGTCACGTTTTCAGACTCGGTTTAATCCCTGTCACGTCTTCAGGCACACCCGTCAAGTCTGTCACGTCCTCAGGCTCAGTTTAAGTCCTGACACGACTTCAGTGTGTTGAGTTTTGGAGTACCGCACTCCGTGTTGGGTTTGCTGGTGCCTGCAAGGACTTATTCAGTCGCGTACAAATAATAGAAGAATTGCAGCACACAGCTTTTCTTGTTGCTTATAAAATTTTAATTTTTTTGTCATCATATGACCAAGTTCCAGTGCACGTTTAACAGCTTGTTTTACAGAGGAAAAATGACCAGACGTTTCGGCCTGTCAAGGCCTTCTTCAGCCGTCTTAAATCTAGAAAATAATGTATATTTGGTATAAATTACATGGTACATGTATCAAGTTCTTGGTTTGACGATAAAAATTATATAGAGAAAATTTACTATATACATATATTGAACTTAAGGGAAAGAATATATACAATGAGCATATTCTAAAAACAATAGACAGCTTGATGTGAACCGTGAGTGAACACATTGATGCCAGCAATATGGTTGAAACAAGTATATCTGAAAAGATGCTGTAAGTAAAAGGTATTGTGTATGCTGTAGGTTCCAGTGTCATAAATGCACTTGCGGGGTGTTGCCCAATGTATAACACATAAGTAAATGTGACCAAACATGCGGGATAAGTGATCCACTAATGGGTCATCTGGTCATGTGGAATAATAACTATATATATGTGGTCTATATCTTATGTAGTCCATTGGGCAGATCCCCTGGGTGGAGAGCCATTAAAACACACAGTAAGTACAATGACCAACATAACCTGAGTAGCCTTGGTAACCTTATCGAGTCTAGAGGAACATCATCTTAAACATCATAATCTAGGGAATGAACATAGGGTAAGAGTCCTGTGATTACCTTGAGATGCTGTCTTTCAGGTGTGTGCGCTGGATGCACCTGATGGACGCTGGCTGTGCGCTTTTTATGGTAGTGGTGGGCGCCATTGCTACGCTGATCACATGGTGCGTCTGGATCACATGACGCTGGTGGAACGCACGTGCGTTCCACCTGCGTCTCATGTGCGCAGGCCAGCCGTCCAATACGTACTGTTGCGCGAGCGCGAGTCACGTGACACGGGCGGAACAGGCGTGCATGACACCATGCGTGTCACCCGCTCAGGCCGTGCATCTATTGTGTTATCTGGGGGCGGGGATGAAAGAAGGGCTTGAATAAGTGTCCATCGGTATGTGGACCTGTCAGTAGTACGGGCCCAATCTATATGTAATTAATAAATATCAGTGGTATGTATAATAGATGTCATTTAATCTGTGGTAGTTCCGATGATTGGGATGAATGGGCACATAAGAACCATCAGTAATACACAACATCACATTCCATAATATTTTGTACAATGATCAATAATGGAGACCTATTGATATATGGATAATCTATAATATCCCTGTCGTAATGAACGATGGATAGGGTGGAAGAAGGAACAGGGAAAAAGGGGAAAAAGGGGAAAAAGGGGGGGAGGGGGGGAAGGGGGAGATGGGGGGGTTTGATTATCTCACCCTTGCAAGTCGTGATTTCAACGGGTCTGCAAAGGAAAATGATGGTGGAGTTTGGAATGGGTGAACAACAATCTAGCTGTGGCCTGAATGCCCTTTTCGTGTTCAATTGATGTGTATAAACTGAGTGATTAGTGTACAGTTTGGTGGTCTGTCTGATTGTTGTAGTTTGGAGATAAAATCTGTAGTGTCAAGGAGAAAGGATCTGGACATTTTGATCAGTGGGGTGAGGATTTTTTCAAGATAGATGGCCAAAGGAGAAAATATTGAGTCTGTTGAGGCGACAATCGGACGTCCTGGGGGATCTTGCAGGCATACGCAACTCTGTCACGTCTACAGAGATGACGCAAGTCCTGTCATGTCTACAGGTGCCAGTGCTAGACCAAGCTCGGTACGGCCTACAGCATACGCATATATGCCTCCAGTCTGACACGTGTCCACAGTAATAGCCCATTAACAGGTAGTTATGGGCCCCCCCTACGGCTATACATCAGCAGTCATGGCTGTACATGTCCCGTCTCGTGGTACACAAGGTGGCAGGTGGGTGTCAGGGTACACTGGTGGTTGTCCGGCTAGTTGCGTGTCATTTCCTCGGGCACAGCCTGTGTGTTCAGTCCTTCCTTCCACACTAGTTCACCAGGGTGTATGGTCACGGTCAGTCGTCACGTTCAGTTAGCCATAGTGTCATGAAATTCATATATTCTAGATGGAGCTGCCACACAACCAGGTTCCTACAGGATCTGCATCATCCCAAGCCAGCGGGGACGTACAGTCAGAAAGAGGCGTCACCCCATCCCTAAGGTCTTGGACCATATCGAAAATAACCACGGAGCTGTTACGCAGAGGGATTCCTTTCCCAGCATCTGCCAGGAAGGCTGAACTTTTTCGCCTGCTACAGTCCTAACCAGGGTCCAGTCAAGCGATGTTTTCATCCAATACCATATAGACTTCCATTACCCAGTTACATGCGGCGATTAACAATATCGCGTCCTCCATGTCTGGCTTCCAAACTAGACTAGAGGCAATTGAAAACAGGGCCTCCACCTCCAGTGCTGGCACCCCAAGACCCATGACTCCATCAGTCCCCCCGACATCTGTGGCGACTTTTCCCCCCAACTTCCCCAATGTTGCGCCGTCACATTTTATACCGGCCAACGTTAGGCAGGATATTCTAGACGGTAAGGACGTCAACTTAGCCTGTCTGCTCATCGCAACACATGATGTACCTGACAATAAGACCATCGCCTGCGGGGAGGTGTCTGTCATTCTCAAGTCACGGGACGTCAGGCTAAACCGCAAACTCAGCATCACTGAGTTTGTGCTGGCGTTTAGCCTATACCGGGACGTAGTCTGTTCCGTGTCGCCCAGTCGCCGCGAGGAATTAGACCTGTACCTCTACAAAGTAGTAGATCTAGGCCACAAATACGGGGGAACGGCCTTTTATGATTTCCACAGATCTTTTTCCGCAAAGGCAGCAGCCTTACTCACACAGTTCCAGCACACCGTCGACTGGTCAGTTACTGACACCGAGCTTTTATGTCGCCATTTTGCAGGTTTGAAAGCCCCCGCTTGTTCCACATGCAGTTCCCACTCCCACACCGCGGAGTGGTGCTCCTCCAGCAACCTCCTCTCAGACTAGGCCTGCACCTGACAGCGTTATGCCCAAGCACAGGGGTAGATAAATTAGGAAGACCCATCAAATACTTAGGCAAGTCACAAATTTGCAATAACTTCAATTCCACAGGGTGCTTCTACAGCCAATGTCGTTTGCTGCATCTGTGCACCAATTGCTTCACGGCTTACCCCAAGACAGCAAGCCCCCAGAAAGGCCTTCACTCGGCATGACTAGGAAGGGTACACGTAGACACTTTAGCCACATTTCTGGCTGGTCATCCAGACGAACAGTGGGTGAATTTCCTCCTAACCGGTTTCACCGAGGGCTTCCACACAGGCCAGAGTTCCCTACCACGAACCACGTACGAGTGCAGGAATTTGCTGTCTGCTGTCAGGAACCCCGAGGCAGTCAGTTGCCTCATTCAAGCAGAGTTGGTGAAGGGCTATCTGATAGGTACTCTGTGTCAGCCCCCATTCGATTGCTGGAGAGTTAGTCCGATAGGTATGGTTGTTGGCAAGTTCTCAAAAAAAAAAAGGCCTGATTTATGACCTGTCAGCTCCACATTCTTCAGACGTTCCTAGCCTCAATGCTGTTATTCCCTCCGAGGAGTTCGGCATGAAATATGCATCCATAGATGAGGCAATTCAGGTCATACTGTCTTTGGGGCAGCACACGTGGCTATCAAAGGCAGATATCACCGACGCATTTAAACTGCTACCTATTCACCCCCTACTATGGCAGTGGCATGGCGTTAGATGGTACTATTAGACTGTACTATTTCGCTAACTGTCTCACATTTGGATCAAAATCAAGCCCTTGGTTGTTCGATCAGTTTGCCAGGAGTCTGCACTGGATCCTCGAGCACACCTTCAGTGCCCATCACGTCATTCACTATCTAGACGACTTTCTGCTGATCGAACCACCATCACGGCCTCCTGGGGACCTAAGGGTCCTAACCAAAGTCTTTTGCAAACTCGGTGTTCCAGTAGCAGATCATAAGCTCGATGCCCCGCACACTAGTTTGACTTTCTTAGGTATCCAGCTAGATACCGTCACGTTGCAAGCTAGTTTGCCTCTGGACAAGTTACAAAGAGTCAGCGATACTGTCCACAAGTTAGCTTACGCAGGCATTTGCTACAGAGTTGAGCTTCAAAGTCTGCTTGGCATGCTCAATTATGCCATGAGGATCATACCGCAAGGCAGGAATTTCATCTCCAGACTCGTTAGCCTCCTTCCGTCAACCACTGACCAAGATAGCCAGGTGACGCTAGATCAACAAGCTCTGGCCGATCTCGTCATGTGGGACCAGTTCCTTTCCAACTGGAACGGTATCTTGTTTTTTACTCCCGCAATGTCCAGTCACTCTCCCATCCTCCACGCCGATGCTTCATCAGCTTTGGGCTTCGCGGCCATTTACGGCAACCACTGGATGGCCAGCTCTTGGCCACCCGAGGTTACAACCATACCTGGGTTTTCCCAATCTGCCTCGTTGTTTGAGATTTACCCCATTGTTGCTGCAGCACAGGCATGGGGAGCTTACTGGTGCAAGAATACAGTGTTGATTCTGACTGATAACGAAGGTCTGGCAGCACTGATCAATAAGGGTAGATCAGACTCCAAATAGATCATGGCCTTCATGAGGCGGTTTATCTGGTTGGCTTTACAGCACCAATTTCATTTTGAATGTGTACATATTCCCGGCAAGGTAAACGTGGCAGTAGATGCACTATCTAGAGGCAAATTGCAGTTTTTCTTTCAGATTTCACCAGAGGCGGACCCTACACCGACCCCAACACCATTGCACAACCTGTTAGTCATGCATTGAATACGCACCTGGTCACAGCCAGGCTTCTCATGCAGAGGTCGTTATCCAAGAACACGGCGAGGACGTACAAGACGACGTGGTCCCATTTCTCTAGGTTTCAGCAAAATTGTCCACAACTGGGCATGGACGATATTACATATATCTATCTACTCGGGTTCATAGCTTTTTGCCACTCAGACCTCAAACTAGCACATGGCACAATCAAGTCATATTTAGCCGGTATACAACACTGCTGGCATATCTCCTACCCAGATAGACCCTCGCTATTCTCCGCTCACCCTATTAAAACTATCCTTAAAGGGAATCCAGAATTCAGCAGCCGTCAGCAAAATTTCTAGGAGACCTTTCTCCGGGGATATGTTTAAGTCCTTGTCAGCCATCCTAGGTACTAACCCCTTCGGGTTGAGGACTAGCGCCTTAATCAAAACCGCCCTGTATCTATGCTTTTACGGCTTCCTACGACCCAGGGAATTCCCGTGCCCTATATCCTGCAATACCTTCGTACAGAAACAACATTTACAACGCTTGGGCTCCCACTACGCCCTCACACTTGATCATACCAAAACTACCAGACCCGGTGAGAATACGAAGGTCAAGTATTTTTCCACGGGCAACGAGTGGTGCCCAGTAGAAGCATTCAACGAATGGTCGTGCTGATCAAACACGATGCACCTAACTCCCCATTGTTGGCTTACGACTTTGGCCCGCTCAGTATCCAAACATTCCAGAGGTTCATCCGCGCATTGTTGCCGGGACTGGGTGTAGATCCTTTGAGCATCACCGGCCATTCGTTCAGGATAGGGGCGGCATCAGCCGCCTCTAGGAACAATGTACCGGGTCACATCATAAAGAAACTGGGGCGTTGGAAATCATTATGCTACACTCGCTACATCCCCAACCCTAAATGTGAGATGTCATTAGCTTTCCGAAATTTGTTACTGTGATACGTGTCAATACAGTGCTTTGTTCACACTACTGTGTCGTGTATTTTTGGCCCCTTTAGGCTACCCTTTACAGCAGTTCCGCCACTACTCTACTGCTATGCTAGGTCACGGTCATTCTGATAGTCGATCCGAGCACAAGTGTAGGCAACATAGTTGCGGTATTTGTGGGAGGGGAGGCTCTACTTAAGACTACTTAAGGGCATCTCTGCACCCTCCCCCCTGTCAGCTACCTTGCGATTCCCGGCACAGCAGCGTGTGCCCCTCCCACCCAACCCTCTTCTATCATCATTTACTATAGGGTGGCCCCCTTTAGGCTACCCTTTACACTACTCTACTGCTATGCTAGGTCACGGTCATTCTGATAGTTGATCCGAGCACAAGTGTAGGCAACATAGTTGCGGTATTTGTGGGAGGAGAGGCTCTACTTAAGACTACTTAAGGGCATCTCTGCACCCTCCCCCCTGTCAGCTACCTTGCGATTCCCGGCACAGCAGCGTGTGCCCCTCCCACCCAACCCTCTTCTATCATCATTTACTATAGGGTGGCCCCCTTTAGGCTACCCTTTACAGCAGTTCCGCCACTACTCTACTGCTATGCTAGGTCACGGTCATTCTGATAGTTGATCCGAGCACAAAAGCTATCGGTTCTCATGGAGGCGTTGAACCTTATTCAGAGAAGTTCGAAAATTTGGAATAAGAAAAGATGCTGTAAAAATTGGTGCTGCTCGTGCATTAGGCTGTCTATACATTGTGGACTTCTAAATTTGGCAGGTGTTTGTACAAAATGATCGCCAGCTGGCTTATTAGAAGATAGATAGATCTTTTAAAGATTCTAAGAGGTTTGTGCGATTCATACACTTTTATTAATAGATTCATAGGCTTTTATTAGCCTGATGGGATTTAATAGCTTCGAGAAAGCTGGGTACTTCAAGGAAACCTACTAGATAATAGATAGCTTGATAGATAGATAAATTGTTAGATAGATGGATAGATAGAAAGAAAGTGGGACAATAGACAGTCAGATAGAAACATAGATAGGTAGATTTATGTATAGATTGATAGAAAGATAAATTGCTTGATAGATAGATACATTTTTAAATTGATGAATAGATAGATAAAAAGAACTTGGAAAGTTAGGCAATTAGATAGAAAAATAAATAGATATGTTATAGATAGAAAGATAAATAGATAGATGTTTGACAGTTAGCCATGTTATAGATAGATAGCTAGATAGGTATTTAGATAGGTGTTAGAAAATAAATATATAGCTAGACGGAAAGATAAGTCGTTAGATAGATATTAGAAGCTTGATAAATAGATATACGTATATAGATAGATAGAGAATTGAGATAAGTGATCAATTTAAAACTTAACTTTGAATAATCTATTCATAGAAAATTTAAAATGTAGATGAGCGGCAGTGCCAGGAACTAGGGATTCCTTTAAGCCTACTGTCTGATGTGAGGTTGCTACATAGCTTGGAGAAAACGGGTGGTGGTTTAACTGGTGTGGGTCCATTCACTACACTCAGAAATAAAAGCACTAAGATGTCTCCCTCCAGTAATATATCTTGTCTGGATGTTTTCCTCCAACTTGTATCTGCAGACCTTAAAAAAGTGTCACCATTTTCCCCCATAACTGTACTAAGGAGGAATGGGAGGCCATTGCCAGTGTACCCGGCAAAGCTAAATTGCCCAAACTCCCTTGTTTCCCCTGATGAGCTTTACACTAATCTTTGTAGAGAAACATGCATGTAGGGACTAGGCAGGAGAGGGCTTTATAGGGCGCACTAATTTCAGGGTTAGGTTCCTGACTGTACCTGGTCACAGGGATCAGTGATCTGGTCACCTAGGCCAGTGTAGGTCGCCTAGGGCATCATTAGAGCAAGATAGCCTAGCATCCCTAACCCTGTGTTTGGCAACTGCCTCTAACACCGGTGAGGCATTCGCTGTACCAAGTAGCATCTCATCAGAGCGGTAGGACCACCTGGTTACTTTTTTGGTGCCGCCGAGCACCTCTTGTTATCTAAGTGTGTTCTGGTCATCGAGTGCCACAACTATTTGTGGGAAGATCTTCCGCATTGCTTCTTTTTGTTGAATCTTCTATGTTGTTATCTATTTATCTTGGGGCCAATTTTCTATGAATAGATTTTTAAAAGTTAAGTTTTAAATTGATCACTTATCTCAATTTTCTGTATGACTCAGGTGTTCTAGAATTGTCATCTATATTGAGATAGATAGATAGATGGATAAATAGATACATGGCTAGATAAATAGTTATATGATAGATAGATAGATAAATAGATAGATAATAGATAAATACATATGAGATAGATAGATAGATAGATAGATAGATAGATAGATAGTGTACAGGACACCGGGGGTGGGTCCTGGACGGGTGCTATACGGCACCACTGTTTAAACTATGGTCCATTTAAATAGAGGTAGAAGGTTCAGGGGGTCACCCAAAAGTGGGTGAAAAGTTCCAGGCAGGCGCTAATTCAGAGAGGACTGGCTCGCAGTCTTCTCTATCTTAGTAAAGGAGTTTGGGGCCTGGAATTTTGGAGGCTCCAAAGTGTTATTTGGGTGGGATGAAGCCTCCACTCCTAAACCCTGGAAGCCAGCGCACAAGGGGTTAAGAGCTCACAGACAACCACCCATTAAAGCAGGAAGTGATGCTGGAGGGTGTGGGTTGGGAGAGTGCACCTGTGAGGATAAGATGGAAGTCTGCTAGCTGCTCAGAGAGGACTTTTGAGTAGTTTGGAAGGGAAGCTGTGTCTGCAGGGAAGGTCTGAAGGACCTCTACTAAAAACGTATGTGCCTTTCTTTTGGTTGTTTTTCTGAAGAAAGACTGTTTCCTAATTTATGCTGGAAACAAGCAGGACTTTTGTTGTGACGGTTTGGATGCTGAAGAAAAGCTTTATTTTGTTTTGTTTGGTCACCAATAAAGACCCTTTACTTTACTGACACGGTTTTTCGCACTTGTCTCGCGGAGCTTAAAGACCCCAAAGCTTACAATAGATAGATACATTGTTAGATAGATGGATAGATGGAAAGATAGACAGTTAGATAGAAACATGAAAGATAGATAGATAAATAGATTGATAGATACATTGTTAGATAGATCATTAGGTAGATAGAAAGATAGTGGGAAATAGACAGTTGGATAGAAAGATAAATAGATGTTTGATAGAAAGATAAATAGAATAGATAGCCCAGGAGTCCCAGGAGTAAGCAGCACTAAACATGAGCTCATGAGTTTTCACCAATTTATACCTTGTAATGAGCAACTTGTAAGACAAAACCTGAAAAATACTGACTCCATGGATAACAGAAACAAGGAGGACTAAATATCTCAGAAAATAAGGACAAAGAAGGATAAAAACTGTATTTTATTGATCAGACAAGAACTCTACCTATAACACAGATTACAAGCAACTGGGAGCATCAGACAGAGCTGAGCATCTGAAAACTCATCACCTGTTTAATAGTCCTTCTAGAGAGCACACCCCATTGAAGTAAATAATATGGAGAGCTTCCAGAAAATGGAAAACTACAATTTAGAAAATGATAATTTAGAAAAAGAAAGCTCCAAGAATATAACTGACCATAGGATAGAGCTGGAGACTAACTCTAGCCTCAGAGACAGCAGGGGATCAGATACCCAGGAGATCACATACTGTGAAGGCCAAAGAAGCACTCAAGCTAGAAAGACCATAAAACATGCCAACATTAGAGAAAGACCAGAAACCCTTTTTAGAGGTTTTAACTTAAAAGAAGAAGAAAAGAGAAAAACTAATGTGCTTTTCTATAGCCAGCAGTCCATCGCCTGGCACACAGCCCTGTGCAGGCATTATAAGAATATCACCAGGTGTGGCATACTACAAGGGCTGACAGATCAGGGTAAAAGGCCCACAAAATGACAATGACATCACACTTACCATGAACGTATACAATAATGGCACCATAGTCATCCAGGGCACTGAGGACAACCTCTGCCAGTTTGAAGATATCTTCCCTCATATTGAAGTCCAGGCCCAAACCTACAAAGAACTGACAAAGAGCAGTGATGATCCAAAATCTATAGAGAAAACCACCAGAGACCCCCCTTCAGCCCCATGTCCTAATTCCTCACACCCCTCTAGAGATCCTCAGAGATTGCTTATCTCAGCTAGAAAGAGACTTTATACATTTTAAAGAGAAGCTTCAAAGAAATTCTAGTGACAAAAATGCAAATGACCAAGTAGCTGAAGAGATAACCAGACTGAAGTGTGAACAGGCCTCAGCCCTGCAGGAAATAAGAAGTAAATTACAAGAACTGCAGCAAGAAAACATAGAACTGAGACGAGAGATAGAAAAACTTAAATCCCAGACTTATGCCCTAATCAAGGAGAGGAACCCAGGGAAAGAAGGGTGTGAGAACCAAATGACACCAATACATAAATTAACTGCCAAATGGAAATAACAGGAGATGAGAGCAAAGCAAATCACAGCAGAGTAATAAAAGGGGGGCCAGATCTGACAACCCCCAAAACACAACCACAACAGACCCTAACAACAGAGCCGACCATTACCAGAACCCTAACACAGCAGCTTCCTACAACAAGCCCAAGTAGCAGACAGGACACGGACATGAGCAGTAAGCCACAGTGCCCTGATACTGTTCTGATTATAGACTTCAATGGTAAATACTTGAAAACAAAGCGACTTTTCCCAGGAAAAAGAGTCAGTAAAATTTGCTGTTCTAATATCGAACAAGCAGTAGACATTATCAATAATCCATATTTCATCAAACCCAACCACATTATCATACATACAGGCACCAACAACCTCCAGGACCAGCACCAGTACATAGCACGACAACTGAGCCAGCTAGCATGGATGGCACAGCAGAAGTTGCCCAGCTATAAAATCATACTGTCATCTCTGCTCCCAAGAAAGGACATCCCTGAACACATCATCCAGATCATCAACACATTGCTGGCAACTAAAATCAGCGCCATAACAGAAATCACCCTGGCACAAAACCCCTCCGTGAACCATCATCCCCTATATGACAATAAACACCTCAATAACCAAGGAGTCAGCCTTCTAGACAAAGAATTCAAAGACATAGTACTCAACAGAGACCCCCGGCCCAGACCCCACACAAGACAAAAGCCTATGGAAAAGTCACCAACAACAAATAGACCTGAAACATCATACCCTCCTTAACAAACTGGAAATTGTGACCTTTACCCAAAATATGGCCACCAGAGGCACAAACCATGGAGGAATCCACCTTCCTCACATAGAGTAATGCAGAGCAGAGACATTAAGGAGATAAAGACCCTGCTTAGCACTCTGTGCAGAACACTGACTGGACCAAACTGCTAGAATATGGCCGCCAGTCTATAATCCAGCTTGTCCTACACAGGGCAGCTCATTACAAGGTATATGGACAAACAATGACATCTCTTATTGTCAGCAGCTGGAACATTCAGGGTCTGAACGCTTCAGCCTTCAGATGTTGGACGCACGATCCAGACTTTATCCAAAGACCAAAAAACATTGACATACATATCCTCCTAGAAACATGGACTAAAACAGAGAATAAATCCTTGGTGCCCACCGGATACAGAGAGATCTCTGTCCCTGCTCTGAAAAACAAAAGCGTCAAGCTGGGCTGGAGCTCAGGAGGAGTATTAGTCTGGTATAAAGAGGAGCTCCGTGAGCCGATTAGACCAGTAAAGAGAGGAGACAGCCACATCTGGGTAAGGATAGCGCGCTCCATCCTCACCTGTCCGGCTGATGTTTACTTCTGTGCAGCATACATAACTCCACCAGAGTCTCCATACTTCAATCCCGACAGCTTTGAGATGCTACAGAGTAAAGCCGCCTATTTTCAGGCCCTGGGCAATGTTTTCATCTTTGGAAACCTGTCACAACCAGACAGCTGAGAAGCTCTGACAGAAGCCTTTCAGAACCTCCTTCTTGATTTTTCTTTGTTGTGGTATTCAGTTCCTCATCTCGTTAGCCTCTCTCAGCTGTCATGTAGTTGATTGCATCCCTTTAAATTCCACCCCATAATGCATTACTGGGCGGCTTATACTTCTTCCTGGAGTGTGTGTGCATGCTGATCCTATTTCCCAGTCTGCTACTAAGTTAAGTGCTGTACATTTATCTGTTATTTTCTGTTTGCTGTATCCCAGGTGACCCTGACTCCCTCCGTGTCTGGTGTAGGGAGCCGGTGGTCGTGTCCCCTCACTATTGTAGGGTGTTCAGGTGTTATATAGCCGAGGTACGTGGATATGCAACCATCCACCTTTGGGATTTTTGCATAGGCTGAGCAGCCAGGAAAAGTGCCAGGTCTTGTGCAGGGGTCTCCCTCTTGGTTCCTTAGCTTTGGATCCAGTGAGTCATATATGCATGTTGCATTGTCTTGTTTCCTGTACACCGTCCGTGACAAGACCTCAATGCAAGATCAGGGAGGGAGAGAGACTACCTGACAACTGACGAAAATGGCTATATATTCGGAGCAGACACTGACTGTGACAGCTCAGTGCACACCAAGAGGAACAGCTATGACAGCACAGTAAACAAAAGTGGCAGAACATTGCTGAACTTATGTTGAAGCCTCAGACTACATATTCTTAATGGCTGCACCAAGGGAGACTCTCTTGGTAGATATACCCTAAACTCCCATGTAGGCAACAGTGTGGTAGACTATGCCATCACAGATATGGGCCCCAGAAATGTTGGTGGCTTCATAGTCACCCCACAGACACACCTGTCAGACCCCAACCAACTGCTCCTATACATTAAATCCACAAGTAAACTACCAGCACAAACATCTCAGCAGACCGGCCTCTTTAACCTACCTCCATCTTTTAAATGGTCCAAGATGTCAGCTCCAAAGAATATATAGACCATAAACAGCGCATAGATCCAGGAGATGCTCCATAACTTCCATAGGAAAGTGTATGAGCTGTACCCAGAAGGAGTAAATCTCGCGGTAAGGGACTTTAATAATATACTTTGCACCTTGGCGGAAACGTCTGACCTCAAAAGATGCAACAAAAGGCCAAAAAAGCAACCCAACAGTTGGTTCGACCGGGAGTGTAAAGATATAAGGAAGGCGCTAAGAATGGCCTCAAATAGGAAACACCAATATCCGAACAACCCCAGTCTGAGGGAAGCCGGCAACAACATACAACGGCAATACAAAAATACATCTCAACCTAGCTCCTCCAACTCCAAGATGCTCTCCAAGACAACTGCTTCTGGGAACTATGGAAATCAAAGATTTCCAAAACCCTCTAGACACATCGATCACGCTTCAGGAGATAACAGAGGATCTCAATGATAAAGAGTAAAAAAGTCAGCGGCCCAGATGGAATATTTCCAGAAATGATCAAATACTGCCCGTCAGGTATCCAGGCCGCATTAGTAAAACTCTACAATGTTGTGCTGAGTGCCGGATACTTCCCCCAGAGCTGGAACCAGGGCATCATCACCCCCATACATAAGGGCAGAGACAGGTACAACTACAGAGAAATATGCGTCAGCAGCAACCTGTGGAAAACTCCTCAGCTGTATCCTGAATAAGAGAATCCTCAGCTTCCTAATCCAGCACAACATCCTCAGCAGAAGCCAAGCAGGATTTATAACAAACCACCTCACCACAGACCACATCTACACCCTGCAGAGCCTCATCAAGAGCCATGTCCACAATACAAAGCATGGAAAGATCTATGCCTGCTTTGTGAACTTTCAGAAGGCCTTTGACTCAGTGTGGCATCTGGCCTATTCCTGAAACTTCTTGAAAGCGGAATAGGAGGAAAAACATATGATATTATGATTATCACGATGGGCGGCGTTGTGGTCGAAGTGGGTTGGGGTTATGGGCGGAAAATGGGGCATTTCGGTGACATCATCAAAGGTCCTTTAGCTTTTAGGAAGATAGAAGGATCAATTAGCCACTGCCAATATTTATAATAGCTTAGTAAGAGGTTAATATAAGCTTAAGACCGAATGCACACGGCCGTTGTTCACGGCCGTGAGCGGTCCGTGGAACCGCGGCCTGGATTCCTGCTGAAAGCCGTACCAGATCATACCAGTGTATTACTGTACTGTGGCGGCAGCAGGGAGCGCATGGCGTCATAGCAACCCATGACGCCGTCCGCTCCTGCTCTCAGCAGGAATCCAGGCCTCGATTCCACGGACCGCTCACGGCCGTGAACAACGGCCGTGTGCATTCGGCCTAATACAAGCTTAAAAAAACATAAAATAATGTCTATCATAAATAAGAAGAGATCCTCATATTGTGATGTCTGTCAAACACACAGTTGGTTGTTCCTGATGTAGATGGAGCAATAGTTCCCAACTAGATAATATGCTGTGTATATGGCAGGCAGCAGAAAATGGCGACTCATTTAAAATATGGCATGGCATTAAAACATTATTTTGTAAAATGTCTTAAATAAATGACTTCAATAGATGATGATCAGAGTCCCTTGAAATATAATATAATGTCCGACCCATAAGACGCACTTTTCCCCCAAAAAAAATCGGGGGGAAATGCCCCTGCGTCTTATGGGGCGAATGCGGACAATTTAACATTGCTGGATGCGATGTAGCGTGAGCAGGGGCCGGGGGAGGGACTGGAGGAGGAGCTGGGGGCCGGGAATAGCGGCGGGGCGGTGCAATCAATGTACTATAGCCCCGCCCCGCCGCTCCGATATACTAATATTAAATGTCTTATTCGATTAAAATGTATTAGATATGCCCCCTCACTCCTAAATTGCTAATCGTACCTTAAATTCTATTCCTAGGTGCTGTAATGCAGGCCGGGCGGGCGGCAGCGTAACTCCCTGATGTCACGTGCCTGCGCCGCCTACTTTATGAATGAAGCAGGCGGCGCAGGCAAGTGACGTCAGCGAGTGACGCGCCGGCCGCCCGGCCTGCATTACAGAAGCTAGGAATAGGATGTAAGGTACGATTAGCAATATAGGAGTGAGGGGGCATATCTAATACATTTTAATCGAATAAGACATGTAATATTAGTATACTGGGGGCGGCAGAGGCGGGGGCGGCGGCGGGTGGGCGAGCTGATCCCTGGATGGCACAATTAAGGGGGGGGGGTCTGTGGATGCCACTGTTATGGGCTGGGGGGCTGTGGATGCCACTGTTTTGGGCTGGGGGGCTGTGGATGGCACTGTTATGGGGTGGGGGGTCTGTGGATGGCACATATAACAGTGCCATCCACAGATCCCCCCCCCTGTAACAGTGCCATCCACAGATTCCCCCCCCTGTAACAGTGTGTCAGTCATCCACAGATCCCCCCCATAACAGTGTGTCAGTCATCCACAGATCCCCCCCATAACAGTGTCCGTCATCCACAGATCCCCCCATAACAGTGCCCGTCATGCACAGATCCCCCCATAACAGTGTCCGTCATGCACAGATCCCCCCCATAACAGTGTCCGTCATGCACAGATCCCCCCCATAACAGTGTCCGTCATGCACAGATCCCCCCCATAACAGTGTCCGTCATCCACAGATCCCCCCATAATAGTGTCTGTCATCCACAGATCCCCCCCATAGCGGTGTCCTTCACAGATCCCCAGTAATAGTGCCACCCACAGACCACCATTAGTTCCAAACCCACCAAAAGCACACCTTTTGGTTAAAAATATTTTTTTTCTTATTTTCCTCCCCAAAAACCTAGGTGCGTCTTATGGGCCGGTGCGTCTTATAGGGCGAAAAATACGGTAGGTCATGTGATAGTTTTATAGAGCAGATCGTTACAGACGTGGAAATACCAAATATGTATACTTTTTCTTATTTATTTAAGTTTTACACAATAATAGCATTTCTGAAACCCAAAAAATTATGTTTCAGTGTCTCCTTAGTCTGAGAGCCATAGCTTTTTTATTTTTTGGACGATTGTCTTAAATAGGGTATCATTTTTTGTGGGATGAGGTGGAGGTTTCATTTTTACTATTTTGGGGGTCATAAGCCTTTTTGATCGCTTGCTGTTGCACTTTTTGTGATGTAAGGTGACAAAAATGTATTTTTTTACACAGTTTTTATATTTCTATTTTTTATGGTGTTTATCGAACGGGGTCTATCATGTGATATATTTATAGAGACGGTCGTTACGGACGCGTTGATACCTAATACAGGGAGTGCAGAATTATTAGGCAAATTAGTATTTTGACCACATCATCCTCTTTATGCATGTTGTCTTACTCCAACCTGTATAGGCTCGAAAGCCTACTACCAATTAAGCATATTAGGTGATGTGCATCTCTGTAATGAGAAGGGGTGTGGTCTAATGACATCAACACCCTATATCAGGTGTGCATAATTATTAGGCAACTTCCTTTCCTTTGGCAAAATGGGTCAAAAGAAGGACTTGACAGGCTCAGAAATTAAAAAATAGTGAGATATCTTGCAGAGGGATGCAGCACTCTTAAAATTGCAAAGCTTCTGAAGCGTGATCATCGAACAATCAAGCGTTTCATTCAAAATAGTCAACAGGGTCGCAAGAAGCGTGTGGAAAAGGAAAAGGCGCAAAATAACTGCCCATGAACTGAGAAAAGTCAAGCGTGCAGCTGCCAAGATGCCACTTGCCACCAGTTTGGCCATATTTCAGAGCTGCAACATCACTGGAGTGCCCAAAAGCACAAGGTGTGCAATACTCAGAGACATGGCCAAGGTAAGAAAGGCTGAAAGACGACCACCACTGAACAAGACACACAAGCTGAAACGTCAAGACTGGGCCAAGAAATATCTCAAGACTGATTTTTCTAAGGTTTTATGGACTGATGAAATGAGAGTGAGTCTTGATGGGCCAGATGGATGGGCCCGTGGCTGGATTGGTAAAGGGCACAGAGCTCCAGTCCGACTCAGACGCCAGCAAGGTGGAGGTGGAGTACTGGTTTGGGCTGGTATCATCAAAGATGAGCTTGTGGGGGCTTTTCGGGTTGAGGATGGAGTCAAGCTCAACTCCCAGTCCTACTGCCAGTTTCTGGAAGACACCTTCTTCAAGCAGTGGTACAGGAAGAAGTCTGCATCCTTCAAGAAAAACATGATTTTCATGCAGGACAATGCTCCGTCACACGCGTCCAAGTACTCCACAGCGTGGCTGGCAAGAAAGGGTATAAAAGAAGAAAATCTAATGACATGGCCTCCTTGCTCACCTAATCTGAACCCCATTTAGAACCTGCGGTCCATCATCAAATGTGAGATTTACAAGGAGGGAAAACAGTACACCTCTCTGAACAGTGTCTGGGAGGCTGTGGTTAATGCTGCACGCAATGTTGATGGTGAACAGATCAAAACACTGACAGAATCCATGGATGGCAGGCTTTTGAGTGTCCTTGCAAAGAAGGTGGCTATATTGGTCACTGATTTGTTTTTGTTTTGTTTTTGAATGTCAGAAATGTATATTTGTGAATGTTGAGATGTTATATTGGTTTCACTGGTAAAGATAAATAATTTAAATGGGTATATATTAGTTTTTTGTTAAGTTGCCTAATAATTATGCACAGTAATAGTCACCTGCACACACAGATATCCCCCTAAAATAGCTAAAACTAAAAACAAACTAAAAACTACTTCCAAATATATTCAGCTTTCATATTAATGAGTTTTTTTGGGTTCATTGAGAACATGGTTGTTGTTCAATAATAAAATGAATCCTCAAAAATGCAACTTGCCTAATAATTCTGCACTCCCTGTATGTGTATTTTATTTTTTCATTTTTTTTATAGGAAAAGGCAATTTATTTTTTTAATTTACATTTTTATTTTTTATTTTTACTTTTATTTCTTTTTTTATCAAGTACCTCTTGGATCATGAAGATCCAATGGGGCTGATGGCTCTTCTATACTTTGCAATGCTCTTGCATTGCAAAGTATAATACTATCAGATGTCCTGTAGGTGGCAACAGCGGACGCTTTGGCAAAGCGTCCGGTTGCCATGGCAACCATCGGGCGCTGCCATCACAGTGCGGCAGCCCCGATGGTTGAGAGAGGGAGCCCCCTCCCTCTATTAACCCCATGGATGCCGCAACCGCTGCTGAGCCACCGCCATCAAACACAGCAGGGGGACCGCACCGCAAGGGGGCAAAGGGGGCAGCGCTGGAAAGGGGAAGGGGGAAGGTACCTTTCACAGAACAGTGGCACAAATAGGGCAGGATGAATTTATGGGGCGGGGAGGGGGCGGACCGCATCAGGGGCAGGCTACATGAATATGGATGGGGCGGGGGAACTGCATCAGGGGCAGGTGCGGACAGGGGGGGTTTGGAGGCACACAGATCGGGGGGCACAGAGACACTACCTGATTTCAGGCTCATAGGGATATATTAACCTTCATTGCAGATATAAATGTGAATAGAAAACTCTACTCATTTGATAAATAAAACTCTAATTATACATTTAAAACATAAAAACAACCATAGAGGGGGTATATATATATATATATATATATATATATATAGATATATAGATATAGATATTGATGTATATATATATATATATATATATATATATAAAAAGAAAAATGATGGCGGCACCAGAGAAACACAAAAAGGGTGCTAAGTCCAGGGATGTAGCAGCTTACCCCGTCGAAATAAGGATGAAACACGGACAGCACTCCAGGTAAAAAATGGTGCTGTTTTATTCACCCATGTGGATGGCAACGTTTCGGCTCATACACGAGCCTTTTTCAAGCAATGAACACAATATAGAGGTGGAGTATATATAGTCCAACCCCTATTACAACACAGTATAATCAATTAACAAACCAGTGTCAATAAAGTGCAAATAGTGCATATATAGAAAAGAGTAGCACATATACATAGAAGTGACATATGTAGCAGTGTCCAAAAACAGGTCCTTCTAAAAAAATTTGCATATTGTGATAAAGTTCATTATTTTCTGTAATGTACTGATAAACATTAGACTTTCATATATTTTAGATTCATTACACACCAACTGAAGTAGTTCAAGCCTTTTATTGTTTTAATATTGATGATTTTGGCATACAGCTCATGAAAACCCAAAATTCCTACCTCAAAAAATTAGCATATCATGAAAAGGTTCTCTAAACAAGCTATTAACCTAATCATCTGAATCAACTAATTTCCTATCTAAAAAAATTAGCATATTTCATCCGACCAATAAAAGAAAAGTGTTTTTAATACAAAAAAAGTCAACCTTCAAATAATTATGTTCAGTTCTGCACTCAATACTTGGTCGGGAATCCTTTTGCAGAAATGACTGCTTCAATGCGGCGTGGCATGGAGGCAATCAGCCTGTGGCACTGCTGAGGTGTTATGGAGGCCCAGGATGCTTCGATAGCGGCCTTAAGCTCATCCAGAGTGTTGGGTCTTGCGTCTCTCTACTTTCTCTTCCCAATATCCCACAGATTCTCTATGGGGTTCAGGTCAGGAGAGTTGGCAGGCCAATTGAGCACAGTAATACCATGGTCAGTAAACCATTTACCAGTGGTTTTGGCACTGTAAGCAGGTGCCAGGTCGTGCTGAAAAATGAAATCTTCATCTCCATAAAACTTTTTATCAGATGGAAGCATGAAGTGCTCCAAAATCTCCTGATAGCTAGCTGCATTGACCCTGCCCTTGATAAAACACAGTGGACCAACACCAGCAGATGACATGGCACCCCAGACCATCACTGACTGTGGGTACTTGACACTGGACTTCAGGCATTTTGGCATTTCCCTCTCCCCAGTCTTCCTCCAGACTCTGGCACCTTGATTGCCGAATGACATGCAACAGTCCAGTGCTGCTTCTCTGTAGCCCAGGTCAGGCGCTTCTGCCGCTGTTTCTGGTTCAAAAGTGGCTTGACCTGGGGAATGTGGCACCTGTAGCCAATTTCCTGCACACACCTGTACACGGTGGCTCTGGAGGTTTCTACTTCAGACTCAGTCCACTGCTTCCGCAGGTCCCCCAAGGTCTGGAATCGGTCCTTCTCCACAATCTTCCTCAGGGTCCGGTCACCTCTTCTCGTTGTGCAGCGTTTTCTGCCACACTTTTTCCTTCCCACAGACTTCCCACTGAGGTGCCTTGATACAGCACTCTGGGAACAGCCTATTCGTTCAGAAATTTCTTTCTGTGTCTTACCCTCTTGCTTGAGGGTGTCAATGATGGCCTTCTGGACAGCAGTCAGGTCGGCAGTCTTACCCATGATTGCGGTTTTGAGTAATGAACCAGGCTGGGAGTTTTTAAAAGCCTCAGGAATCTTTTGCAGGTGCTTAGAGTTAATTAGTTGATTCAGATGATTAGGTTAATAGCTTGTTTAGAGAACCTTTTCATGATATGCTAATTTTTTTAGATAGGAATTTTGGGTTTTCATGAGCTGTATGCCAAAATCATCAATATTAAAACAATAAAAGGCTTGAACTACTTCAGTTGGTGTGTAATGAATCTAAAATATATGAAAGTCTAATGTTTATCAGTACATTACAGAAAATAATGAACTTTATCACAATATGCTAATTTTTTTAGAAGGACCTGTATATCACTGATTAATACAAAATATATAATAAAGTGCATATAATATCACAAAAACATATAATAATCAATCAATAAACCTCAGGTGCACCAAAGGTGGGAGGGACGAGAAGAGATGATGCTGTCAAATGGTGGGGGAAGCGACGACAATACCCGGTTCCATTTTCTGTATCGTACACACCATGTACCGCCACGTCCGGCGTTCGGCTGGAGACAATGCGCAGGCGCCCAGTCGCATAAAGATCATGGTGTGTCTTCCAAAAATGACGTAACCGGAGCATGCGCACAACAGTGAACAGACCTCATCGGCCATCTTGGAAGAGGTACAACTGCTCCCATACAGCGGAGAGCACAGATACCAAACCTAATCAGCGGTGTAATATATATATTATCCTACCGAGCAGTCACGATCATACAAACAAAGCAAAAAATATTTAATCGGCCAATATAGACCAAAGAAAAAAGAAAAAAAGATGAAAAAATAGTAAAAAATGATAATATGAATAAGCAGAAATGCCACAATAGTGTGTGCGCTAACCTGGTGGTGGACAGGATAGCGCAACACGGAAACAATGCCGTGTACCTTGATATGTGTCCATAGGGGGCAGAGGGAGATTGCAGCTAAAAAGCCGCACCTCACCACATAAGTGAACACAATGAGGCAACGTACACCGCAGTAACCACAGCGGACATACCTCACAATGGTCACTAATCCCCAATAGGGACCCAAAACTAAAGGACACACCATAAGAGGCAAAATGTAACAAATAAGACTGAATAGATATAAATATAATAAAAACCATCACTGAATAGGGGCATGTTAACAAACATGGTAGGCACCGGGTACGTCTCACTTCACCAACCCGCAGCATCATTCTTGTCTGTGAAAAAAGAAACAAAGAGTAAAAAAAAATGTAAAAAAAATGGCTTAATGGTGTTCATAATAGTAACATAGTAACATAGTAACATAGTACATAAGGCCGAAAAAAGACATTTGTCCATCCAGTTCGGCCTGTTATCCCGCAAGTTGATCCAGAGGAAGACCCCTCTCTAGTAGCTATAGCCTGTAATATTATTAAGCTCCAGAAATACGTCCATGGCCCTCTTGAATTCCTTTATTGTACTCACCATCACCACCTCCTCAGGCAGAGAGTTCCATATTCTCACTGCTCTTACCGTAAAGAATCCTTTTCTATGTTTGTGTACAAACCTTCTTTCCTCCAGGCGCAGAGGATGTCCCCTCGTCACAGTCACAGTCCTGGGGATAAATAGCTGATGGGATAGATCTCTGTACTGACCCTTGATATATTTATACATATTAATTAGATCTCCCCTCAGTCGTCTTTTTTCTAAAGTGAATAACTCTAATTTTGATAATCTTTCAGGGTACTGTAGTTGCCCCATTCCAGTTATTACTTTAGTTGCCCTCCTCTGGACCTTCTCCAGCTCTGCTATGTCTGCCTTGTTTACAGGAGCCCAGAACTGTACACAGTACTCCATGTGTGGTCTGACTAGCGATTTGTAAAGTGGTAGGACTATGTTCTTATCACGGGAATCTATGCCCCTTCTGATGCAACCCATTATCTTGTTGGCCTTGGCAGCAGCTGCCTGACACTGGTTTTTGCAGCTTAGTTTGCTGTTTATTAAAATTCCTAGATCCTTTTCCATGTCAGTGTTACCGAGTGTTTTACCATTTAGTATGTACGGTTGACTTGCATTTTTCCTTCCCATGTGCATAACTTTGCATTTATCAGTGTTAAACCCCATCTGCCACTTATCTGCCCAAGCCTCCAGTCTATCCAGATCCCTCTGTAGTAGTATACTGTCCTCATCAGTGTAAATTACTTTACACAGTTTAGTGTCATCTGCGAAAATTGATACTTTACTATGCAAGCCTTCTACAAGATCATTACCCCACTAGTGACAGTGACCTAATCTGAGTGTGTACCGTTAATAACCACCCTCTGTTTTCTATCACTGAGCCAGTTACTTACCCACATACAGATGTTTTCTCCCAGTCCGAGCATTCTCATTTTATATACTAACCTTTTATGTGGTACAGTGTCAAATGCTTTGGAGAAGTCCAGATATACGACATCCATTGATTCGCCGCTGTCAAGTCTAGAACTTACCTCCTCATAGAAATTGATTAAATTAGTCTGACATGACCGATCCCTCACGAAGCCATGCTGATATGGCGTTATTTGCTTATTTCTGTTGAGATGCTCTAAATATAGCATCTCTCAGAAAACCTTCAAACAGTTTACCCACAACAGATGTTAAACTTACCGGCCTATAGTTTCCAGGGTCTGTTTTTGGCCCTTTTTTGAATATTGGCACCACATATGCCATGCGCCAATCCTGTGGGACATTCCCTGTCAGTATAGAGTCTGCAAATATCAGAAATAAGGGTCTGGCTATGACATTACTTAATTCCTTTAGGATACGGGGGTGTATGTCATCCGGTCCTGGCGATTTGTCTATTTAATCTTTTTAAGTCGCTGATGTACTTCTTCCTGGGTCAGACAGGACACTTTTAATGGGGAATTTATTTTTGCATTCTGCATGTCATCTGACAATTTATTTTCCTCAGTGAATACATTGGAGAAAAAAATATTTAACAGCTTTGCTTTCTCCTCATCGCTCTCTGCGACTTCCCCCTCATTACTCTTTAAAGGACCGACACCTTCAGATTTATACTTTTTAACATTTATATAATTGAAGAACATTTTAGGGTTAGTTTTACTCTCTTTGGCAATTAATCTCTCGGTCTCTAGTTTGGCCGCTTTTATTAGTTTTTTACATGTTCTATTTTTTTCCTTATAGTTTTTCAGTGCTTCCGTGCTACCCTCCTGTTTCAGTGAATGATATGCTTTCTTTTTGTCATTTATTGCTTTCGTTACAGTTCTATTTATCCACATTGGTTTCTTTTTATTCCTTAACCTTTTATTACCATACGGTATGTACCTCTCACAATGAGATTTTAGGATGTTTTTAAAGATATCCCATTTTGTGGCTGTATTTTTATTTTTGAGGACTTTGTCCCAGTTAGTTTGGCCTATGGCCTCTCTTAGTTGGCTAAATTTAGCTTTTTTGAAGTTTGGTATTTTTGTTCCTCCCTGTAGAAACGCTCTTTTGAATGATAATTGGAAGGTTATTACTTTGTGGTCGCTATTTCCCAGGTGTCCCCCAACCTGCACATCTGTTGTTCTGTCCGGCCTATTGGTTAATACTAAGTCCAGTATGGCCGTCCCTCTAGTCGGGTCCTGAACCAGTTATGAGAGATAATTCTCTTTGGTTATTGCCAAGAACCTGTTTCCTTTATGAGATATACAAGTTTCAGTTTCCCAGTCTATATCTGGGTAGTTGAAGTCCCCCATAATAACCACCTCATTATGATTTGCCGCCTCGTCTATCTCGTTTAGTAATAGATTTTCTGTGGACTCTGGTATATTAGGTGGTTTATAGTAAACTCCTATTAGTAATTTATTGTTGTTTTTAGCTCCATGTATCTCTACCCACAGTGACTCCACATGTTCATGTCCCTCATTTATATGTTCGCAGAGTGTGGGCTTTAGACCGGACTTTACATAGAGGCAGACCCCTCCTCCTCTCCGGTTTTGACGATCCTTTCTAAACAGACTGTAACCTTGTACATTAACCGCCCAGTCATAGCTATCATCCAGCCATGTCTCAGTTATTCCCACTATGTCATAGTTCTCCTCACACATCACTAATTCCAGTTCACCAGTTTTATTAGTCAGGCTTCTGGCATTAGTATACATACATTTGAGAGGTTTATGTATATTTTTTACCCTACACCTTTCCTTCTGAACTGTTCTAGTCCCTCCTTCCATTCCTCCCCCAGTCCCATTACTTTGCCCCCGGTCTCTATCTGCACTATCTTCCCGTCCTATAACGTAATTACCCTCCCCCCCAGTCCCTAGTTTAAACACTCCTCCAACCTTCTAGCCATCTTTCTCCCCAGCACAGCTGCCCCTTCCCCATTGAGGTGCAGCCCGATAATACACTATGTAGCACCAGAAGAACAACAAATATCGCATAAATGACATTGTAGGGCAAACTACTCCTCTAAGCATATATCCTCGGATTATAGTCAACATTGAGCCCATTGGGTCTCAAACTATTAAGGGTGTAGATCCAGAAGAGCTCTTTTTTTTCTCAACATCAACACTCTATTGCCCCCACGTCTTGGCATAGGTACATGGTCAATGGCCCAACATTTAAGATCTTTTTTCGGAGTGTGAATGCTCCGTAAAATGTTTGGCAACAGGGAGGTCCTTTCTTTTTTTGCGTATAGACAATCTTTGATTGTTCAATCGCGTTTTGAGATCCGTGGACGTTTCACCCACATATAATAATTTGCACGGACAAATTAAGACGTAAATAACATAGTTGGAATTACAGGTAAGGTGAAAACGAATCGGATATGAAATCGCAGTAATGGGATGAACAAAAGTACTGCCCTTACCCATATACTTACAGTCAATGAAACACAGACAGGGAAAACTACCCTTGCCATGAATAGTAAGAGAGGTTTGAACAGACTTGGACCTGGGTCCAATATCGGCTAGCACCAGTTGATCACGCAAGTTTCTGGATCTGCAATACGAGAAAAGGGGAGGGGATCTGAATTCCAAGATCTCACTATGGCAACCACCCAAAATCCCCCAATGTCGTTTGATGATACGGTTAATCTCCTCACTCTGTTCAGTGTACTTGGAGATAAAGGGAATCTGAGAAATAGATCTATCGACCGCTCCCCTCTCCAAAGTACTGCTCCTATCCATATCACAAACCTTATGTTTATGGGAATCAAGGAGTCGGGTGGGATACCCTCGTTTTTGAAATTTCCTGGCCATGTTGTCCAAAGCCAGATTAACCTGTTCAGGTTCAGAAACTATGCGTTTGACCCTAAGAAATTGGGAAAAGGGCAGATACTTAAGCATATTGCGTGGATGACCACTGTTGTAGCAGAGGAGAGTGTTTTTGTCCGTGGGCTTGGTATATAGCTGTGTATGCAACTGTCATGGTCTTACCTTCTTGCTGTTCTCCTTCGTTTGACATGTGCTGGCGGCCATCTTGGTTTCTGGGTTTCTTGTAGCCTCCCACCCGGCGGCTTCTCCTTCCCACTGGGAGGAGCTGGATGCCTAGCTCATATATATAGGAGGTCTGTGGCTTCAGTTCCTTGCTTGGTCCTCCTGTGTTCACATGCTTCTAAGTCTGCTGCTGCTTCTGGTTCCTGATCCTGGCTTCGTCTGACTACCCTGCTGGTTCCTGATCCAGGCTTCGTCTGACTACCCTGCTGGTTCCTAATCCAGGCTTCGTCTGATTACCCTCCTGGTTCCTGACCTCTGGCTTCGCAAGACCCTGCTTCGGTTTAGCCATCCGTTTGGACTTTGCCTTACAGCTTGATTTTCAATAAAGCCTTCTTATTTCCACTTATCTCTTGTTGTACGTCTGGTTCATGGTTCCTTGACAGCAACCTGCCCTGATTATAGATAACCGTAGTGTCTAAAAACTGTATCGTAGTGTCAGAATGGACCAAGGTGAACTGAAGGTCCCTATTGACACTATTAAGGAACAAATGGAACTCATCAAGCTGTGCAACACTACCTGTCCAAATGAGGAAGATGTCGTCAATGTATCTCCACCACCGCAGCACATGGCTGCGGTGGTGTGACACATGGACGACATCCTCCTCAAAGCACCTCATGAAGATGTTTGCATAAGTAGGTGCTGCGTTCGAGCCCATCGCCACGCCCCTCTTTTGTTGAAAAAAAGTATCTTGAAACAAAAAGTAATTTTGTCTC
Organism: Bufo gargarizans; assembly: GCF_014858855.1. Taxonomy (NCBI): domain Eukaryota; kingdom Metazoa; phylum Chordata; class Amphibia; order Anura; family Bufonidae; genus Bufo; species Bufo gargarizans. Next base: position 239,284,002 of record NC_058084.1, read on the forward strand.
AAAATAATCTGAAGTAAGTCAATGATAAACTGTCTAGCAGCCATAGAATAAGTTGAGGAACCCAGCATACGTTCAATGGCACCCATACCCAAATCATGATCAATCGAGGTATACAAAGAGGCGACATCAAACGATGCCAGGTGGACCTCATGGACACCAGCAAAATCAATCTTGTCCAACTTGCACAGGAAATCAGTCGTATCTTGTATATACGACTCAGCCCCCGTAGCAAAATCATGTAGAACCTTATCGAGGAATATGGCGATACGACTAAAGATGGAGTCCGACCCGGACACAATAGGGCGTCCGGGAGGATCTTTGAGTGACTTGTGCACTTTAGGAAGTATATATAGAACCGGCGTAACCGGATGATCCACAAGTGAGAAAAGTGCACAAGTCATCATCGATAGTACCTGCCAACACGGCATCCGCCAGACATTCCCTGATAAGTTTAGCTATCCCAAATTTGGGGTCATTATGAAGGACAGAGTACACGTCTCTGTCATCCAACTGACGTTGAATCTCACTCACATATTTGCTGGTGTCCATGATGACCACTGCACCGCCCTTGTCCGCTGGTTTGATCATCAAGGAAGGGTCCTGTCTCAATTGGTCAAGTGCCTCAGCTTCCAACTTGGAAAGATTGGGATGTTTAAAAACATGGTTACTACATCTTGACTTGTATGCAGCTATATCAGATTTCACAGCAGTGATAAATGCATCAATGGAAGCCTCACTGACAATGGGTGAAAATTGGCTTTCCTGTTAAATATCCAATACCTGCAACAGGAATTATCCACCATTGCTAATGACACAGCTGAGGTTGACCTTGTATTACGGACATCCATGTCCACAGAGGAATATACAGTGTTCAGCGATAATGTGTCGGTTCATGTGGCACGGGCCAAAACTGAATTGGAGGAAGGCAAAAGGTCTAAATTGGAATCGCGATTCTGATGATTACAAGAAAGATGCGGTATACACTTGGCAGTCGGATACCACCAATTTCAACCACAAGGATCCGAGGAAAAGGAAAAGGAACACACCAGCTACCTCTACTTCATCTTCCCTTTTTTTAGGGAACAATGTTGACCCACAAAGAAAAGACGAGGGCGTACCAGGAGAGGGGGTCATAGACACCATAGAACCAACCGTTTCCAGGAACAACAAAACCAGAGCTCAAACGAACAAACTACAGATGAACAAGAGGAAGTGACTGTCATCAATTTGTCCAGTAGGATGCTCACTCCAGCCCAAGTGAGTGTTCTTAATAGAGGACTTTCCTTCTGTCCCATGTCTTCCTCTAACTGGTTTGATTTGGACACAGATTTATCTGCTTTTTTTCGCAGGATCAAATTGAAAGTGTGGTTCAACACTAAGTCACAGATCGCGGCGCCTCAGGTTAGCGAGTTCTCCCTGAGACGCCTCGATCTGTCCATGAAAAGCCAATTTTCACCCATTGTCAGTGAGGCCTCCATTGATGCATTTATCACTGCTGTCAAATCTGATATAGCTACATACAAATCAAGATGTAGTAACCATGTTTTTAAACATCCCAATCTTTCCAAGTTGGAAGCTGAGGCACTTGACCAATTGAGACAGGACCCTTCCTTGACGATCAAACCAGCGGACAAGGGCGGTGCGGTGGTCATCATGGACACCAGCAAATATGTGAGTGAGATTCAACGTCAGTTGGATGACGGAGACATGTACTCTGTCCTTCATAATGACCCCAAATTTGGGATAGCTAAACTTATCAGGGAATGTCTGGCGGATGCCGTGTTGGCAGGTACTATCGATGATGACTTGTGCACTTTTCTCACTGTGGATCATAAGGTTACGCCGGTTCTATATATACTTCCTAAAGTGCACAAGTCACTCAAAGATCCTCCCGGACGCCCTATTGTGTCCGGGTCGGACTCCATCTTTAGTCGTATCGCCATATTCCTCGATAAGGTTCTACATGATTTTGCTATGGGGGCTGAGTCGTATATACAAGATACGACTGATTTCCTGTGCAAGTTGGACAAGATTGATTTTGCTGGTGTCCATGAGGTCCACCTGGCATCGTTTGATGTCGCCTCTTTGTATACCTCGATTGATCATGATTTGGGTATGGGTGCCATTGAACGTATGCTGGGTTCCTCAACTTATTCTATGGCTGCTAGACAGTTTATCATTGACTTACTTCAGATTATTTTGAGACAAAATTACTTTTTGTTTCAAGATACTTTTTTTCAACAAAAGAGGGGCGTGGCGATGGGCTCGAAAGCAGCACCTACTTATGCAAACATCTTCATGAGGTGCTTTGAGGAGGATGTCGTCCATGTGTCACACCACCGCAGCCATGTGCTGCGGTGGTGGAGATACATTGACGACATCTTCCTCATTTGGACAGGTAGTGTTGCACAGCTTGATGAGTTCCATTTGTTCCTTAATAGTGTCAATAGGGACCTTCAGTTCACCTTGGTCCATTCTGACACTACGATACAGTTTTTAGACACTACGGTTATCTATAATCAGGGCAGGTTGCATACACAGCTATATACCAAGCCCACGGACAAAAACACTCTCCTCTGCCTCAACAGTGGTCATCCACGCAATATGCTTAAGTATCTGCCCTTTTCCCAATTTCTTAGGGTCAAACGCATAGTTTCTGAACCTGAACAGGTTAATCTGGCTTTGGACAACATGGCCAGGAAATTTCAAAAACGAAGGTATCCCACCCGACTCCTTGATTCCCACAAACATAAGGTTTGTGATATGGATAGGAGCAGTACTTTGGAGAGGGGAGCGGTCGATAGATCTATTTCTCGGATTCCCTTTATCTCCAAGTACACTAAACAGAGTGAGGAGATTAACCGTATCATCAAACGACATTGGGGGATTTTGGGTGGTTGCCATAGTGAGATATTGGAATTCAGATCCCCTCCCATTTTCTCGTATTGCAGATCCAGAAACTTGCGTGATCAACTGGTGCGATCCTATATTGAACACAGGTCCAAGTCTGTTCAAACCTCTCTTACTATTCATGGCAAGGGTAGTTTTCCCTGTCTGTGTTGCATTGACTGTAAGTATATGGGTAAGGGCAGTACTTTTGTTCATCCCATTACTGCGATTTCATATCCGATTCGTTTTCACCTTACCTGTAATTCCAACTATGTTATTTACGTCTTAATTTGTCCGTGCAAATTATTATATGTGGGTGAAACGTCCACGGATCTCAAAACGCGATTGAACAATCAAAGATTGTCTATACGCAAAAAAAGAAAGGACCTCCCTGTTGCCAAACATTTTACGGAGCATTCACACTCCGAAAAAGATCTTAAATGTTGGGCCATTGACCATGTACCTATGCCAAGACGTGGGGGCAATAGAGTGTTGATGTTGAGAAAAAAAGAGCTCTTCTGGATCTACACCCTTAATCGTTTGAGACCCAATGGGCTCAATGTTGACTATAATCCGGGGATATATGCTTAGAGGAGTAGTTTGCCCTACAATGTCATTTATGCGATATTTGTTGTTCTTCTGGTGCTACATAGTGTATTATGAACACCATTAAGCCAGTTTTTTTACAATTTTTTTACTCTTTGTTTCTTTTTTCACAGACAAGAATGATGCTGCGGGTGGGTGAAGTGAAACGTACCCGGTGCTTACCATGTTTGTTAACATGCCCCTATTCAGTGATGGTTTTTATTATATTTATATCTATTCAGTCTTATTTGTTACATTTTGCCTCTTATGGTGTGTCCTTTAGTTTTGGGTCCCTATTGGGGATTAGTGATTATTGTGAGGTATGTCCGCTGTGGTTACTGCGGTGTACGTTGCCTCATTGTGTTCACTTATGTGGTGAGGTGCGGCTTTTTAGCTGCAATCTCCCTCTGCCCCCTATGGACACATATCAAGGTACACGGCATTGTTTCCGTGTTGCGCTATCCTGTCCACCACCAGGTTAGCGCACACACTATTGTGGCAATTCTGCTTATTCATATTATCATTTTTTACTATTTTTTCATCTTTTCTTCTTTTTTCTTTGGTCTATATTGGCCGATTAAATATTTTTTCCTTTGTTTGTATGATCGTGACTGCTCGGGAGGATAATATATATATTACACCGCTGATTAGGTTCGGTATCTGTGCTCTCCGCTGTATGGGAGCAGTTGTACCTCTTCCAAGATGGCCGATGAGGTCTGTTCACTGTTGTGCGCATGCTCCGGTTACGTCATTTTTGGAAGACACACCATGATCTTTATGCGACTGGGCGCCTGCGCATTGTCTCCAGCCGACTGCCGGACGTGGCGGTACATGGTGTGTACGATACAGAAAATGGAACCGGGTATGTCGTCGTTTCCCCCACCATTTAACAGCATCATCTCTTCTTGTCCCTCCCACCTTTGGTGCACCTGAGGTTTATTAATTGATTATTATATGTTTTTGTGATATTATATGCACTTTATTATATATTTTGTATTAATCAGTGATATATTTGGACACTGCTACATATGTCACTTCTATGTATATGTGCTACTCTTTTCTATATATGCACTATTTGCACTTTATTGACACTGGTTTGTTAATTGATTATACTGTGTTGTAATAGGGGTTGGACTATATATACTCCACCTGTATATTGTGTTCATTGCTTGAAAAAAGCTCGTGTATGAGCCGAAACGTTGCCATCCACATGGGTGAATAAAACACCACCATTTTTTACCTGGAGTGCTGTCCGTGTTTCATCCTTTTATATATATATATATATATATATATATATATCAAATAGAGATAGTATATGTATTTCAGCATATATTACTTGTTGAACTTTGTTTCTTTATTTCTTTTTTTTTAGTTCGAAGGACATTGTTGAATAGAATAGAGCAATGTACTTCAAACTCAAAAAAATAAATAAAAATAAAATAAAGAAACAAAGTTCAACAAGTAATATATGCTGAAATACATATAGTATCTCTGAGGCGAAACGCGCGTCGGGGTTCTTTCCTGCCCTGTGTTCGGTGTCTTAACCCTTCATCATGTCTGTGGGTATGTATGTGTAGGAGTTTGATCTTGCAGCCTGTTATTATTTTTTGATTTATTGTTTATGGGCATATTCCATCTGGATATATTTAGTGGATGTTATGTGATTTTGTGCTCTATAGTATTACTATTTTGGGCTGCATTTTTCACACATTAACCCTCCACTGGGCTGTGCAGTGAGTTGAACATCACAGACACTTGTAGCGGATATTTATTGATACTTTCTACTTGTGAATCACCTCACTGCATATTGCACAGACATGTATTCCATCTGTTTGGCGGGTTTTTGAGGCACCGACGGGGGGGACTACTGCATTCAGGTTGTTTTGCTGATTATTCTCCATAGTAATTCTGTGTAATATATTTTATGAATTTTGTGATCAATTGACGATCTAATAAAGTATTTATATTTCTACCGGGCATTCCATGGTTGTTTTTATAGCAACATTTATAGGTTTATATGATTGGTTCTCTGTTTGCCCTTATTTACGGTATTATAGGGAGGCCTTTTTCTTCTTTTTCGGTTCTATGTTAATATATATATATTCCCTCTATGGTTGTTTTTATGTTTTAAATGTATAATTAGAGTTTTATTTATCAAATGAGTAGAGTTTTCAATACGCATTCATATCTGCAATGAAAGTTATCATATATAGCAAAATAGCAATAAAACGCATGAGAAACGCAAACAAATCGCAATGCGTTTTTCCATACCGCAATATAAAGGAGGAGAACCTATAAGCAATGGACAAAATGGGGTAAATGACTATAAAAAAACAATATAAAAAACAGAGAGAATCACCAAACTTTATAAAAGAATAGTGCATACTATACAAGAATGCTATAAACAAAAACATCAATTTCAGGTTTTTTTTTATGACGTTTAACCCCTTAAGGACACAGCCTTTTTACACCTTAGGACCAGGCCATTTTTTGCAAATCTGACCAGTGTCACTATAAGTGCTGATAACTTTAAAACGCTTTGACTTATCCAGGCCGTTCTGAGATTGTTTTTTCGTCACATATTGTACTTCATGACACTGGTAAAATGAAGTTAAAAAAAATATTTTTTTTGCACCAAAAAATACCTAATTTAACAAAAATTTGGAAAAATTAGCAAATTTCAAAGTTTCAGTTTCTCTACTTCTGTAATACATAGTAATACCTCTAAAAATTGTGATGCCTTTACATTCCCCATATGTCTACTTCATGTTTGAATTATTTTGGGAATGATATTTTATTTTTTGGGGATGTTACAAGGCTTAGAAGTTTAGAAGCAAATCTTGAAATTTTTCTGAAATTTACAAAAACCCAATTTTTAGGGACCACTACAGCTCTGAAGTCACTTTGCGAGGCTTACATAATAGAAACCACCCAAAAATGACCCCATTCTATAAACTACACCCCTCAAGGTATTCAAAACTGATTTTACAAACTTAGTTAACCCTTTAGGTGTTGCACAAGAGTTATTGGCAAATGGGGATGAAATTTGAGAATTTCATTTTTTTGGCTAATTTTCCATTTTAACCCATTTTTTCCACTAACAAAGCAAGGGTTAACAGCCAAACAAGACTGTATCTTTATTGCCCTGACTCTGCCGTTTACAGAAACACCCCATATGTGGCCGTAAACTACTGTACGGCCACACAGAGGGGCGTAGAGTGAAAGGTGCGCCATATGGTTTTTGGAAGGCAGGTTTTGCTGGACTGTTTTTTTGACTCCATGTCCCATTTGAAGCCCCCTGATGCACCCCTAGAGTAGAAACTCCATAAAAGTGACCCCATCTAAGAAACTACACCCCTCAAGGTATTCAAAACTGATTTTTACTAACTTCATTAAACCTTTAGGTGTTGCACAAGAGTTATTGGCAAATGGGGATGAAATTTGAGAATTTCATTTTTTTGCCTAATTTTCCATTTTAACCCATTTTTTCCACTAACAAAGCAAGGGTTAACAGCCAAACAAGACTGTATCTTTATTGCCCTGACTCTGCCGTTTACAGAAACACCCCATATGTGGCCGTAAACTACTGTACGGCCACACAGCGGGGCGTAGAGTGAAAGGTGCGCCGTATGGTTTTTGGAAGGCAGGTTTTGCTGGACAGTTTTTTTGACACCATGTCCCATTTGAAGCCCCCCTGATGCACCCCTAGAGTAGAAACTCCATAAAAGTGACCCCATCTAAGAAACTACACCCCTCAAGGTATTCAAAACTGATTTTACAAAGTTTGTTAACCCTTTAGGTGTTGCACAAGATTTAATGGAAAATAGAGATACAATTTCAAAATTTCACTTTTTTGTCAGATTTTCCATTTTAATATTTTTTTTCCAGTTGCAAAGCAAGGGTTAACAGCCAAACAAAACTCATTATTTATGGCCCTGATTCTGTAGTTTACAGAAACACCCCATATGTGGTCGTAAACTGCTGTACGGGCACACGACAGGGCGCAGAAGGAAAGGAATGCCATACGGTTTTTGGAAGGCAGATTTTGCTGGACTGGTTTTATTGACACCATGTCCCATTTGAAGCCCCCCTGATGCACCCCTAGAGTAGAAACTCCAAAAAAGTGACCCCATTTTAGAAACTACGGGATAAGGTGGCAGTTTTGTTGGTACTAGTTTAGGGTACATATGATTTTTGGTTGCTCTATATTACACTTTTTGTGCGGCAAGGTAACAAGAAATAGCTTTTTTGGCACCATTTCTTTTTGTTATTTACAACATTCATCTGACAGGTTAGATCATGTGGTAATTTTATAGAGCAGGTTGTCACGGACGCGGCGATACCTAATATGTATACAATTTTTTTTATTTATGTAAGTTTTACACAATGAATTAATTTTTAAAACAAAAAAAAGTTTTAGTGTCTCCATAGTCTAAGAGCCATAGTTTTTTTTAGTTTTTGGGCGATTATCTCAAGTAGGGTCTCATTTTTTGCGGGATGAGATTACGGTTTTATTGGCACTATTTTGGGGTGCATATGACTTTTTGATCGCTTGCTGTTACACTTTTTGTGAAGTAAGATGACAAAAAATTGCTTTTTTTTACACCGTTTCTTTTTTTTTTTTTTTACGGTGGTCACCTGAGGGGTTAGGTCATGTGATATTTTTATAGAGCCGGTCGATACGGACGCGGCGATACCCAATATGTATACTTTTTTTTATTTATGTAAGTTTTACACAATGATTTCATTTTTGAAACAAAAAAAATCATGTTTTAGTGTTTCCATAGTCTAAGAGCCATAGTTTTTTCAGTTTTGGGGCGATTATCTTGGGTAGGGTATGATTTTTGCGGGATGAGATGACGGTTTGATTGTTACAATTTTGGAGTACATACAACTTTTTTGATCACTTTTATTAACTTTTTGGGGAAGTAAGGTGGGCAAAATTTCAATTTCATCATAGTTTTTAATTTTTTATTTTTATGGCGTTCACCGTTTGGGTAAAGTAACATGACCGTTTTATAGATCAGGTCGTTACGGACGCGGTGATACCAAACATGTGTAGGGAATTTAATTTTTTTTTATTTTTAATCAGTGATAAATGTGTTTTTTGATTTTTACTTTATTTTCACTTTTTTTCACTTTCTTTTTGACCCAGACCCACTTGGTTCTTGAAGATCCAGTGGGTCTGATGTCTGTATAATACAGTACAGTACAATATATAGTACTGTACTGTATTTTACACTTTGTCTGAACAGATCTATGCCTTTCAGCACAGATCTGTTCAGCACCATGGACAGCAGGACGCCTGAGAAGGCGTCCTGTTGCCATGGGAACCTTCCCCGTCTGCTCAGTAGTGGTCAGAACTGCGCAGACGGGGAAGGGTAAGGACGGGGCTTGGGGGGCTGCCTGGGAGCTCTCTCCCTCTCCATTCGGAGGGGCTGCAAAGGCACAGCAGCCCCCCGATGGGAGAGGGAGGGAGCTCCCTGCGCTGTTAACCTTTTCCATACAGCGGTCCATACGGACCGCTGTATGGAAAGGGTTAAACGGCTGACATCGCATCACCGATGTCAGCCGTTTATACCAGGGTGCCAGCAATGTGCTGGCACCCTGGTATACCCACTAGACACCAACGATTACGCAATGGGAGGCGGGCGGGGGATCGCGATCCCGCCTGCCGCACCGCCCGCCTCCCGCACCGCCCGCAACCCTCCCCCTGCACCTCCCACCCGGCAAAAATCACTAAGGGGTGCAGGAGGGGGGGATACAGATGCATTTTAGGAATGCTAAAGTTTCTGATCCCCGCGGTCAGGGACCGCGGGGATCAGAAACTGCAGAAATCGCAGCAAACCGCAGGTCTGAATTGACCTGCGGTTTGCCGCGATCGCCGACATGGGGGGGTCACGGGACCCCCCGGCGCATTTAGCCTAGGTGCCTGCTCAATGATTTGAGCAGGCACCGGGTTCCGATCACTGCCAGCCGCACGGCAGTGATCAGAAATACACAGGGCGTACATGTACGCCCTGTGTCCTTAAGTACCAGGGCACAAGGGCGTACCTGTACGCCCTATGTCCTTAAGAGGTTAATCCTGGGAGTATATAAGGAGGTGGGATTGTATGGATCAATATGGCCACTGAGGAAGAAGTGGTAAGCACTCTGAAACGCGTTTGGTGAAGTAAGATCCAAGACCCACATTTTAAAGAATGACCTACCAAAAGCCTTGACCTATATTAAAGAAAAATTAAAGAACAATCATACCACGTGTGCTGCCGAGAGCAGGAGAGCACGTGGGACGGAGGTACCATACATTATATTACCATCCGACCAAGGAAAGAGATGTTCATTCATATTACACCACTAACCGTGAATAACATGTGGAACATTATTATTAATTATGTGGAATATCACCACAATTGAGTGCATCATTAAACTGGTGAACAATTGAGTACATCATTAAGCTGGTGAACAAGTGGTTAAAGTGAACGATAAAAAACCGCATTATAATCTATTATAATACATTATCATATACGATACCAAAAAGTGAGGAATACAAGGTTCAATACCAAAGGAGATTTAAGTATATGAAACACCTGAGTGTATGGAGAAGTAATCGGTCTTCTAAAAGGAGAATGTTGTACAGATAAAGAAAGGAATTGTTATAAAGTCGAACATTATATTATATTTCAAGGGACTCTGATCATCTATTAAAGGGACTCTGAAGTCATTTATTAAAGACATTTTACAACATAATGTTATAATAACATGCCATATTTTAAATGAGTCGCCATTTTCTGCTGCCTGCCATATACACAGCATATTTAGTTGGGAACTATTGCTCCATCTACATCAGGAGCAACCAACCATGTGTTTGACAGACATCACAATATGAAGCTCTCTTCTTATTTATGATAGACATTATTTTGTTTTTGCTTTTAATTGTATATTTTTTGTAATTTTTGTGTAATTAGTTTTTTTTATATATTCTTTGGTATTTTAAAGATATATGTACTGGGCTATGCTAAGGCACAAATATAGGGTGTTTAATAAACAATCTGCAGAATTCAAAAGTCTCTGAGCAAGCCTAGATGAAGTGTGCCTATCTAACAATGTAAATTTTATTTTTAAACATATTAAACTTATTTTAAATTACTGACGTGTTGGACTGCATCGTATACCTTGCAGGACCTTTGGTGACATCATTGAAGGTCTATAAATAGATAGATAGACAGAAGGATCAAATAGCTATTGACAATATTTATAATAACTTAATACAAGCTTAACACAAGCTAAATATTTTATTTTTAAACATATTAAACTTTATTGAATTTCTGACGCCTTATCGGCTCTAAAAGAATAAAAGGGGATTTGAATTGGCGGTATTTTAGGCATGGTTTGGGTGGGATTGTAGGCGGGGTTATGGATGGAGTGGGATGGGTTATGGGCGGAAAAGGGCGTGGTCACCTGTCACTTTGAGTTTGACGAGAACAGTAGCCCTTAACTATTTATAGAAAATGTTAAAGAAAATTGACAGGCTATGTTGGTAAGTGCCATATATCCATCATACAAACAGACTGATCATGAGTAGTCAGAACATGGCCAATATATTAGTCTGCTCAGCTCCTTCTGCTCTATAAAATGTTGCCTGCAGATTGCACTGCACTGCTGATAGGCTCTCTTAAAAAATGTTATACTCACCCCTTTCTTCAGCACCCTACCCTGCAGCACTGGTCTGCTTTACTGCTGAGGACAGCGATTGGCTGCAGCATTTAAATGTCATATCCAAACATGTCACCGCTGCTGTTTACAAGTAGGAGAACCGTACCAGCGCTGCAGGGAATACACTGGAGAAAGGGATAAACATAGCAGTTTTATTTTAACCTGTAGAGGACCCGCGCCATACATGTACGGCACTGGTGGGCCAGCACCGTAGTTGTATGGCGGGCTAATCGGGCGGGTGCAAGAGCTGTACCTGTCCGATCAGTGGCATGGACCCAGCAGTCACTGACAGTCGGACACCCCTGCTGCATACGCCGGCATCGGTGAAAACACTGATGCTGGTGTATTAACCGCTTGTGTGCTGCGGTCAAAGCTGACTGCGGCATGCAGAGGGTTTGCGTAGGGTATGAGTGCCCACTGCATCTACATTGGGTCCCAGCGCTGCAGTGGTGGGGACCCGATGGCAAAGAAGCCTGTGAGATCCAGCCCTTAGGCTGGGTCGCACAGGCAGGCTTTCAGCATACAAGCTGACATGCAATGTATTACAATACAGGATGTATTGTAATGCATTGCAGACAGGATCAGAAGTTGAAGTCCCATAGTGGGACACAAATAAAAAGTTAAAAAGAAAAAAGGAAAAAAAGTGTTTTTCATGATAAAAAATAATTTTCAAGTTTCAAGTAAAAAACTGATACAATTTCCCAAAATAAAACACATAAAATTGTAAGAAAAAAAAAAAAAGAAAGAAAGAAAATCAGGCATATTGAGTATCGCCGCATCCGTAACGGCTGGCTCTATAAAAAATATCATATGATCCACCCCCTCACCTGAACACCATAGAAAAAATAAAATAAAAACTGTGCTAAAGCAATGATTTTTTTGTCACCTTACATCACAAAAAGTGCAACACCAAGGGACCAAAATAGTACCAATTAAACTGTCACCTCATCCCGTAAAAAATTAGCCCCTACATAAAACAATTGGGCAAAAAATTAAAAAAAATATGGCTCTCAGAATATGGAGACATTAAAACATGATTTTTTTTGTTTTAAAAATGCTTTTATTGTGTAAAACTTAAAGGGAACCTGTCATCAACCTTATGCTGCCCATACTAATGGCAGCAAAAAGTAGAGACAGGTGAGTTTATTTCAGCGGTATGTCATTTAAAAGTTAAAAGTAAGTGGTTGTCGAAAACCGACATCACAATCCTTGCAGACTAGGCTTGGAAAAGAGTCACGGCCACCTGAGAAGAGTCATGAATTCCTGCTCTCCCTGCCCATCTGCTGGTGATTGACAGTATTCTACCTATTCTTCTCATTTTCTCTCTGGGAGAGAACTAGCAATCATCAGCAGAAGGGTAGGAGAGCAGGAGATTATGAATAACCGTGACTCTTTTCAGGTAGATTTGACTATTTTCAAGGCCTGTGCTGCAATGTTTATGATGCTGGTGGTCAGCAACCACTTACTTTTAGATCATGAGTGACACACCACTGAAATCTGCATTTCTGTCAGTATTTTATGCTGCCCTCAGTGAGGTCAGCATAAAGCTGATGACAGGTTCCCTTTAAATAAATAAAAAAGTATATATATTAGGTATTGCGACATCCGTAACAACCTGTTCTATAAAAATAGCACATGATCTAACCTGACAGATGAACATTGTAAAAAACTAAAAATAAAAAAACGTGCCAAAACAGCAGTTTTTTCGTTACCTTACCTCACAAAAAGTCTAATTTAGAGCAACCAAAAATCATATGTACCCTAAAATAGTACCAGCAAAACTGCCACCTTATCCCGTAGTTTCCAAAATGGGGTAACTTTTTTGGAGTTTCTACTCTAGGGGTGCATCAGGGGGTCTTCAAATGTCATATGGCAACTTAAAATTATACCAGTGAACTCTGCCCTCCAAAAACCATATGGTGCTCCTTTCCTTCTGCGCCCTGACGTGTGCCCGTACAGCAGTTTACTAACACAAAAAGGGTGTTTCTGTAAACTACAGAATCAGGGAAATAAATATTGTGTTTTGTTTGGCTGCTAACCCTTGCTTTGTTAGCTGAAGAAAATGGATTAAAATGGAAAATCTGCCCAAAAAGTTAAATTCAAAAACGTCATCTACATTTTTCTTTAATTCTTGTGGAACAACAAAAGGGTTAAGAAAGTTTGTAAAATCTGTTTTTTAATACCTTGATATATACCCAATACCTTGGGTATTGTTTCTAAAAATTGGTCTATTTATGGGTGGTTTCTATTATGTAAGACCCACACAGTGACTTCAGACCTAAACTGGTCCTTAAAAATTGAGTTTTGGAAATGTTCTTAAAAATTTTAAGATTTCCTTCTAAACTTTTAAGCCTTCTAAATGTAATTTACAAAATGATCCAAACATGAAGTAGACATACGGGAAATGTAAAGTAGTAACTATTTTAGAAGGTATCACTCACTGTTTTAAAAACAGAAATTTGTTTGTAAATTTGGTATTTTTTTAATAAATGAAAATGAAATATTCTGACTCAAATTTACCACTATCATGAAGTACAATGTGTCACGAGAAAACAGTCTCAGAATGGCTTGGATGAGTAAAAGTGTTTTAAAGTTATCACCACATAAAAGGACACATGTCAGATTTGCAAAAAATGACTTGGTCCTTAAGGTGAAAGAGGACAAAGTTATGAAGGGGTTAAACCATTTTAGGGCTCGCTGAAAATATTTAATTATCTCAGAACAACCCAGACAGAAATGTGTGTAGGGCTATACTGCAGAGTAGGAATAAAGGCTAAATTGCCATCATGCACAGTCTTTAAGAAGATTGCTTTAGGTAAGTTGTTTATCTCACCTCCGAGACTGTGTAGATCACATTTTTTTGTGTAACCAGTTTGCCATAACTGCTTGGGGACTTGAAGAATTGGGGTCAAGGACTCACATTTCTACCAACAGGTGAAACCCTGGTATTAGTGAACCCTGGAATAAATAGAAGGCACTCTCTTGAATCCTATGGGGAAAAAGTTGGTTGTGAACTGCTATCTACAACTGTCTCATTCATTTCCATTATTGTGATTTTTAGTTGCCTTGTAGCCTGATCAATATTTATTTTCAATTTTTTACTGTCTATACTCCATGTTTATATTCCAGTTTCTTTATTTTATTCATTGTATTACCATTTAATAACACAATGTAAATAATACATTACTTTACGATGTATTTAGTGTAAACTGTATGTCATGATTAAGCAAGTGAGCATATGTACCTTAATGTTTCAGGATTTTGAATTTAATAGAGGCACTAAAGATGGAATATTATCTGTCAGGAGTCAGAGGAGTAGAAACAATATATGCCTTTTTGTCCCTAGAGAGATGTTGATTGAAATTCATCCTGACAAGCAAATACACAACAAGATTCAGTCAAAGAAGAAATGGGTGACTCATAAATTTTAGTGGCACGTTCTCTCTTAGGGCCTTCATGTTCACCAGTGCCTAAAACATTATACTAAATATCAGACACACCGGTTGACTGAATTTCCAAACAAACAAGTTCTACTTTTTTTCTACTTTACCAAGTGTTTTAATATAATAATATTAAAGGGGAGCTGTCTCCACTCCTGACATTCCTGTTTTAATATCTTCATGCATTCCCCATGTAATAACAATTCTGAAGCATCTATTCTTATGGCTCTATGTTGTGCCATTCCTTTATTATTTGCAGTAGAAGTTATGAATTAATTGCTATTAGCCTTCAGTAAGGATACAGAGGGGAGGTAACCAGTTGGGGGGGTGTACCTGCACAGACCGACTTTATCCAAACAGCGCTGCCATTTTCAGACTGTGCAGGTACATACCCCCAACAAATCACTGACCCAACCTGGGAAGCTGGAAAGCCGAGCGAGGACAACAGTACAGAGGGGGAGGGATCCGCAGCACGGCAACATGATGGAAGAGGCAGTGGGGTGGCAAAAGGGAGAAGGCGGGCCACACCAAACAGGCCTGCAACTGTTCCCTGGAGCACCCCCTTGCGGCAACCTCCCTTGCCAAGGGGTAGGTGTTCCGCAGTTCCGCCTTACACCAGCATGACACATGGACACCAACGACTGACACATGGACAAGTGCTTTTGGCCAGGGACGCTACATTTTCCTGACCACACACTGGGTGAGCGTTGTGGAGGCTGGGAATGAGTCATACCCTGGGATGGCACAGGTGCTACCGACACCAAGGATTGCGGGCCCTACTTCCATCAGGATTTCCGCCACCACCTACATTAGTGGCTCTAACCCCCCCCCTTCTCCTTCTCCTCCTCCACTTCCACCTCTGAATTTTCATCTTGTAGCACCAGTCAGCAATCAGTCAGTAGCTGAAAGCAGTGGTCCTGCTGGGACCAAGAGACCAAAGCTGTATACTGTTTGGATGCAAGTTATTTCAAGTAAAGCAACATTTAAAATTCATCTAAAGGGCTGGACATCATTTATTCTGCAAAGTTCCTTTATTACTCTTACTATCACTACACTCAAATTTATTGCAAGTGAGCCAGGAGCCGGCCGTACCCAGGTGGGAGACACTGTGACACAACTACCACAAAACTACAGGTCCTTCTAAAAAAATGTGCATATTGTGATAAAGTTCATTATTTTCTGTAATGTACTGATAAACATTAGACTTTCATATATTTTAGATTCATTACACACCAACTGAAGTAGTTCAAGCCTTTTATTGTTTTAATATTGAGGATTTTGGCATACAGCTCATGAAAACCTAAATTTCCTATCTAAAAAAATTAGCATATTTCATCCGACCAATAAAAGAAAAGTGTTTTTAATACAAAAAAGTCAACCTTCAAATAACTATGTTCAGTTATGCACTCAATACTTGGTCGGGAATCCTTTTGCAGAAATGACTGCTTCAATGCGGCGTGGCATGGAGGCAATCAGCCTGTGGCACTGCTGAGGTGTTATGGAGGCCCAGGATGCTTCGATAGCGGCCTTAAGCTCATCCAGAGTGTTGGGTCTTGCGTCTCTCAACTTTCTCTTCCCAATATCCCACAGATTCTCTATGGGGTTCAGGGCAGGAGAGTTGGCAGGCCAATTGAGCACAGTAATACCATGGTCAGTAAACCATTTACCAGTGGTTTTGGCACTGTGAGCAGGTGCCAGGTCGTGCTGAAAAATGAAATCTTTATCTCCATAAAGCTTTTCAGCAGATGGAAGCATGAAGTGCTCCAAAATCCAGCACCAGCAGCTGACTTGGCACCCCAGACCATCACTGACTGTGGGTACTTGACACTGGACTTCAGGCATTTTGGCATTTCCCTCTCCACAGTCATCCTCCAGACTCTGGCACCTTGAATCCCGAATGACATGCAAAATTTGCTTTCATCCAAAAAAAGCACTTTGGACCACTGAGCAACAGTCCAGTGCTGCTTCTCTGTAGCCCAGGTCAGGCACTTCTGCCGCTGTTTCTGGTTCAAAAGTGGCTTGACCTGGGGAATGCGGCACCTGTAGCCCATTTCCTGCACACGCCTGTACACGGTGGCTCTGGATGTTTCTACTCCAGACTCAGTCCACTGCTTCCGCAGGTCCCCCAAGGTCTGGAATCAGTCCTTCTCCACAATCTTCCTCAGGGTCCGGTCACCTCTTCTCGTTGTGCAGCGTTTTCTGCCACACTTTTTCCTTCCCACAGACTTCCCACTGAGGTGCCTTGATACAGTACTCTGGGAACAGCCTATTAGTTCAGAAATGTCTTTCTGTGTCTTACCCTCTTGCTTGAGGGTGTCAATGATGGCTTTCTGGACAGCAGTCAGGTCGGCAGTCTTACCCATGATTGCGGTTTTGAGTAATGAACCAGGCTGGGAGTTTTTAAAAGACTCAGGAATCTTTTGCAGGTGTTTAGAGTTAATTAGTTGATTCAGATGATTAGGTTAATAGCTCGTTTAGAGAACCTTTTCATGATATGCTAATTTTTTTAGATAGGATATTTGGGTTTTCATGAGCTGTATGCCAAAATCATCAATATTAAAACAATAAAAGGCTTGAACTACTTCAGTTGGTGTGTAATGAATCTAAAATATATGAAAGTCTAATGTTTATCAGTACATTACAGAAAATAATGAACTTTATCACAATATGCAATTTTTTTTTAGAAGGACCTGTACAAAGGCATTATAGGCCACTTTACACCACTTAGACCACTCTGCACCATTACACCACTTACACCACTTTACACCATTACACCACTCTGGCATTCCTAATCTGGGACATGCGTTACCTAGGAAGACCCTGGGATAGTATCCTGCACACGCTGCAATTGGTGTCACGACAAATACAGAATATTATCCACCCGTACCTGGCCACTGCAAAGAGGCAACAGGCCGTGCTAAAACGAATTTGCTTAGGTGACCAACAGCACACTGCCGCAGAGCTGTGGCAGGGTATAAGGGACCAGACTGAGCTGTGGCTCTCACCACTCAACCTACAACCAGGCATGGTTGTGTCTGATAATGGCCGTAACTTGGTGGTTGCTTGGGAGCTTGGCAAGCTCACACACATACCATGCCTAGCCCACGTGTTCAACTTAGTGGTTCAGCGGTTTCTCAAAACCGACCCCAATTTTCCTGAGCTACTGGTAAAGGTGCGCACCGTGTGTGCCCATTTCTGAAATACATCTACAGCTGCCGCTGCAGCAGTGCTTGCAATTGGCAGCTCACCGACTGTTGTGCGATATTAGCACGCACTGGAACTCCACGTTCCACATGTTGGCAGGGCTTTGCGAGCAGCAGAGGGCAGTAGTGGAATACCAGCTGCAACATGGTCGTCGCCTTTGCAGTCAGCTTCCTCTCTTCACAAGCAACGAGTGGGCATGGATGTCTGACGTCTGTGAGCTTTTACGCAACTTTGAGGAATCAACACAGATGGCGGCGGCGATGCAGCTATTATTAGCGTAACTATCCCACTTCTGTGTCTACTGAAATGCTCGCTACTCACAATGAAGGCGGATGCTTTACATGTGGAAGAGGTGGAAATGGGGGAAGACAGGACACAGGGTTATAGCCAGCCCCCTCCGTTCGTCTTCTCAGCACGAATTGGATGATGATGATGAGGAGGAGGAGGAGGAGGAGGAGGAGACGATTGCTTCCGCTACAGAGGGTAGTACCCATAGCAGGTTTATTCCATCTGTTCAGCATTGATGGGGTGAAGAGGAGGAAGAGGAGATTGATAGTTATCTTCCTGATGAGGACAGCAAAGTCTTGTCTGATGTGACTCTGGCACACATAGCTGACTTTATGTTATGCTGTCTTTCCCATGACCCTCGCATTATACGCATTTTAGCCAACACCGATTATTGGTTGTTCACCCTTCTCAATCCATGCTACAAAGAGAACTTCTCATCTCTCATTCCTGTGGTGGAAAAGACTAGCAAAATGGTGCAATACCAGAAGGTCCGTGTGGAAAAATTGCTCCAAATATTTCCAGCTGACAACGCTGGTGGCAGAGTACATAGTACCTTGGGCAACTGAGGAGGGGAGACGAGGGGAACATACAGCAGTTCGAACAGAGACAGGGCAACACTCTCCAAGGCCTGAAACTGTTTTATGACACCCCCGCCAGCACCCCCACCCTGATGCACAGCCTATTGTCACAAGGAGGGAAAAGTTTTGTAAGATGGTAAAGGAGCACGTCAGCATCTTCAGTGAACCCTCTGTGCCTTAGAAACTATTGGGTGTCCAAGCTGGGCACATGGCACAAACAGGCGCTCTACGCCTTGAAGGTGCTGGCCCTCCCTGCCGCCAGCATTTTGTCAGAGTTGGTATTTAGAGCTGCTGGGTACATAATAAGATCCGCCTGTCAACTGAAAATGCTGACAGGTTGACTCCTATCAAAATGAACAAGGCCTGGATTTCCCCTGACTTCTCTACTCCACCAGAGGAAAGCGGCTGAACATAAAGGAACAGCTCAGCAGCAGACCCTCACCCATAATTTTTTAGATGGTCAGATCAACAGCAGGCCCTCGCCCCTAATGTTTTAGATGGTCAGCTCAGCAGCAGACCCCCCCTGTTTTAGAAGGTCAGATCAGCAGCAGACCCTCACCGTAAATTTTTTACATGGTCAGCTCAGCAGCAGACCCTCACCGATAATTTTTAGATGGTCAGATCAGCAGCAGGCCCTTTAACCCTAATGTTTTAGATGGTCAGCTCAGCAGCAGACCCTCGCCCCTAATTTTTTAGATGGTCAGATTAGCAGCATACCCTCACCCCTAATTTTTTTGATGATCAGCTCAGTAGCAGGCCCTCGCCCCTAATGTTTTAGAGGGTCACCAGCAGGCCATCAATCATAATTTTTCAAGGTTGTGTATGATGCCCTCCTTTATGTGTAATAAAGGGTGTATTGGAGTGCCGATTCCTTGTAATTTTTGGCAGCCCTTTCACTTAGTGCATAGGCTTTATGAGTGTAGGAGTCCCGCTACGTGAACAATTGTACCACAACGTGAATGAGGCCTTCCTTTATGTGATATACAGGTTGTATTGGAGTGCCTCTTCCTTGTAATTTCTGGCAGAACTTGCACTTTTTTATTCAAGTAAATATACAGGAAAGAATGTTTCCTAACAATTTTTCCTCTAAAATAAATTTTATCTTCGGTTTAGTGCATATTATTGTCAGTCTATAAAAGTGGCGTACTACTCGGATAACATCGTTCCCAGCAGCAATCTGGGAGTCCAATATGCATCCAGACATCCTCGCCATGCAGTTCCAGAACCATTTCAGTGGTGTTTCCATCAATTTCTGACCTTTAAATGTGAACCAGACATCCTCCCCTCTTTAAAGAAGGGGGTGCCTGGTTTAATGCTCGGGTTCTCCCATTGACTTCCATTGAGTTCGGGTGATCTCTCTCTCTCTCTCTCTCTCTCTCTGTCTCTCTCTCTCTCTCTATATATATATATATATATATGTATAAAAAAATGAACTCCGCGGCACATCCAAGTCGTGAAAAAGTAAAAGAAATTTTAATCACCAAACATGCAACGTTTCAATCCTCTCAATGGGATTTTTCTCAAGCAATTCTTTTACTTTTTGACGACTTGGATGTGCCGCGGAGTTCATTTTTTTATACCGTTTGGAGGTGGATCGCCGACTCAGCCGCTGGCACTCCGCCAGTACTATTCTGATAGTGGTGCTGCCCACATTCCTTAATTTATATATATATATATATATATATATATATATATATATATATACAGTATATCACAAAATTGAGTACACACCTCACATTTTTTGTAAATATTTTAATACATCTTTTCATAGGACAACAATGAAGAAATTACACTTTGATACAATGTAAAGCAGTCAGTGTACAGCTAGTATAACAGTGTAAATTTGATATCTCAACACATTCAAAATATCTAAACCACTGGCAACAAAAGTGAGTACATCACTAAGTGAAAATGGCCAAATTGGGCCCAATTAGCTATTTTCCTTCCCAGGTGTCATGTGACTATTTAGTGTTACAAGGTCGCAGGTGTGTTAAATTTGGTGTGATCACTCTCACACTCTCTCATACTGGTTACTGGAAGTTCAACATGGCACTTCATGGCAAAGAACTCACTGAAGATCTGAAAAAAAGAATTGTTGCTCTACATAAAGATGACATAGGCTGAAAGAAGATTGCCAACACCTTGAAACTGAGCTGCAGTATGGTGGCCAAGACCATACAGTGGTTTTTCAAGACAGGTTCCACTCAGAACAAGCCTCAAAGAAGTTGAGTGCACGTGCTTAGCGTCCTATACAGAGGTTGTCTTTTCAAAATAGATGTATAATTGCTGCCAGCATTGCTGCAGAGGCTGCAGGGTTAGGGGTGGGGTCAGCCTGTCAGTGCTCAGACGATAAGCTGCACACTATATCAAATGCATGGCTGTCATCCTAGAAGGAAGCCATAAAGATTATGCACAAAAAAGCCTGCAAACAGTTTGCTGAAGAAATGGATTACTGTAACCATGTCCCATGGTCTGATGAGACCAAGATAAACTTATTTTGTTCAGATAGTGTCAAGCATGTGTGAGATTGTGAAACAGCTCTTATTGCATGAACACAGTTTTTTTTTTGCTGTTTGGCCACAAGAGGCCGCTGTTTCCCCACACAGATAAACAGACTGCTCAGATTTAAATATTCATAGGAGGTGGAGCGGTGTGTCTAGAGGAAGGAAGGTGGCATCCATCTTAGTTGCAGACTGGAAAAGTGTGTAAGAGAAAAAATCCATTAACTTCCTAGCGTGGAATCACCCTTTTGCGACCAGGACTGCAGCCAAGTGAAGCTGATCGTGTCAAGGACCCGGATCCCATCCAGGAGAAGGAGTACAGCTTCCAGGATTGCTGATGAGAGCTGAAGAACAAAGCAACAGACCCTGCGGTACCGCACATGTGTTGGATCAGCCTTTGTTCAGTTCACAGTCACCAGCTGAGGCAGAGCAGACCTGGGTCAGTAAGATTGGCAATTAAATACTAGAGACTGAGATAAAATCTGGCGGTAGTTAGTTGGTGTTGCTGAGTGGCAGGGTACCAAGAATTGCTGCTTTTTTATCACAAAGACTTATCAGTTAAAGTTTTGGTTTGCTCCGGAGAACAAAGAGGACTTCACCATAATCTTCAGTTATCACAGCGTGTTTATTGGGAGTGATATATATTAAGCACATGCCACATTACCAGTTTTGGGTAAAAGGGAGGGGGAAATCACTGTAACTGTCACGGTAACCAAGCCCCCTTCCTTGCCCCTTTGCGGTGATTGACAGCCGTCAGTTCGGCAAAGCCAGCTGAACTCTCGTGCATAAGCGCTGTCAATTACAGCGATGGGGCAGGGAAGGGGGCATGGTTCCCCTGACTTGAAGCAAGGAGGCCGCTGCCTCCGTGACTTCAAGCTTGACTAGAGATGCGTGCCGGCAGGGGATTAAAGAGCGTTTTTACAGCTTTCGCTTCATCTGCCTGCAGGAAGAAAATTATCGTTACAAACATGCTGCTGGCTACTCTAAGGTACTGCTGCCAGCTTGGGATGTTTTTTGGAGGTGACAGGTTCCCTTTAAGAGAGATCAACGTCAGGGAGATTTTACTGATAGGTTCGATAGGTCGTGAAGTGAGGGCTGAAAGAACCAAGTTCAGATTCCAGTGGGGACCCTGTTCTTACAAACTGGTGTGGCAATGTGAACATTGAGGTGTGCAGAAAAGTCCCAGGGAAGCATGATAACAGGGGTGTTGTTGGCACCGGGAGCGTGTCACCAAGGGGCCCGGCCTTGGTGGAGAAAAGGCCCCTAGATAGGTGGCCACTAAGTTAGCTGGTGGACAACAATATAGTTAGAATAGCTGGTTCCAGCTAGTCCGGGGCAGGCTTTTACTGGGAACAGGCAATGTGCTGGGTGGGTGCCTGTTCCCCATGCTCCAGTCCGGGACTTAGGGCATGCTCACGTCCAATTTAATCTGGTTGCTGGAATTGGGTGTGTCTCACTCTGGAGAGTGTGCAGACAGAGGCCTGGTGAGGCTCTGTCAGTGTGGTCTCAGCTAAGCAAGGCTGAAGCGCCACGAGGCTATGCAATAACCTGGACTTTGGGGGACTCAGCAACGCCTGGGAACAAGTGTTGAAGAGTCAGAGTTGGGAGGACTGCTAAACCACAACCCCCTCCAAAGGTACTGCACTTGCTACAGCCTGAGGGCTGGTTGTAATGACCGGCGTCACACACAGGGAGGAACACAGGGAAAGCCCTGCCCAAGGGAGAGGGAAAGGTGGTGACCCCTAACTCTCCTTGCGGCTGGCACCTGACTGCCCTGACGTCCCTAGATGGGTTCCTCACCCGTGCGGTGATCACGTGCCTAAACCCTGGCTTTCCCTGAAATTAACCCTAGATCCCAGTGGTGGGATCGCTAGTCCTCACCACTGCACTAATAGGGAAACACCAGGGAGAGGACAGACAAACACAGACAAACATAAACACCCAGGTGGACGACAACAACTGTCCACAAAGGTGCAACAGGGATCCGGAGGGTAGCGTTCTAAAGCAACAATCAGAACGCAGCAACACAGCTCCAGTGGGTCAGAATAGATGTCCAGGCAGGAAGCTCTATATCTGGCAACCAGAGAAGTGTGAGAGGGGAATATAAGGAGGATGGGAGTGCTGGACAAGGAACAGCTGAGAGAAGGAGCTACGGATCCCTGAGTGAGCCAAATGGATTTGCAAAGCAAACCCAGAAAGCTACAATAAGGAAACATCCCTACCTTACATAGAGTGTGCAGCCAACCGCTGCGACCTCCTGACCCCGGGTACAACGGAGTCAGGCTTGGCTCTTGACACCCTCGTGACAGTACCCCCCTCTCTACGAGGGGCCTCCGGACACTCAGGACCAGGTCTCTCAGGATGAGAGGCATGAAAAATCCGAACTAGCCTGTCGGCGTTTACCTCAGACGCAGGAACCCACATCCTTTCCTCTGGACCGTAACCTCTCCAGTGCACCAGATATTGGAGAGAGCGGCGGACCCGACGAGAATTAATAATTTTGGATATCTGAAATTCTAAATTACCATCCACCACAACAGGAGGGGGTGGCAGCGGTGACGGTTCTAGAGGTGGAACATATTTTTTGAGTAACGACTTATGAAAGACATTATGGATTTTAAAAGTCTGAGGTAACTCCAGGCGAAAAGCCACGGGGTTGATGATGGCTACAATCTTGTAAGGACCAATAAACCTAGGACCCAGTTTCCAAGAGGGAACCTTCAATTTGATATTCCTAGTAGATAATCACACATAGTCATTCACTCCTAGGTCCGGACCTGGCGACCGTCTCTTATCAGCCATGCATTTGTATTTACCTCCCATATTTTTCAAGTTAGCTTGCACCTTCTGCCATACTGATGAAAGAGATGACGAAAACCGTTCCTCTTCGGGAACCCCAGAAGACCCCCCCTCTTTGAAAGTACAAAATTGGGGATGAAAACCATATGCACCAAGAAATGGTGACTTGCCAGTGGATTCCTGACGGCGATTATTTATGGCAAACTCTGCTAACGGTAAATATGACGACCACAACTCTTGGTTTTCAGACACAAAACATCTTAGATATGTCTCAAGGTTTTGGTTGGTACGCTCAGTCTGTCCATTCGACTGAGGATGGAAAGCTGAGGAAAAGGACAAGTGAACCCCCAAACGGGAACAAAAAGCTTTCCAAAATTTAGAAATAAACTGGGTTCCCCGATCCGAAACAACATCGGAGGGGACCCCGTGAAGCTTCACGATCTCACTGACGAATACCTGAGCAAGAGTTTTAGCATTAGGTAGTGCGGGTAACGCAATGAAGTGTGCCATTTTGCTAAACCTGTCCACTACTACCAAAATAACTGTTTTACCCGCAGACAAAGGTAAGTCAGTGATAAAATCCATAGACAGATGTGTCCATGGTCTATTGGGAATGACAAGTGGTAATAGAGACCCTGCAGGACGTGTATGTGAAACTTTTGCGCGTGCACAGGTAGAACAAGAAGACACAAAATCCAATACATCCTGACGCAACCTTGGCCACCAAAAACGACGAGACAATAGCTCTAAGGTTGCTTTACTACCCGGGTGCCCAGCAAGTGCCGAATTATGATGTTCCGTTAATAATTCGAGATGTAGGTTCAACGGTACAAACAATTTCACTGAGGGGCAAGAGACCGGGGCGTCCCCCTGGGCCTCTAACACCTTCCCCTCCAAAGCAGAGTGTACCGCAGAGACAACCACTCCTCTTTGTAGAATGGGTACCGGATCACTCACATTACCCCCTCCAGGGAAACAATGAGATAGTGCATCAGCCTTGGTGTTCTTTGCCCCAGGACGATAGGTAATAACAAAGTTAAACCTGGTAAAAAATAACGACCACCTAGCCTGTCTAGGGGTGAGACGCTTAGCTGATTCGAGGTACAGCAGATTTTTGTGGTTCGTAAACACAGTGACGGGGTGGACTGCCCCCTCTAAAAAGTGACGCCACTCCTCAAACGCAAGTTTAATAGCTAACAGTTCCCTATTGCCAATATCGTAATTCTGTTCTGCTGCAGATAGTTTTTTTAGAAAAGAAAGCACAAGGACGCCATTTGCCAGGAGACGGACCCTGAGACAGTACAGCCCCCACTCCCACCTCTGATGCATCGACTTCAACAATAAAAGGCTGAGAGACATCAGGTTGGACTAGTACAGGTGCTGAGGTAAACCTCTCTTTTAGAGAGGAAAAAGCAATTTTAGCGGCGTCAGACCATTTAGAAAAATCAGTCCCCTTCCTAGTCATGTCAGTAAGGGGTTTTACGATCACCGAATAATTTTTAATGAATTTCCTATAGAAATTCGCGAAGCCCAAGAACCGTTGTAGTGCTTTGAGGTTCTCAGGAAGATCCCAATCCAAAATTGCCTGGACCTTCCTAGGATCCATACGGAAACCTGACGCAGATAAATAATAACCTAGGAATTGTATCTCCTGAACGGCAAAAACACATTTTTCAATTTTAGCATATAATTCATTCGTCCGTAGTACCTGTAGTACTTGTCTGACATGCTCCTCATGTGTTCTCAGATCAGACGAATAAATTAAAATATCATCTAGGTATATTACCACAAACCTGCCGATTAGATGACTAAAAATGTCATTAACGAAATGTTGAAAGACGGCAGGAGCATTGGTCAGGCCGAAAGGCATAACTAGATTTTCATAATGCCCCTCAGGGGTGTTAAAAGCAGTTTTCCACTCATCCCCCTCTTTAATACGAATCAGATTGTAGGCCCCCCTAAGATCGAGTTTGGAGAACCACCTAGCACCCGCAATCTGGTTAAACAGGTCAGGAATGAAAGGAAGAGGGTATGGGTCTCGGATGGTTATCCGATTTAATTCACGAAAATCTAGGCAAGGACGCAGGCCCCCATCTTTCTTTTTAACGAAGAAAAACCCTGCAGCCACGGGTGAAGAAGAGGGTCTGATGTGTCCCTTAGCCAAACTCTCGGAGATATAATCCTTCATGGCTTGTCTCTCTGGACCTGAAAGATTATATAACCTGGTCTTGGGTAATTTTGCGCCAGGAATAAGGTTAACCGGGCAATCATAAGGACGATGAGGTGGTAACTTCTGACAACCCTTTTCAGAAAAAACGTCCTCAAAGTCCGAAACAAATGTAGGTAGGGTAGCTATGGAGGCGACTAAGCAATTGCTATTTAAGCAATTTTCTCTGCACGGCTCACTCCACTCCAATATCTCCCTGGCCTTCCAATCTGCCACTGGATTGTGCGCTACCAGCCAGGGAAGACCCAGCACTACCGGAGCGGGAAGCCCCTCCAGAACAAAACATGAGAGCATCTCGTTATGGTGATCCCCTACCCAAAGGTGTAAATTATGAACAATGTGGGTGAGATTTCTCTGAGACAGAGGAGCAGAATCAATAGCAAATATGGGAATAGGTCTCTGTAGTGTACAGAGAGACAAACCCATAGTACGGGCAAAATGGGCATCTATCAAATTTACCAACCAAGGTCCAACAGGGATCCGGAGGGTAGCGTTCTAAAGCAACAATCAGAACGCAGCAACACAGCTCCAGTGCGTCAGAATAGATGTCCAGGCAGGAAGCTCTATATCTGGCAACCAGAGAAGTGTGAGAGGGGAATATAAGGAGGATGGGAGTGCTGGACAAGGAACAGCTGAGAGAAGGAGCTACGGATCCCTGAGTGAGCCAAAAGGATTTGCAAAGCAAACCCAGAAAGCTACAATAAGGAAACATCCCTACCTTACATAGAGTGTGCAGCCAACCGCTGCGACCTCCTGACCCCGGGTACAACGGAGTCAGGCTTGGCTCTTGACACCCTCGTGACACTGGTGGGCTGTATGTATGGGGAAAGCCGCACCAGGTTCCATCTCTGAATGCTATTGTATAGCAGAGTTAGGGATACGATGTTTATTATGTTTAGGTAGAGCCCAGACGGGCAGGCTTTTGTTTTATGACATGTTGTGTATGAAGAGTGTCAAATAAATCAAACTGTTTGGACCTGAAACCCAGTGGTTATGACGATAATTCTGTGAGAATGACCCCCGAATAAGCCTCTGGGGAGAACTAATTGCAACTGGTGTGATATACCAGTTGCCCCCCAAAAAACTGATTGAGGCATGGGTGTGATAAACCTATAATATAATTTCTATATAGTACATTTGTATTGTGCAGCATTTGTGTGCGGTTCTGCTGAGATACCGAAGCTATACAGAGGGACAAACACTATTGGAACAACTAATTGCAACTGGTGTGATATACCAGTTGCCCCCCAAAAAATCTGATTGAGGCAGGGGTGTGATAAACCTATAATATACTTTCTATATAGTGCATTTGTATTGTGCAGCATTTGTGTGCAGTTCTGCTGAAATACCGCAGCTCTACAGAGGGACAAACGCTAATGGAACATCTAATTGCAACTGGTGTGATATACTAGTTGCCCCCCCAAAAAACTGAGGCAGGGGTGTGATATACCTATAATACAATTTCTATATAGTGCATTTGTATTATGCAGCATTTGTGTGCGGATCTGCTGAGATACCGCAGATATACAGAGGGACAAATGCTATTGGAACCACTAATTGCAACTAGTGTGATATACCTGTTGCCCCAAAATAAACTGATTAAGAGGTTTGATATACCTGCTTCCAGCAAATACTCCTTATAGGGTTCTATATACTTGCTTCCACAAATACTGCTCTTCTATAGGGACTTTGTCACAGGGTAATTTTGAAAATGACAGGCAGAGGAAGAGGCAGGCCATTCCACAGGGGTGGTAGGGGTCGGCAGGAAGTTGGAGAAGGTGCGTGCGATTACATCAAAGGACGCACTAGAGTTGGTTGAGTGGCTCACTCAGCCTTCCACCTCTGCACCCTCCTCATCCTCTGTAACAGCACCCTCCTTACTCTCTGCTGTGTGCTCCCCCAAAGACACTCGAGTCTTTTCCCATCCATTCCTAGACCTTACCGATGCGCAGTCATTCTTGGCATCGGATAAGGAAGAGGAGGTAGCAACGGCCGCCACCCAGCGGTCTGGCGACAGTACCCAGATCAGCCCAAGGAGGGTGGGCCCCGCTGTTGCTGCCTACTCCAAGATCTCTAATATCAGTGGTGGTGAAGGTGACGATGATGACGTGTCAATGGACGTGACGTGGGTGCCCACAAGAGAGGAAGACGAGGGGAGTTTAGAGAGAGAGACGGAGCAGCAGATAGGGAGGAGAAGGAGGAGAAGCAGGCAGAACTTGCAGTGCACAGGAGGCAGAACTTGCAGTGCACAGGAGGCAGAACCCACAAAACCACACTCCCGGCGTTCCACGTCCTTCTCCTCTCTCTTCCCATTTGTCCTCCACTCCACCTTCCACCGTGCCTTTGTTGTGTTCATCTGGCAAAAGGCAGGCTTCCCTGGCCCAAATGTTCGAATGCAAAAAGTTGATGATGCCGGATAACCCTCTTGCCCAACGGCTGACTGTCGGCTTGTCGGAACTGCTAGCCTGCCAACTACTGCCATATAAACTGGTGGACTCGGAGGCCTTTGGAAAAATTTGTCCCCAGAAGGAAATATTTCTCCCAGAAGGGAGCTATATGGCCACGTTCAGCGGCAAGTGAATGTATCTCTGGCACACACTGTCGGTGCCAAGATACATCTGACTACAGACAAGTGGTCTAGCAAATAGAAGGTACATAACTTTTACTGCCCACTGGGTGAACCTTCTGACGGCTGTCAAGCATGCAACCCGTGTGGATTTGGTGTTAACGCCAGGGATTGCATGAAGGCCTGCCTCTTCTTCTCCTCCTCCTCCTCCATCCTCCATCTCCTTGCTATGGTGTGGTGCGGCAGTTGTGCCTTGAAGCCAAGAGCCACACTGGTCCTGCTACACTCCTTTCAGCTCTGCGGGGACCGGCCAATCAGTGGCTAACCCTGCTCAATTTGACAGTTGGTAAAGTGTTGTGCGACAACGGTGCCAATCTGCTGAGCACACTAAAACAGAGCAAAATGACACACGTCCTGAACTTAGTCGTGCAGCGATTCTTTGCCAAATATCCAGGACGTCTTGCGGCAGGCCAGGAAATCTTACACAGCCACGGCTCGCATTGCTGATGTTCAGCGGCGACACTACTTGCCCATCAGATGTCTGATTTGTGACTGCCTGACGCTCTGGAACTCCACCCTGTATATGCTTGATATGCTGTTCCAGCAGAAAAGTGCAGCTAACGACTACCTGTATAAACTCTATGGCAGGACGGGTTCTGGGGAGCTTCTTTTTTTTACCACGCCAGTGGCTGCTCATGCGCGATGCATGCAGACTTCTGATGCCATTTGATGAGCTCACCAAACTGGTCAGTCGCACCTAGGGCGCCATCAGTGAAATCGTACCTTAGGTCTTCCTTCTGGAGCGTTTATTGCATTGTGTAATTGATCAAGCCATCGAAGAGCAGGAGCAGGAAGATGAGGAAGTCGCAATGCTGAATGAATTCCCAGGGGGGTTACTCCATCTGAGACAAGTCAGCAGGAGTCTGAAGAGGAGTATTCAGAGGAGGATAGTCCCTGGAGGGAGGAGGAAGAGCAAGAAGAGCAGGCTTTAAACTTTTCTGGGATCCCTGCTGTTGTCCGTAGATAGGGGGAAGAGGACCATGGACGAAATTCTCCTGGGAGATGAGCAGGAGACAGGCCGCTCCACCGCTTCCAATTTAGTGCAAATGAGGGCCTTCATGTTCCAGTGTTTGAAAAGGGATCCTGTATAAAAAGCATAAAGGGCAAGGACCAGAACTGGGTGGCAACGTACTTAGACCCCAGGTACAAACACAAAATGGCGAACATGTTACCAGCATCACAGAGGGCTATCAGAATGCAGCATTTACAGGCCTTGCTTTGAGAGATGCTGCATTTTGTTGTTGCGGGCGCAGGCATAGGAATTTCCACCCACAGAGAAACTGTTGTGAGTACCAATCCTACAGCCCATGCAAGAAGAGGGCGGTTTGAAGATGTGTCGGGGGTACTTTGGATATGAGATCATTCTTGCAGCCAACCCATCGACAGCCGCCCTCCAAATCCAGCCTCAGGGAACGCCTAGACCGACAGGTGTCCGACTGCATTGGGTTAACGACCGATGTGGACGCTCTGAGAAGCGAGGAACCCCTTAACTACCTGACCTATGGCTGGAGCTGGCACAATTTGCCATGGAACTCTTGGTTTGCCCTCGTCGAGTGTCCTGCCCAATAGAGATGTCGCGAACATAAAATTTTCCGTTCGCAATCGGCGAACGTGAATTTCTACAAATGTTCGCGAACGCGCGAACCGCCATTGACTTCTATAGGCAGGCGAATTTTAAAACCCACAGGGACTCTTTCTGGCCACAATAGTGATGGAAAAGTTGTTTCAAGGGGACTAACACTTGGACTGTGGCATGCCGGAGGGGGATCCATGGCAAAACTCCCATGGAAAATTATATAGTTGACGCAGAGTTGGATTTTAATCCATAAAGGGCATAAATCACCTATCCAATTATTATTTTTTTGAACAACGTGGTTTAAAACATCCAGTGTGTGTATACGATCAGGTATGAAGTTGTATTGATCAGGTAGTGTAAGGGTTACGCCTGCTTCACAGACATTGACAGACCAAACTCCCCTTTCAATGCACCGCAAACAACCGCAAACAGTCCATTTGCCCAAGGTTGGATACCAAGCTAGCCATGTCCCGTTGATGTCATTGAAGGTTTCTTCCTCCACCCAGCCACGTACAACACCAAGGGTCCCGGAAAGGTGAATTGATCTTTCGAATGGGGAGATGGTTAAAAAAACGCTGGCTCCCTCCCCTTTGTTTGAATCCACGGTCACTGCGTCTGTGCCGTGCAATTTACTGTCCCACCCGATTTGAGTGCTATTTTCTATGGTTCTCTCTTCTCATCAGTTTAATCCCTGTTATGTCCCCAATCTGGGGTCCATTTATTAAATGGATTTTCTGAACGGGGAGATGGTTAAAAAAACGCTGGCTCCCTCCCCTTTGTTTGAATCCACGCCACGGTCACTGCGTCTGTGCCGTGCAATTTACTGTCCCACCCGATATGAGTGGTATTTTCTGTAGTACTATTCTCATCAGTTTAATCCCTGTTATGTCCCATATCAGGGTGGGATTGCCTTTTGTGAAAAAAAATTTAGGCCGGGTACCTTCGACTGCCTTCACAGTGACAGACCAAACTCTGATACACCAAACTGAATTGATTTTAGGAACCGAGACATGGAAAAAGCAGCTTGGTCGGTCCTCTTACTCCGAAGTTGGGGCACGGAGCAATGTGCTGTGACACCCTATATGAGTGGTGTCTTAACTAGTACTATTCCTATCAGTTTAATCCCTGTTACTTCCCCTATCCGGGGACGTGTGTCGAATTGATTAACCATTGTCGAATTAACGAACCATTACGACATCCTGGAATAATTTAGTTCTGACCTTTGTACTTGATTTGTATTGGAATTGATGGAGATGTTTTAAATTGTATGCATTATTTCTAATAAACTATTAAGATACTTTATTATGATTTTTTTTATTTTATGTATTAAAAACCCACCCATACAACTTAAAAAAATAAATAAAAAAATTTAAGTTTTTTCTATGAAAAAACATTCAGCCGTCCCAATCTCTTTTGGTCTGATCATAATGAAGCAACGGCCTTATCATCTGGGGTGTGGCAACATTGCCAACACACTCATAGAGGTGATGATCGCTTCGTTGTGATACGCAAGCCCCTTCACCACAACAAGGTAACGATCACAAAAGGGGAATTGACACTTGTATGTGCCTTTTTTTTTTTTTTTTGCAGCCACAGTGCAGCACCAGAGGCCAGAAAAATTAGGCATGTACACATGCCTGAAAAACAATGTTATTGTTGCAGCCGCTGTTGTAGCAGCGGCCGGAAAAATTGATGTTTTCAAGGCAGAAAGGAGACTAAAACATTGCGGCTTGAACCCTAGTTGGTGGCGGAGAATTCACGAAAGTCATCCGGTATGCAGACATTAAATACAGCAGCGTGGGGACCATTTTGAGGCCAAGGCATGTCAGGCCTTTTGTTAGTTAAACGTATCCCCTAATGTCAGTCCCTTCGGGATCCATGCCTCATTCATCTTAACCCCTTCCCCACCGCAATCTGTATATATACGTGATAGCTGCACATACCCCGTGCAGCTACCACGTATATAAACATTCTGGCAGCTCTTTAATCCAAGCGCTGCAAAACGCTTGGATTAAAGCTTCTGCCCCTGCCCTGTATGCTGTCATGGACAGCATACAGTGCAGTAATGCCGGCAAGGGACCAATCAGAGTGGCCCCTTGCCGGCAATCGATACGATTGGTTAGTCTGTGCAGATTAACCAATCGGATCGCGGCAGTGTTAAAATGCCGGTTTCAGGCTCTGATCTGCGCTCTGCAGATCAGAGCCTGATCTGTGTGTGCAGACACCAAATCCACCCCCCCCCCCCCCGCGATCTGTGCGTGCAGACACTTACCCCCCCCCCGCCCCGATCTGTGCTTGCCTATCTGTTTCCCCTCCGTCTGTTCCTAGTGCTGCGGCGCTGCCCCCTCCTTGAGTCCGCCCCCTGCTGCCGTGACATACCCCCCCCCTTCCAGCGCTGACCCCCGTCTGCCCCCCTGCTGTTTGATGGCGGCGGCTCCATTCCTGAGCCGCCGCCATCATCAGAGTGTCAGCTCTATGCTGACACTCTGCTGTAAATTCTGTAACCCTATAGATGCCGCAGAAGCGGCATCCATGGGGTTAATAGAGGGAGGGGGCTCCCTCTCTCCACCATCGGGGCTGCTGCGCTGCGATGGCAGCCTCGATGGTTGCCCTGGCAACCGGACGCTTTGCAAAAGCGTCCGCTGTTGCCACCTACAGGGCATCTGAATGTATTACACTTTGCAATGCAAGAGCATTGCAAAGTATAGTACAGCCATCAGCCCCACTGGATCTTCATGATCCAAGAGGGACTTGATAAAAAAAAATTAAAAAAAAAAAAAAAAGTAAAATAAATAAATAAAAATGTAAAATTAAAAAAAAATTGCCTTTTCCTATAAAAAAAAAAAAATACACATATTAGGTATCACCGCGTCCGTAACGACCGTCTCTATAAAGATATCACATGATAGACCCCGTCCGATAAACACCATAAAAAAATTAAAAAAACTGTGTAAAAAAAGCCATTTTTGTCACCTTACATCACAAAAAGTGCAACAGCAAGCGATCAAAAAGGCGTATGACCCCCAAAATAGTACCAATCAAACTGTCACCTCGTCCCGGAAAAAATTATACGCTATTTAAGACAATAGCCCAAAAAATAAAAAAGCTATGGCTCTCAGACTATAGAGACACTAAAACATCATTTTTATGGTTTCAGAAATGCTATTATTGTGTAAAACTTAAATAAATAAGAAAAAGTATACATATTAGGTATTGCCACGTCCGTAACAATCTTCTCTATAAAACTATCACATGACCTAACTCCTCAGATGAACGCTGTAAAAATAAATAAATGAAAACTGTTCCAAAACAGCCAATTTTTGGGTCACCTTGCCCTATAAAGTGTAATAATAAATGATCAAAAAATCCTATGTACCCAAAAATTGTACCAATATAAACCTCCACACTTTCTGCAAAAAACGAGCCCCTGCACAAGACGATCGGCAGAAAAATAAAAGACATATGGCGTTCAGAAAACCAATCCAGCACAATCTGCCTTCCAAAAAACGTATGGCATTCCTTTCCTTCTGCGCCCTGCCGTGTGCCCATACAGCAGTTTACGACCACATGTGGGGTGTTTCTGTAAACCGCGGAATCAGGGTAATAAATATTGAGTTTTGTTTGGCTGTTAACCCTCAATGTGTTAAAGAAATTTTTTTAGAAAATGGAAAATCTGCCAAAAATGTGAAATTTAGAAATTTCATTTCCATTTTCTTTAATTCTTGTGGAACGCCTAAAGGGTTAACAAAGTTTGTAAAATCAGTTTTGAGTAACTTGAGGGGTATAGTTTCTACAATGGGGTCATTTATGGGGGGTTTCCACTATGTAAGCCCAACAAAGTGACTTCAGACCTGAACTGGTCCTTAAAAAGTGGGTTTTGGAAATTTTCTTAAAAATTGTAAGAATTGCTTCTAAACTTCTAAGCCTTCTAACTTCCTAAAATAATAAAATGACATTTCAAAATGATGACAACATAAAGTAGACATATGGGGAATGTTAAGTAATAAATATTTTATTAGGTATGACTTTTTCTGTTTTAGAAGCAGAGAAATAGAAATTTGGAAAATTGTGAATTTTTCAAAATTTTTGGTAAATTTGGGATTTTTTCATAAATAAAGGTGAAATATATTGACTCAAATATATGACTATCATGAAGTACAATGTGTCACGAGAAAACAATCTCAGAATGGCATGGATAAGTAAAAGTGTTCCAAAGCTATTACCACATAAAGTGACACATGTCAGATTTGCAAATTTTGACCTGGACACTGGGGCATCAATGACCCTTGGTCATGAAAGGGTTAATGAAGGTGAGGTAATCAACACTATTTTGACCGAGGAGACTTTTTGTCAGTGACAATGCCTCCTGCTGCACTGAAGGTCCTTTCTGACAGGACACTTGAAGCGGGGCAGGCCAGAAGTTCTATCGCAAACTGGGATAGCTCAGGCCACAGGTCAAGCCTGCACACCCAGTAGTCAAGGGGTTCATCGCTCCTCAGAGTGTCGATATCTGCAGTTAAGGTGAGGTAGTCTGCCACCTGTCGGTCGAGTCATTCTCTAAGGCTGGATCCCGAAGGGCTGTGGCGATGTGTAGGACTGAAAAAGCTCTGCATGTCCTCCATCAACAACACATCTGTAAAGCGTCCTGTCCTTGCCGCCGTGGTCGTGGTAGGAGAAGGATTACTTTGACCTCTTCCCCAGTTAGATTCCCATTGTGCTGTGTAAAGCATATTTTTTTGTTTGGTTTTGAACTGCTGCATCCTTTCTGACTTCCGGTAATTTGGTAACATTTCCGCCACTTTCTGCTTATACTGGGGGTCTAGTAGCGTGGCCACCCAGTACAGGTCGTTCTCCTTCATCCTTTTTATACGAGGGTCCCTCAACAGACATGACAGCATGAAAGACCCCATTTGCACAAGGTTGGATGCCAAGCTACTCATTTCCCATTCCTCCTCCTCACTGATGTCATTGACGGTCTGTTCTTCCCCCCAGCCACGTACAAGACCACGGGTCCCAGATAGATGACAACAACGAGCACCCTGGGATGCCTGCTGTGGTTGGTCTTCCTCCTCCTCAAAGCCACATTCCTCCTCTGACTCCTCTTCCTCATACTCCTCTTGCAGCGTTGCCGCAGGTCCGGCAAGCGATGATTACAAGGCTGTTTCTGGTGGTGATGGTGACCACAACTCTTCCTCTTCACGCTCATCTACAGCCTGATCCAGCACTCTTCGCAGGGCACGCTCCAGGAAGAAAACAAATGGGATGAGGTCACTGATGGTGCCTTCGGTGCGACTGACTAGGTTTGTCACCTCCTCAAAAGGACGCATGAGCCTACAGGCATTGCGCATGAGCGTCCAGTAACGTGGCAAAAAATTCCCAGCTCCGCAGAGGCTGTCATAGCACCCCGGTCATACAAATACTCGTTGACGGCTTTTTCTTGTTGGAGCAGGTGGTCGAACATTAGGAGTGTTGAATTCCAACGTGTCAGGCTGTCTCAAATCAAGCGCCTCACTGGCATGTTGTTTCGGCGCTGAATGTCTGCAAAGTGCGCCATTGCCGTGTAGGAACGCCTGAAATGGCCAAACACCTTCCTGGCCTGCTTGAGGACCTCCTGTAAGCCTGGGTACTTAGACA
Organism: Bufo gargarizans; assembly: GCF_014858855.1. Taxonomy (NCBI): domain Eukaryota; kingdom Metazoa; phylum Chordata; class Amphibia; order Anura; family Bufonidae; genus Bufo; species Bufo gargarizans. Next base: position 239,320,062 of record NC_058084.1, read on the forward strand.
TAAAGCGTTCTACGATGAGATTCAACACATGTGCCATGCACGGCACATGTGACAACTTGCCCAAATTCAATGCCGCCAACAAATTGCTTCCATTGTCACGCACCACTTTGCCAATCTCCAGTTGGTGCGGGGTCAGCCACTGATCCACCTGTGTGTTCAGGGTGAACAGGAGTGCTGGTCCGGTGTAGCTCTCTGCTTTCAGGCAAGTCAACCACAAGACAGCGTGACACTGTCGTATCTGGGATGTGGAATAGCCCCTGGGGAGCTGGGGGGGTTCAGTTGATGTGCAGCCAGATGCAGCAGCAGAAGAGGACTCAGCCGAGGAGATTATAAAAGAGGATGGAGTAGGTGGAGTAGAGGAGGTGGCAGTAGGCCTGCCTGCAAGTCGTGGCGGTGTCACCAACTCCGCTGCAGAGCCACACATTCCATGCTTGGCAGCCGTCAGCAGGTTGACCCAATGCGCAGTGTAGGTGATATACCTGCCCTGACCGTGCTTTGCAGGCCAGGTATCAGTGGTCAGATGGACCCTTGCCCCAACACTGTATGCCAGAGATGCCAAGACTTCCTTTTCAATCACCGAGTAGAGGTTTGGGATTGCCTTATTAGAAAAAAAATTTCATCTGGGTACCTTCCACTGTGGTGTCCCAATAGCGAATTTTTTTTTGAAGGCCACAGACTCCACCAGCTGGTATGGTAAAAGCTGGCGGGCTAAGAGTTCCGTCAAGCAAGCTGTCAGACGCCGGGCAAGGGGTGACTCTGTAACATTGGCTTCTTACTCTCAAACATTTCATTTACAGACACCTGACTGTGGACAGATGAGATGGAACTGCTCAAGGTGAGAGGCGGAGTGGCGGGTGATTGAGAGGGGGCAAGGAGGACAGCAGTGGTTGATGTGGCTGAAGATGCTGGACCAGGAGGAGGATGGTGGCTTTGAGCTTGTGTGCTGCTTCTACTCGACATCATGTGTTGATCCCATAGGCGTTTGTGATGTGCGATCATGTGCCTTCGCAAAGCAGTTGTACCTAGGTGGGTGTTGGATTTCCCACGACTCAGTTTCTTTTGGCACAGGTTGCAAATGGCATCGCTGTTGTCAGAGGCAGACACACAAAAGAAATGCCACACTGCTGAGCTTTGCAATGACGGCATTCTGGTGGTGGCAACAGCATGCGTTGATTGGCGTGCTGTCTGGCTGACCCCGGGTGCCAATACATGCTGTCTGACTGTGCCACTAGCTCCTTGCGACGACCTTCCCCTGCATCCAACTCGTCTCTCTCTGTCTCCCCTTCTGAACTTTACCCCTCTTCTTCTTCTCTTCGAGCAGGCACCCACGTTGCATCCACGGACACATCGTCATCATCAACCACTTGTATCTGACACCTCAGCAAAGGAAGCAGCAGCGGGTACAACATCATCATCACACTGTACGTCCATGTGTGTAATGCTGCCTGACTGAGACATATCCCTGTTATCTACATCCCCTGGCAATAATGGTTGCGCATCACTAATTTCATCCAACTGATTTGTAAATAACTCCTCTGAGGAATCAAGTGAAGCGGCTGTGGTGGCTGTGGTGGTAGTGGTAGTGGTGGGGGTGGCGGCGGGCGGGAGAGTGGTGACCAAAGCTGAGCTGGAGAAGGATGGTGCGTCAAGGTTCTTAGCGGAAGCTGTTGAAGATTGGGTGTCCTGTGTAAGCCAATCAACTATATTCTCAGAATTTTTGGGGTTCAGGGTACGTGGCCCCTGAACACTGGGCATTATTCCAGGGCCAGTGGAAATCACAGCACCACGAACACGACGGCCACTGCGGCGTGGCCTGCCTCTACCTGTCATTTTTTATTAGATAAGTGTTACTACGCGTGCAAGATACTGTGCCACTCTATATAAGTGGTGGGCAGAGGGCACAGTACAGTCTGTGTAGGCCTGACACACACGGGCTTGCAAATGTGATTAGATCACAGTTAGGGATGAGCGAACCCGAACTGTATAGTTAGGGTTCGTACCGAATTTTGGGGTGTCTGTGACACGGACCCGAACCCGGACATTTTCGTAAAAGTCCAGGTTCTGGTTCGGTGTTCGTCGCTTTCTTGGCGCTTTTTGAAAGGCTGCAAAGCAGCCAATCAACAAGCGTCATACTACTTGCCCCAAGAGGCCGTCACAGCCATGCCTACTATTGGCATGGCTGTGATTGGCCAGAGCACCATGTGACTCAGCCTCTATTTAAGCTGGAGTCACATAGCGCCGCCCGTCACTCTGCTCTGATTAGCGTAGGGAGAGGTTGCAGCTGCGACAGTAGGGCGAGATTAGGCTGATTAACTCCTCCAAAAGACTCCATCCAGTGATCGATCTGCAGCTGTGGATCATTGAGCTGCTGATACTCAATTGCTCACTGTTTTTAGACTGCCCAGACCGTTTGTCAGTCACTTTTTTCTGGGGTGATCGGCGGCCATTTTGTGTCTTGTGGTGCACCAGCCCTTGCTGCGACCAATTGCGTTTAACCCTCAATGGTGTGGTTGTTTTTTGGCTAAAGCCTACATCAGGGTGAAGCTGTCACACCAAGTGCATTTAACCAGCAATAGTATGTTTATTTTTTGGCCATATACTACATAAGGGGCAAGCTGCGCCTGTCACCAAGTGCATTTAACCCTCAATGGTGTGGTTGTTTTTTGGCTAAAGCCTACATCAGGGTGAAGCTGCCACACCAAGTGCATTTAACCAGCAATAGTCTGTTTATTTTTTGGCCATATACTACATCAGGGGCAAGCTGCGCCTGTCACCAAGTGCATTTAACCCTCAATGGTGTGGTTGTTTTTTGGCTAAAGCCTACATCAGGGTGAAGCTGTCACACCAAGTGCATTTAACCAGCTATAGTCTGTTTTTTTTTTTGGCCATATACTACATCAGGGGCAAGCTGCGCCTGTCACCAAGTGCATTTAACCCTCAGTAGTGTGGTTGGTCAAGCTGTCACACTAAGTGCATTTAACCAGCAATAGTCTGTTTATTTTTTGGCGATATACTACATCAGGGGCAAGCTGCGCCTTTCACCAAGTGCATTTAACCCTCAGTATTGTGGTTGGTCAAGCTGTCACACCAAGTGCATTTAACCAGCAATAGTGTGGTTATTTTTTGGCCATATCCCAGTCTAATTCTGTCAGTAAACGTATACCTGTTACCCAGCGCCTAAATACTAGGCCTCAAGTTTATATCCAGCTAAATCTGTCGTTACTGCTGTACTGTTGTGGCTAAGCAAGTTATTTAGTGTCCGTCAAAGCACAGTTTTTGTTCTGGGTTGAAATACAATTCCCAATTTAGCAATTTCCTAATTTAGTGGTTTCTGCTGTATCAGGCCTACTTTAAATACATCCCTAAAAGGGTATATCAGAATCAAGGTGCTGATAGGGTCATTCTGAATAACTTCACACACACGCTACTGTGCATTTCCAAGTCTAATTCTGTCAGTAAATCTATACCTGTCACCCAGCGCCTAAATACTAGGCCTCAAATTTATATCCCGCTAAATCTGTCGTTACTGCTGTACTGTTGTGGCTGGGCAAGTTATTTAGTGTCCGTCAAAGCACATTTTTTGTTCTGGGTTGAAATACAATTCTCAATTTAGCAATTTCCTAATTTAGTGGTTTCTGCTGTATCAGGCCTACTTTAAATACATCCCTAAAAGGGTATATCAGAATCAAGGTGCTGATAGGATCATTCAGAATAACTTCACACACACGCTACTGTGCATTTCCAAGTCTAATTCTGTCAGTAAATCTATACCTGTCACCCAGTGCCTAAATACTAGGCCTCAAATTTATATCCCGCTAAATCTGTCGTTACTGCTGTACTGTTGTGGCTGGGCAAGTTATTTAGTGTCCGTCAAAGCACATTTTTTGTTCTGGGTTGAAATACAATTCCCAATTTAGCAATTTCCTAATTTAGTGGTTTCTGCTGTATCAGGCCTACTTTAAATACATCCCTAAAAGGGTATATCAGAATCAAGGTGCTGATAGGATCATTCAGAATAACTTCACACACACGCTACTGTGCATTTCCAAGTCTAATTCTGTCAGTAAATCTATACCTGTCACCCAGCGCCTAAATACTAGGCCTCAAATTTATATCCCGCTAAATCTGTCGTTACTGCTGTACTGTTGTGGCTGGGAAAGTTATTTAGTGTCCGTCAAAGCACATTTTTTGTTCTGGGTTGAAATACAATTCCCAATTTAGCAATTTCCTAATTTAGTGGTTTCTGCTGTATCAGAGCTATTTGAAATCTATCCCTAAAAGGGTATATAATATTCAAGGTGCACATAGGGTCATTCTGAATAACTTCACACACACGCTACTGTGCATTTCCAAGTCTAATTCTGTCAGTAAACCCATACCTGTCACCCAGCGCCTAAATACTAGGCCTCAAATTTATATTCAGCTGAATTTGAATACAATACATTGGGCCAAATAATATTTTTGTTGTTGTGGTGAACGATAACAATGAGGAAAACATCTAGTAAGGGATGCGGACGTGTACATGGTCGTGGTGGTGTTAGTGGACCCTCTGGTGCTGGGAGAGGACGTGGCCGTTCTGCCACATCCACAAGTCCTAGTGTACCAACTACCTCAGGTCCCAGTAGCCGCCAGAATTTACAGCGATATATGGTGGGGCCCAATGCCGTTCTAAGGATGGTAAGGCATGAGCAGGTACAGGCATTAGTCAATTGGGTGGCCGACAGTGGATCCAGCATGTTCACATTATCTCCCACCCAGTCTTCTGCAGAAAGCGCACAGATGGCACCTGAAAACCAACCTCATCAGTCTGTCACATCACCCCCATGCATATCAGGGAAACTGTCTGAGCCTCAAGTTATGCAGCAGTCTCTTATGCTGTTTAAAGACTCTGCTGGCAGGGTTTCCCAAGGGCATCCACCTAGCCCTTCCCCAGCGGTGGAAGAGATAGAATGCACTGACGCACAACCACTTATGTTTCCTGATGATGAGGACATGGGAATACCACCTCAGCAAGTCTCTGATGATGACGAAACACAGGTGCCAACTGCTGCGTCTTTCTGCAGTGTGCAGACTGAACAGGAGGTCAGGGATCAAGACTGGGTGGAAGACGATGTAGGGGACGATGAGGTCCTAGACCCCACATGGAATGAAGGTCATGCCACTGACTTTCACAGTTCGGAGGTAGAGGCAGTGGTGAGACCGAGCCAACAGCGTAGCAAAAGAGGGAGCAGTGGGCAAAAGCAGAACACCCGCCGCCAAGAGACTCCGCCTGCTACTGACCGCCGCCATCTTGGACCGAGCACCCCAAAGGCAGCTTCAAGGAGTTCCCTGGCATGGCACTTCTTCAAACAATGTGCTGACGACAAGACCCGAGTGGTTTGCACGCTGTTCCATCAGAGCCTGAAGCGAGGCATTAACGTTCTGAACCTTAGCACAACCTGCATGACCAGGCACCTGCATGCAAAGCATGAACTGCAGTGGAGTAAACACCTTAAAAACAAGGAAGTCGCTCAGGCTCCCCCTGCTACCTCTTCTGCTGCTGCCGCCTCAGCCTCTTCTGCTGCTGCCGCCTCGGCCTCTTCCTCCGCCTCTGGAGGAACGTTGGCACCTGCCGCCCAGCAAACAGGGGCTGTACCACCAACACCACCACCACCTCCTTCACCAAGCGTCCCAACCATGTCACACGGCAGCGTTCAGCTCTCCATCTCACAAACATTTGAGAGAAAGCGTAAATTCCCACCTAGCCACCCTCGATCCCTGGCCCTGAATGCCAGCATTTCTAAACTACTGGCCCATGAAATTCTGTCATTTAGGCTGGTGGACACAAACAGCTCATGTCGCTTGCTGTCCCGAAGTGTGTTGTTCCCAGCCGCCACTACTTCTCCAAGAGAGCCGTGCCTTCCCTGCACAACCAAGTATCCGATAAAATCAAGTGTGCACTGCGCAACGCCATCTGTAGCAAGGTCCACCTAACCACAGATACGTGGACCAGTAAGAACGGCCAGGGACGCTATATCTCCCTAACTGCACACTGGGTAAATGTAGTGGCAGCTGGGCCCCAGGCGGAGAGCTGTTTGGCGCACGTCCTTCCGCCGCCAAGGATCGCAGGGCAACATTCTTTGCCTCCTGTTGCCACCTCCTTCTTCTCGGCTTCCTCCTCCTCTTCTTCCACCTGCTCATCCAGTCAGCCACACACCTTCACCACCAACTTCAGCACAGCCCGGGGTAAACGTCAGCAGGCCATTCTGAAACTCATATGTTTGGGGGACAGGCCCCACACCGCACAGGAGTTGTGGCGGGGTATAGAACAACAGACCGACGAGTGGTTGCTGCCGGTGAGCCTCAAGCTCGGCCTGGTGGTGTGCGATAATGGGCGAAATCTCGTTGCAGCTCTGGGACTAGCCGATTTGACGCACATCCCTTGCCTGGCGCATGTGCTGAATTTGGTGGTGCAGAAGTTCATTCACAACTACCCCGACATGTCAGAGCTGCTGCATAAAGTGCGGGCCGTCTGTTCGCGCTTCCGGCGTTCACATCCTGCCGCTGCTTGCCTGTCTGCGCTACAGCGTAACTTCGGCCTTACCGCTCACCGCCTCATATGCGACGTGCCCACCAGGTGGAACTCCACCTTGCACATGCTGGACAGACTGTGCGAGCAGCAGCAGGCCATAGTGGAGTTTCAGCTGCAGCACGCACGGGTCAGTCGCACTGCGGAACAGCACCACTTCACCACCAATGACTGGGCCTCCATGCGAGACCTGTGTGCCCTGTTGCGCTGTTTCGAGTACTCCACCAACATGGCCAGTGGCGATGACGCCGTTATCTGCATTACAATACCACTTCTATGTCTCCTTGAGAAAACACTTAGGGCGATGATGGAAGAGGAGGTGGCCCAGGAGGAGGAGGAGGAGGAAGAGGGGTCATTTTTAGCACTTTCAGGCCAGTCTCTTCGAAGTGACTCAGAGGGAAGTTTTTTGCAACAGCAGAGGCCAGGTACAAATGTGGAAAACCAGGGCCCACTACTGGAGGACGAGGAGGACGAGGGTGAGGAGGAGGTGGAGGAGGATGAGGATGAAGCATGGTCACAGCGGGGTGGCACCCAACGCAGCTCGGGCCCATCACTGGTGCGTGGCTGGGGGGAAAGGCAGGTCGATGACGATACGCCTCCCACAGAGGACAGCTTGTCCTTACCCCTGGGCAGCCTGGCACACATGAGTGACTACATGCTGCAGTGCCTGCGCAACGACAGCAGAGTTGCCCACATTTTAACGTGTGCGGACTACTGGGTTGCCACCTGAAAGAATATCATCCTTCTCTCTATGCACCGTGATTCCTTTCTGTGTCCCCGAAGACAGACGTCTGGAGAACGTGTCAATGACAGATGCAGAATTATGTCAGAAACAGTTCTATTTATTGTTGTCGTACAGGGCCTTATATACTTCCATGCATACATACAAGAATAGCTGCAGCTCTCATTACAATAGTAGCAGTTCCTTATACAGCTCTCATTATAATAATGCTGACTAGAAACTTTCCTTATAAAGACAGGATGTAAATGTATACATAGTCACCCTTCAATATGATGTCACCCAACCTCTTGTCCTTCATACAGATCACACAGCTAATTCTGTTTAACCCTTCAATCCCCTCTTTAGTCATGAATATGACTTATCTTTTCTCTCTCATAGAGAGGTAAGTAGCATATGCTTGACCAGGGTCTGTGGGTTTTGGACACATTGCGCAAAACATCTGTATGAGGGAAGGGATACATTGGATGCAACATCATATAACAATCAAGGAAGCAATAATAATTATAATACTGATCAATAATGTTCTTATCCAACTCAAATCCAGCAGCCAGCTCAATAACCAGTCCCACCAAGAGGATGACTCAACATCTTTCCTGATATCATTAGCAATTTCATGTAATGCTTGACTATGGGACTGGATTGATCTGGAATGATCAGATAAATTAAAACAACACATTCCTTTAAAATCTTGACATCCTATATTATGCTTCAGTAACAGATAATCTACAGCAAATCTAGTTTCTAGCACTGCTCCTCTTATACCTTGTATATCTAAAGGCATGTCTGATAAGGCGATAGAGGTATGATTCAGAGATTTAGCTAAGTCACATGCAATAGAATTTATAGTATGAGTATTATATATGGCCAGTCCAGGCATTCCTAATATAGAGGCGCCCAAATTTGTATATTCTGTGCGGCTAAGAAGGGGTAAAGTAGAGTCACAGTCTTCTGATAAAGTCTTGGCAACTGATCTGTATGCTCTCCTGATAGGGGGTTGACTAGGAAGAGCCAAAGTCAGCATGGATAACGCACATGGACCTCCAATAACATTAGCAGGAATGTAATTGTAAGTGCTGTTACCACAAGACAAAAACCACCCCTTAGGGATCATTATATTATAGATAAAACTGGGAGTCACAATGGTCTTATTACAACTCATGGAATTATCCAGGGAGCTAGCAAGCCTACTATTCTTTTTACAAGTGTCGTCAATATAATCATATACACTATTCTAAGGTAATCCAATTTTTATCTCTATTATCACAATATAAAGTCATATCCTGGGAAAAGGTAAAACAAATTTCTGCTGCAGTCATATTAATAGTAGTTATTTTAATATTATCCCTGCTATTTCCTATTTTCTGACATTCCCCACAGAAGTCATACAAGGGAATAAAAGATTGTGTATTGTTAGCCTTCGACCAGACTTCAAGGAGGGATTCATCGGGTGTAGGCTCAGCAATAACACATGTTTGTATAAGATCCCGTGGGCTCTGTAAGTCTTTAAGGCACAATGAACTAACATTTAGGGCATTTGCCATCCTGACTATACTATTCTGTTCAGAATAAAAGGGGACGGGAGCCAAGGGATCTTGCTCCAGAGCTCTTTTATATACTGGCTGATTATTTGGTGCACCGCAGAAGAAACTCATCTCCTCTGGGTGATAAATACATGTAGTAATAAGCCAGACTAATAATTATCAGCAGACAAACAAATCTCCTAGAATATTATCTCCCAGAATATTGTGGGGTCATCATCTTCAGCCTGTGGCAAGGCACTTTTCAGGGAAACTTCTTCTGAGCTCCCCTCTTTGTTCAGGGATTTCACACCTGCTTCACCCTCTTTATCTTTGTCCGTCACCGGAGAAGAAGCCTCAGGGTCCCTTTTCACTCTGCTATTGTGAATCCAGATTGGAGCCTCTTCTGTGAGAATCGCTGTTCTGGTGACTGCTACCACTCGGGTGGGTGGTCCAAACAGGAACTCAGTCTGTTTTCGTCCTTTTGCCAGGCACTGGACTTATCACCACGTCTCCTGGTTGGAAAGATGCTAAGGTTCCTGTGGAGAGAAAGGAGAGGCACGAGCAATATCTTGTTCAATTTGATCTACAGTTTCCTCACATACTCTGCTTGTACTACTTCTAGATCCCCTTTTTCTATCACAGGGGCCTTTGACCCCAAGGGGTGGGGAAGGGTCTTCCCATTAGGACCTCAAATGGTGAGTAACCAGTATCCTTGTTAGGCTGCATCCTAATCTCTGAGACATATAATACTCCGCTAAACATAAGATTGTACCTTTGATCTAAGACCTGGTATAAAAAAATCTCTCTGAATGAGGTCAGTGGTTGCCTGTGCTCCCCTATGGCTAAGACCATGATACTGTTCAATTAAAATCGGGGCGCTTGCAACTGGGATACATGGCTTCCCCTCTTTGCAGAGAAGACCCGTATTAGGGTCTTGTACTGCACCTACCGACCGCCATGCCAGTTTGTAGCTACTGATAGCCAAATCCGGAAGGCTGAGCAATAGATCGTCAGCAAGGGTAATGTCTGGAACCAGTGAAGGCATTCGAACTGTCGCTGCCGTCCTAATAGCAGCCTCCTTTGCTGCCTGATCAGCTAGGGCATTCCCTATAGCTACGTGTGTTTGTAGTCCAATATGTGCCTTACAATGGATAATAGCCACTTTGCTAGGTAATTGGATGGTGGCCAGGAGAACATGTTCTAGGGTGGAATATGAGATTCATCTCCCATCTGCAGCTATGAAACCTCTCCTCTGCCAGATTACCTCATGATCATGGACAACCCCAAAGGCATACTTGGAATCAGGGTATACAGCCACATCGTCCCCCTCAACATTAGGGCGGGAACAGGATCCATCCATAAACATATCAGGTGCTCCATCAATGGGTGTGGACTGTAAGTCAGGCCTAGGTGAGGTATGCTCATGTATAAGTTCAGTACATGTATGGGGAGGAGGCAAATTATCCTGCTCTCCCTTGTAGCCAAGTAGAGCATTCAGTATAGCCATTGGACCGAACGTGGGTGCTGAGTATTTGATATGAAGTTGAGGATTAGATAGCAACAAAACTGCATATCCACTCAGTCTTTGTGCTGACCTATGTTGCGTATGTATGTTTCTCAACAGGGCCTGAACATCGTGTGGCATGCAGAGTAGTGGGATGACCCAGGGTGATAGGCGTGACCATCTCAGCGACCATCGCACAGGCTGCCAAACTCCTGAGACACGCAGGCATGCCCTGAACCTGTACGGGAACCACTTTTGAGAAAAAAGCAACAGGGCGGTATTTACCTCCATGATCCGGCGCCAGGACTCCTGCCATGGTTTTACAATTGTCCCTGGCAAATAAGTGAAACATCACGCCATAGTCGGGTAGGCCCAAACTAGGACTGGAAACCATTGCACATTTCAAATGACTAAAAGCTTGTAACATGTCATCAGACCATTTAATGGAGTCAGGCATCTCAGTATTAGTGGCTTGTCTCAGAATATTATTAGGAACAATCAGCAATCCATTGGCGGCAGTAACCAATCATACCAAGAAAGGTCAACATGTCTTTCCCGGTTCGTGGGCGGGGCAGACCCAGTATGGCAGTAATTCTGGCATGGCTGATTCTCCTTACACCTTTACTGAGAACAAAGTCCAAATACTCAACTCTTTCCATACACCATTGTAATGTGTCACATAACCACAGTAGTAAACTAACACAGTCTGCCTGGCAGGCCTCCCGAGTAGAGCTACATATGAGGAGATCGTCCATATATTGTAGAAGGACAGAACCATGAGGGGCAGTCCAAGGGCGCAGTGTAATGTGGAGGACAATGGAGTGGACTACTGGAGAGTCCACATAACCCTGAGGCATTCTACACCAAGTATACTGGCAAAATTTAAATGTGGAAGCAAAAAGTGGCCGTGTCTCCTTGTCAACTGGGACAGAAAAAAATGCATTCATCAAATCAATAACAGAGAAAAACTCTGCATGGCAGGAATAGCTGATAGCAGAGATGGTACGTCTGGAACCACAGGGGCTATGGGTATAATAACAACCTTATTAATATCAATTACTTCAATAGGTCCCTTTAACAAGATGACCCCTATAGTCATAAAAGTGAACTGTTCCTCAAGGTCACTGTCCTCATCATGAGGAGGTATATGTTCAGGTTTGGGAAAACATTCTTTTGTGATCTAAGGCGCATGGGAGAAATGACATCTCTAGTGTTAGAAATGTGTGAATTGTATTCTACATGTTCTCGTATTTCCAGAACAACAACTGGTCTATCCCAAACTGTCAGAAACTGCATTTTTAGCTCAGGAGCCCCCCCCCCCCCTCCCTTCACTGCTGTCACCCGAAGCCTTGTGTATGTAATGGACATGAGGAGAAGGGGGGCAGGGAGCTGCGGGCAGCGTCTGAACTATCTCCCAACAGATGCTTTGAAGAAGAAGTGTGTACTGTAAAAGGACTCTAGAGTGTCAGCTCTTCTCCTCCTATCTTCTTCCCTTTTGAGCCAATTTAATAATGCTTGGGCCTCAAAGTACTTTTTAATCTAAGTCATCTGCTAGAAGGAACGGATATCTGTTGGATATTTCCTAAATAGAGAGGATGGGCTTCTGGAGTGAACTCCTTGTCAATTCTTTATCTAACTCATGTTCCTTTTTATATATATCCCTCCTGGTTCCCTGCCTACTGCTTGTGAACCTTTATTTTTGGTCTATCATACCATTATGGTACTTAAGTAAGGCAATTTTCCCCTCCCGACTGCATACACTGCATGTCCCAGCCTCTTCCTGAGGGAAGAAATTCATACTACACATTCACTCTGTCCATACTGCCAGAGTATCAACCCAGGGAGTAACTAAACAACAATCAGTCCCACAGATCCGGGCTACATAATCCTTACAAGTTTCACCTACATTCGGAGGGGGTGGAGAGACCTTTCCTTGCTGTGCACCCATGTCATATAACTTAATTGAGAGGGAGGCAGAGCTAAATTGACCCCAGGACTGTCCGTACAGAATCTATGCACAACGTCCTTCACAATTATCAGGTAGTATAATCCCTTAAAATAGTTACTTGCGTTCACCAGTTGCTGGGTTAAAAGGTCATCCAGGACACACACAATAAAGTTAGTACATGCGTCACAGTATCAATCGCTGCTTACCTTCAGCATAAAAAAAATTACTTAATGCTTTAAAACATCAGAACATAACAGAATGCATAAGAAAGCGACAGAAAAGAAGCAACAGACAAGGGGTGACAAAAGAAATCAAGGTGCAGACACTATATGAAGTCTTCCCAAAAGACTACCTCTGGTATATCCTTCCCTAAAAGATATAACTATAAAATACTTCCCTAAAGTATCTGTGTGACCTGGCCAGGAGTCTATTTACAGTCTATCTTCCCCAAAGACAGACACCATTTCTTTTCATTCTATCTTCCCTAAAGACAGATACTATCTTTTTTATTCTATCTTCCCTAAAGACAGATTCTAATCATTCTACCGTCCCTAAAGGTAGCTTCCCTATTTCTTTCAGAGTGTCTAAAGCGGATTCAAAATAGAAGTAACAGAAAATTTTACGGAAAGCATCGGAATGTCCCCAGTCTTTTAGACAGGAATGTTCCGTTACTTATTGAATTCCTGCATTTCTATTACACGGACGAGCTCCCACCTGAAAGAATATCATCCTTCTCTCTATGCACCGTGATTCCTTTCTGTGTCCCCGAAGACAGACGTCTGGAGAACGTGTCAATGACAGATGCAGAATTATGTCAGAAACAGTTCTATTTATTGTTGTCGTACAGGGTCTTATATACTTCCATGCATACATACAAGAATAGCTGCAGCTCTCATTACAATAGTAGCAGTTCCTTATACAGCTCTCATTATAATAATGCTGACTAGAAACTTTCCTTATAAAGACAGGATGTAAATGTATACATAGTCACCCTTCAATATGATGTCACCCAACCTCTTGTCCTTCATACAGATCACACAGCTAATTCTGTTTAACCCTTCACCACCCTGCTGGATCCACGCTACAAAGACAATGTGCCCACCTTACTTCCTGCACTGGAGCGTGATAGGAAGATGCGCGAGTACAAGCGCACGTTGGTAGACGCGCTACTTAGAGCATTCCCAAATGTCACAGGGGAACAAGTGGAAGCCCAAGGCCAAGGCAGAGGAGGAGTAAGAGGTCGCCAAGGCAGCTGTGTCACGGCCAGCTCCTCTGAGGGCAGGGTTAGCATGGCAGAGATGTGGAAAAGTTTTGTCAACACGCCACAGCTAACTGCACCACCACCTGATACGCAACGTGTTAGCAGGAGGCAACATTTCACTAACATGGTGGAACAGTACGTGTGCACACCTCTCCACGTACTGACTGATGGTTCGGCCCCATTCAACTTCTGGGTCTCTAAATTGTCCACGTGGCCAGAGCTAGCCTTTTATGCCTTGGAGGTGCTGGCCTGCCCGGCGGCCAGCGTTTTGTCTAAACGTGTATTCAGCACGGCAGGGGGCGTCATTACAGACAAACGCAGCCGCCTGTCTACAGCCAATGTGGACAAGCTGACATTCATAAAAATGAACCAGGCATGGATCCCACAGGACCTGTCCGTCCCTTGTCCAGATTAGACATTAACTACCTCCCCTTAACCATATATTATTGTACTCCAGGGCACTTCCTCATTCAATTCTATTTTTATTTTCATTTTACCATTATATTGCGAGGCTACCCAAAGTTGAATGAAACTCTCCTCTGTCTGGGTGCCGGGGCCTAAATATATGCCAATGGACTGTTCCAATGTTGGGTGACGTGAAGCCTGATTCTCTGCTATGACATGAAGCCAGATTGTCTGCTGACATGAAGCCAGATTGTCTGTTACGGGACCTCTCTCCTCTGCCTGGGTGCTGGGCCTAAATTTATGAAAATGGACTGTTACAGTGGTGGGTGACGTGAAGCCTGATTCTCTGCTATGACATGCAGACTAATTCTCTGCTGACATGAAGCCAGATTCTCTGTTACGGGACCTCTCTCCTCTGCCTGGGTGCTGGGCCTAAATATCTGCCAATGGACTGTTGCAGTAGTGGCTGACGTGAAGCCTGATTTTCTGCTATGACATACAGACTAATTCTCTGCTGACATGAAGCCAGATTCTCTGTTACGGGACCTCTCTCCTCTGCCTGGGTGCTGGGCCTAAATATCTGCCAATGGACTGTTGCAGTAGTGGCTGACGTGAAGCCTGATTTTCTGCTATGACATACAGACTAATTCTCTGCTGACATGAAGCCAGATTGTCTGTTACGGGACCTCTCTCCTCTGCCTGGGTGCTGGGCCTAAATTTATGAAAATGGATTGTTGCAGTGGTGGGTGACGTGATGCCTGATTCTCTGCTATGATATGAAGACTAATTATCTGCTGACATGAAGCCAGATCCTCTGTTACGGGACCTCTCTCCTCTGCCTGGGTGCTGGGCCTAAATATCTGACAATGGACTGTTGCAGTGGTGGCTGACAAGAAGCCTGATTTTCTGCAATGACATGCAGACTAATTCTCTGCTGACATGAAGCCAGATCCTCTGTTACGGGACCTCTCTCCTCTGCCTGGGTGCTGGGCCTAAATATCTGACAATGGACTGTTGCAGTGGTGGCTGACGTGAAGCCTGATTTTTTGCTATGACATGCAGACTAATTCTCTGCTGACATGAAGCCAGATTGTCTGTTACGGGACCTCTCTCCTCTGTCTGGGTGCCGGGGCCTAAATATATGCCAATGGACTGTTCCAATGTTGGGTGACGTGAAGCCTGATTCTCTGCTATGACATGCAGACTAATTCTCTGCTGACATGAAGCCAGATTCTCTGTTACGGGACCTCTCTCCTCTGCCTGGGTGCTGGGCCTAAATATCTGCCAATGGACTGTTGCAGTAGTGGCTGACGTGAAGCCTGATTTTCTGCTATGACATACAGACTAATTCTCTGCTGACATGAAGCCAGATTGTCTGTTACGGGACCTCTCTCCTCTGCCTGGGTGCTGGGCCTAAATTTATGAAAATGGACTGTTGCAGTGGTGGGTGACGTGAAGCCTGATTCTCTGCTATGATATGAAGACTAATTATCTGCTGACATGAAGCCAGATCCTCTGTTACGGGACCTCTCTCCTCTGCCTGGGTGCTGGGCCTAAATATCTGACAATGGACTGTTGCAGTGGTGGCTGACAAGAAGCCTGATTTTCTGCAATGACATGCAGACTAATTCTCTGCTGACATGAAGCCAAATCCTCTGTTACGGGACCTCTCTCCTCTGCCTGGGTGCTGGGCCTAAATATCTGACAATGGACTGTTGCAGTGGTGGCTGACGTGAAGCCTGATTTTCTGCTATGACATGCAGACTAATTCTCTGCTGACATGAAGCCAGATTGTCTGTTACGGGACCTCTCTCCTCTGCCTGGGTGATGGGCCTAAATTTATGAAAATGGACTGTTGCAGTGGTGGGTGATGTGAAGCCTGATTCTCTGCTATGATATGAAGACTAATTCTCTGCTGACATGAAGCCAGATCCTCTGTTACGGGACCTCTCTCCTCTGCCTGGGTGCTGGGCCTAAATATCTGACAATGGACTGTTGCATTGGTGGCTGACGTGAAGCCTGATTCTCTGCTATGATATGAAGACTGATTCTCTGCTGACATGAAGCCAGATTGTCTGTTACGGGACCTCTCTACTCTGCCTGGGTGCTGGGCCTAAATTTATGAAAATGGACTGTTGCAGTGGTGGGTGACGTGAAGCCTGATTCTCTGCTATGATATGAAGACTGATTCTCTGCTGACATGAAGCCAGATTGTCTGTTACGGGACCTCTCTCCTCTGCCTGGGTGCTGGGCCTAAATATCTGACAATGGACTGTTGCAGTGGTGGGTGACGTAAAGCCTGATTCTCTGCTATGATATGAAGACTGATTCTCTGCTGACATAAAGCCAGATTGTCTGTTACGGGACCTCTCTCCTCTGCCTGGGTGCTGGGCCTAAATTTATGAAAATGGACTGTTACAGTGGTGGGTGACGTGAAGCCTGATTCTCTGCTATGACATGAAGCCAGATTGTCTGCTGACATGAAGCCAGATTGTCTGTTACGGGACCTCTCTCCTCTGCCTGGGTGCTGGGCCTAAATTTATGAAAATGGACTGTTGCAGTGGTGGGTGATGTGAAGCCTGATTCTCTGCTATGATATGAAGACTAATTCTCAGCTGACATGAAGCCAGATCCTCTGTTACGGGACCTCTCTCCTCTGCCTGGGTGCTGGGCCTAAATATCTGACAATGGACTGTTGCAGTGGTGGCTGACGTGAAGCCTGATTTTCTGCTATGACATGCAGACTAATTCTCTGCTGACATGAAGCCAGATTGTCTGTTACGGGACCTCTCTCCTCTGCCTGGGTGATGGGCCTAAATTTATGAAAATGGACTGTTGCAGTGGTGGGTGATGTGAAGCCTGATTCTCTGCTATGATATGAAGACTAATTCTCTGCTGACATGAAGCCAGATCCTCTGTTACGGGACCTCTCTCCTCTGCCTGGGTGCTGGGCCTAAATATCTGACAATGGACTGTTGCAGTGGTGGCTGACGTGAAGCCTGATTTTCTGCTATGACATGCAGACTAATTCTCTGCTGACATGAAGCCAGATTGTCTGTTACGGGACCTCTCTCCTCTGCCTGGGTGCTGGGCCTAAATTTATGAAAATGGACTGTTGCAGTGGTGGGTGATGTGAAGCCTGATTCTCTGCTATGATATGAAGACTAATTCTCTGCTGACATGAGGCCAGATCCTCTGTTACGGGACCTCTCTCCTCTGCCTGGGTGCTGGGCCTAAATATCTGACAATGGACTGTTGCATTGGTGGCTGACGTGAAGCCTGATTCTCTGCTATGATATGAAGACTGATTCTCTGCTGACATGAAGCCAGATTGTCTGTTACGGGACCTCTCTCCTCTGCCTGGGTGCTGGGCCTAAATTTATGAAAATGGACTGTTGCAGTGGTGGGTGACGTGAAGCCTGATTCTCTGCTATGATATGAAGACTGATTCTCTGCTGACATGAAGCCAGATTGTCTGTTACGGGACCTCTCTCCTCTGCCTGGGTGTTGGGCCTAAATATCTGACAATGGACTGTTGCAGTGGTGGGTGACGTGAAGCCTGATTCTCTGCTATGATATGAAGACTGATTCTCTGCTGACATAAGCCAGATTGTCTGTTACGGGACCTCTCTCCTCTGCCTGGGTGCTGGGCCTAAATTTATGAAAATGGACTGTTACGGTGATGGGTGATGTGAAGCCTGATTCTCTGCTATGACATGAAGCCAGATTGTCTGCTGACATGAAGCCAGATTGTCTGTTACGGGACCTCTCTCCTCTGCCTGGGTGCTGGGCCTAAATTTATGAAAATGGACTGTTACAGTGGTGGGTGACGTGAAACCTGATTCTCTGCTATGACATGAAGACTGATTCTCTGCTGACATGAAGACAGATTGTCTGTTACGGGACCTCTCTCCTCTGCCTGGGTGCTGGGCCTAAATTTATGAAAATAAACTGTTGCAGTGGTGGGTGACGTGAAGCCTAATTCTCTGCTATGATATGAAGACTAATTCTCTGCTGACATGAAGCCAGATACTATGTTACGGGACCTCTCTCCTCTGCCTGGGTGCTGGGCCTAAATTTATGAAAATGGACTGTTACAGTGGTGGGTGACGTGAAGCCTGATTCTCTGCTATGACATGAAGACTGATTCTCTGCTGACATGAAGCCAGATTGTCTGTTACGGGACCTCTCTACTCTGCCTGGGTGCTGGGCCTAAATTTATGAAAATGGACTGTTGCAGTGGTGGGTGACGTGAAGCCTGATTCTCTGCTATGATATGAAGACTGATTCTCTGCTGACATAAAGCCAGATTGTCTGTTGCGGGACCTCTCTCCTCTGCCTGGGTGCTGGGCCTAAATTTATGAAAATGGACTGTTACAGTGGTGGGTGACGTGAAGCCTGATTCTCTGCTATGACATGAAGCCAGATTGTCTGCTGACATGAAGCCAGATTGTCTGTTACGGGACCTCTCTCCTCTGCCTGGGTGCTGGGCCTAAATTTATGAAAATGGACTGTTGCAGTGGTGGGTGACGTGAAGCCTGATTCTCTGCTATGATATGAAGACTGATTCTCTGCTGACATGAAGCCAGATTGTCTGTTACGGGACCTCTCTCCTCTGCCTGGGTGCTGGGCCTGAATATCTGACAATGGACTGTTGCAGTGGTGGGTGACGTGAAGCCTGATTCTCTGCTATGATATGAAGACTGATTCTCTGCTGACATAAAGCCAGATTGTCTGTTACGGGACCTCTCTCCTCTGCCTGGGTGCTGGGCCTAAATTTATGAAAATGGACTGTTACGGTGATGGGTGATGTGAAGCCTGATTCTCTGCTATGACATGAAGCCAGATTGTCTGCTGACATGAAGCCAGATTGTCTGTTACGGGACCTCTCTCCTCTGCCTGGGTGCTGGGCCTAAATTTATGAAAATGGACTGTTACAGTGGTGGGTGACGTGAAGCCTGATTCTCTGCTATGACATGTAGACTGATTCTCTGCTGACATGAAGACAGATTGTCTGTTACGGGACCTCTCTCCTCTGCCTGGGTGCTGGGCCTAAATTTATGAAAATGGACTGTTGCAGTGGTGGGTGACGTGAAGCCTGATTCTCTGCTATGATATGAAGACTAATTCTCTGCTGACATGAAGCCAGATCCTCTGTTACGGGACCTCTCTCCTCTGCCTGGGTGCTGGGCCTAAATTTATGAAAATGGACTGTTACAGTGGTGGGTGACGTGAAGCCTGATTCTCTGCTATGACATGAAGACTGATTCTCTGCTGACATGAAGCCAGATTGTCTGTTACGGGACCTCTCTCCTCTGCCTGGGTGCTGGGCCTAAATTTATGAAAATGGACTGTTGCAGTGGTGGGTGACGTGAAGCCTGATTCTCTGCTATGATATGAAGACTAGATTCTCTGCTGACATGAAGCCAGATTGTCTGTTACGGGACCTCTCTCCTCTGCCTGGGTGCTGGGCCTAAATTATGAAAATGGACTGTTGCAGTGGTGGGTGACGTGAAGCCTGATTCTCTGCTATGATATGAAGACTGATTCTCTGCTGACATGAAGCCAGATTGTCTGTTACGGGACCTCTCTCCTCTGCCTGGGTGCTGGGCCTAAATTATGAAAATGGACTGTTGCAGTGGTGGGTGACGTGAAGCCTGATTCTCTGCTATGATATGAAGACTGATTCTCTGCTGACATAAAGCCAGATTGTCTGTTACGGGACCTCTCTCCTCTGCCTGGGTGCTGGGCCTAAATTTATGAAAATGGACTGTTACAGTGGTGGGTGACGTGAAACCTGATTCTCTGCTATGACATGAAGACTGATTCTCTGCTGACATGAAGACAGATTGTCTGTTACGGGACCTCTCTCCTCTGCCTGGGTGCTGGGCCTAAATTTATGAAAATAAACTGTTGCAGTGGTGGGTGACGTGAAGCCTAATTCTCTGCTATGATATGAAGACTAATTCTCTGCTGACATGAAGCCAGATACTATGTTACGGGACCTCTCTCCTCTGCCTGGGTGCTGGGCCTAAATTTATGAAAATGGACTGTTACAGTGGTGGGTGACGTGAAGCCTGATTCTCTGCTATGACATGAAGACTGATTCTCTGCTGACATGAAGCCAGATTGTCTGTTACGGGACCTCTCTACTCTGCCTGGGTGCTGGGCCTAAATTTATGAAAATGGACTGTTGCAGTGGTGGGTGACGTGAAGCCTGATTCTCTGCTATGATATGAAGACTGATTCTCTGCTGACATAAAGCCAGATTGTCTGTTGCGGGACCTCTCTCCTCTGCCTGGGTGCTGGGCCTAAATTTATGAAAATGGACTGTTACAGTGGTGGGTGACGTGAAGCCTGATTCTCTGCTATGACATGAAGCCAGATTGTCTGCTGACATGAAGCCAGATTGTCTGTTACGGGACCTCTCTCCTCTGCCTGGGTGCTGGGCCTAAATTTATGAAAATGGACTGTTGCAGTGGTGGGTGACGTGAAGCCTGATTCTCTGCTATGATATGAAGACTGATTCTCTGCTGACATGAAGCCAGATTGTCTGTTACGGGACCTCTCTCCTCTGCCTGGGTGCTGGGCCTGAATATCTGACAATGGACTGTTGCAGTGGTGGGTGACGTGAAGCCTGATTCTCTGCTATGATATGAAGACTGATTCTCTGCTGACATAAAGCCAGATTGTCTGTTACGGGACCTCTCTCCTCTGCCTGGGTGCTGGGCCTAAATTTATGAAAATGGACTGTTACGGTGATGGGTGATGTGAAGCCTGATTCTCTGCTATGACATGAAGCCAGATTGTCTGCTGACATGAAGCCAGATTGTCTGTTACGGGACCTCTCTCCTCTGCCTGGGTGCTGGGCCTAAATTTATGAAAATGGACTGTTACAGTGGTGGGTGACGTGAAGCCTGATTCTCTGCTATGACATGTAGACTGATTCTCTGCTGACATGAAGACAGATTGTCTGTTACGGGACCTCTCTCCTCTGCCTGGGTGCTGGGCCTAAATTTATGAAAATGGACTGTTGCAGTGGTGGGTGACGTGAAGCCTGATTCTCTGCTATGATATGAAGACTAATTCTCTGCTGACATGAAGCCAGATCCTCTGTTACGGGACCTCTCTCCTCTGCCTGGGTGCTGGGCCTAAATTTATGAAAATGGACTGTTACAGTGGTGGGTGACGTGAAGCCTGATTCTCTGCTATGACATGAAGACTGATTCTCTGCTGTCATGAAGCCAGATTGTCTGTTACGGGACCTCTCTACTCTGCCTGGGTGCTGGGCCTAAATTTATGAAAATGGACTGGTGCAGTGGTGGGTGACGTGAAGCCTGATTCTCTGCTATGATATGAAGACTAATTCTCTGCTGACATGAAGCCAGATCCTCTGTTACGGGACCTCTCTCCTCTGCCTGGGTGCTGGGCCTAAATGTATGAAAATGGACTGTTACAGTGGTGGGTGACGTGAAGCCTGATTCTCTGCTATGACATGAAGACTGATTCTCTGCTGACATGAAGCCAGATTGTCTGTTACGGGACCTCTCTACTCTGCCTGGGTGCTGGGCCTAAATTTATGAAAATGGACTGGTGCAGTGGTGGGTGACGTGAAGCCTGATTCTCTGCTATGATATGAAGACTAATTCTTTGCTGACATGAAGCCAGATCCTCTGTTACGGGACCTCTCTCCTCTGCCTGGGTGCTGGGCCTAAATGTATGAAAATGGACTGTTACAGTTGTGGGTGACGTGAAGCCTGATTCTCTGCTATGACATGAAGACTGATTCTCTGCTGACATGAAGCCAGATTGTCTGTTACAGGACCTCTCTCCTCTGCCTGGGTGCTGGGCCTAAATTTATGAAAATGGACTGCTGCAGTGGTGGGTGACGTGAAGCCTGATTCTCTGCTATGATATGAAGACTAATTCTCTGCTGACATGAAGCCAGATCCTCTGTTACGGCACCTCTCTCCTCTGCCTGGGTGCTGGGCCTAAATTTATGAAAATGGACTGTTACAGTGGTGGGTGACTTGAAGCCTGATTCTCTGCTATGACATGAAGACTGATTCTCTTCTGACATGAAGCCAGATTGTCTGTTACGGGACCTCTCTCCTCTGCCTGGGTGCTGGGCCTAAATATCTGACAATGGACTGTTGCATTGGAGGCTGACGTGAAGCCTGATTCTCTGCTATGACATGCAGACTAATTCTCTGCTGACATGAAGCCAGATTGTCTGTTACGGGACCTCTCTCCTCTGCCTGGGTGCTGGGCCTAAATTTATGAAAATGGACTGTTGCAGTGGTGGGTGACGTGAAGCCTGATTCTCTGCTATGATATGAAGACTAATTCTCTGCTGACATGAAGCCAGATCCTCTGTTACGGGATCTCTCTCCTCTGCCTGGGTGCTGGGCCTAAATATCTGACAATGGACTGTTGCATTGGTGGCTGATGTGAAGCCTGATTCTCTGCTATGATATGAAGACTGATTCTCTGCTGACATGAAGCCAGATTGTCTGTTACGGGACCTCTCTCCTCTGCCTGGGTGCTGGGCCTAAATTTATGAAAATGGACTGTTGCAGTGGTGGGTGACGTGAAGCCTGATTCTCTGCTATGATATGAAGACTGATTCTCTGCTGACATGAAGCCAGATTGTCTGTTACGGGACCTCTCTCCTCTGCCTGGGTGCTGGGCCTAAATATCTGACAATGGACTGTTGCAGTGGTGGGTGACGTGAAGCCTGATTCTCTGCTATGATATGAAGACTGATTCTCTACTGACATAAAGCCAGATTGTCTGTTACGGGACCTCTCTCCTCTGCCTGGGTGCTGGGCCTAAATTTATGAAAATGGACTGTTACGGTGATGGGTGATGTGAAGCCTGATTCTCTGCTATGACATGAAGCCAGATTGTCTGCTGACATGAAGCCAGATTGTCTGTTACGGGACCTCTCTCCTCTGCCTGGGTGCTGGGCCTAAATTTATGAAAATGGACTGTTACAGTGGTGGGTGACGTGAAGCCTGATTCTCTGCTATGACATAAAGACTGATTCTCTGCTGACATGAAGACAGATTGTCTGTTACGGGACCTCTCGCCTCTGCCTGGGTGCTGGGCCTAAATTTATGAAAATAAACTGTTGCAGTGGTGGGTGACGTGAAGCCTAATTCTCTGCTATGATATGAAGACTAATTCTCTGCTGACATGAAGCCAGATCCTCTGTTACGGGACCTCTCTCCTCTGCCTGGGTGCTGGGCCTAAATTTATGAAAATGGACTGTTGCAGTGGTGGGTGACGTGAAGCCTGATTCTCTGCTATGACATGAAGACTGATTCTCTGCTGACATGAAGCCAGATTGTCTGTTACGGGACCTCTCTACTCTGCCTGGGTGCTGGGCCTAAATTTATGAAAATGGACTGTTGCAGTGGTGGGTGACGTGAAGCCTGATTCTCTGCTATGATATGAAGACTAATTCTCTGCTGACATGAAGCCAGATCCTCTGTTATGGGACCTCTCTCCTCTGCCTGGGTGCTGGGCCTAAATTTATGAAAATGGACTGTTACAGTGGTGGGTGACGTGAAGCCTGATTCTCTGCTATGACATGAAGACTGATTCTCTGCTGACATGAAGCCAGATTCTCTGTTACGGGACCTCTCTCCTCTGCCTGGGTGCTGGGCCTAAATTTATGAAAATAGACTGCTGCAGTGGTGGGTGACGTGAAGCCTGATTCTCTGCTATGATATGAAGACTAATTCTCTGCTGACATGAAGCCAGATCCTCTGTGACGGGACCTCTCTCCTCTGCCTGGGTGCTGGGCCTAAATTTATGAAAATGGACTGTTACAGTGGTGTGTGACGTGAAGCCTGATTCTCTGCTATGACATGAAGACTGATTCTCTGCTGACATGAAGCCAGATTGTCTGTTACGGGACCTCTCTACTCTGCCTGGGTGCTGGGCCTAAATTTATAAAAATGGACTGGTGCAGTGGTGGGTGACGTGAAGCCTGATTCTCTGCTATGATATGAAGACTTATTCTCTGCTGACATGAAGCCAGATCCTCTGTTACGGGATCTCTCTCCTCTGCCTGGGTGCTGGGCCTAAATGTATGAAAATGGACTGTTACAGTGG
Source organism: Bufo gargarizans (assembly GCF_014858855.1). Taxonomy (NCBI): domain Eukaryota; kingdom Metazoa; phylum Chordata; class Amphibia; order Anura; family Bufonidae; genus Bufo; species Bufo gargarizans. Next base: position 239,344,132 of record NC_058084.1, read on the forward strand.
TGGGTGACGTGAAGCCTGATTCTCTGCTATGACATGAAGACTGATTCTCTGCTGACATGAAGCCAGATTGTCTGTTACAGGACCTCTCTCCTCTGCCTGGGTGCTGGGCCTAAATTTATGAAAATGGACTGCTGCAGTGGTGGGTGACGTGAAGCCTGATTCTCTGCTATGATATGAAGACTAATTCTCAGCTGACATGAAGCCAGATCCTCTGTTACGGGACCTCTCTCCTCTGCCTGGGTGCTGGGCCTAAATTTATGAAAATGGACTGTTACAGTGGTGGGTGACTTGATGCCTGATTCTCTGCTATGACATGAAGCCAGATTGTCTGTTACGGGACCTCTCTCCTCTGCCTGGGTGCTGGGCCTAAATATCTGACAATGGACTGTTGCATTGGTGGCTGACGTGAAGCCTGATTCTCTGCTATGATATGAAGACTGATTCTCTGCTGACATGAAGCCAGATTATCTGTTACCGGACCTCTCTCCTCTGCCTGGGTGCTGGGCCTAAATATCTGACAATGGACTGTTGCATTGGTGGCTGACGTGAAGCCTGATTCTTTGCTATGATATGAAGACTGATTCTCTGCTGACATGAAGCCAGATTGTCTGTTACGGGACCTCTCTCCTCTGCCTGGGTGCTGGGCCTAAATATCTGACAATGGACTGTTGCAGTGGTGGGTGACGTGAAGCCTGATTCTCTGCTATGATATGAAGACTGATTCTCTGCTGACATGAAGCCAGATTGTCTGTTACGGGACCTCTATCCTCTGCCTGGGTGCTGGGCCTAAATTTATGAAAATGGTCGGTTGCAGTGGTGGGTGACGTGTAGCCTGATTCTCTGCTATGATATGAAGACTGATTCTCTGCTGACATCAAGCCAGATTCTGTGTTACGGAACCTCTCTCCTCTGCCTGGGTGCTTGGCCTAAATTTATGAAAATGGACTGTTGCAGTGGTGGCTGACGTGAAGCCTGACTCTCTGCTATGACATGCAGACTGATACTCTGCTGACATGAAGACAGATTCTCTGTTACGGGACCTCTCTCCTCTGCTTGGGTGCCGGGGCCTAAATATCTGAGAATGGACTGTTCCAGTGGTGGGTGACGTGAAGCCAGATTCTCTGCTATGGGACCTCTCTCCAATTGATTTTAGTTAATTTTTATTTATTTAATTTTTATTTTAATTCATTTCCCTATCCACATTTGTTTGCAGGGGATTTACCTACATTTTGCTGCCTTTTGCAGCCCTATAGACCTTTCCTGGGCTGTTTTACAGCCTTTTTAGTGCCGAAAAGTTCGGGTCCCCATTGACTTCAATGGGGTTCGGGACGAAGTTCGGATCGGGTTCGGATCCCGAACCCGAACATTTTCGGGAAGTTCGGCCGAACTTCTCGAACCCGAACATCCAGGTGTCCGCTCAACTCTAATCACAGTTAAAATTAAAATAGATTAATAGATAAAAAAAATTCTGAAAGGTATTTGGGTGAATGACACCCTGTAACGGCATGAGTGCAGGCCTAGCCAGCCTCTAGCCAGTGGACATAATACAGTATGTGTGGGGGCCTGACACAAACGGGCTTGCAAATATGATTGGATCACAGTTAAATTTAAAAAAGAATTATTTTTCTCTGAAAAGTATTTGAGTGAATGACACCCTGTAACGGTATGAGTGCAGGCCTAGCCACTAGCCAGTGGACACAATATAGTATGTGTGGGGGCCTGACACACAAGGTTTTGCAAATGTGATTAGATCACAGTTAAATTTAAAATAGATTTTTTTTTCTGAAAGGTATTTGGGTGAAAGACACCCTGTAACGGTATGAGTGCAGGCCTAGCCAGCCACTAGCCAGTGGACACAATAGAGTATGTGTGGGTGCCTGACACACACGGGCTTGCAAATGTGATTAGATCACAGTTAAATTTTAATTTATATTTTTTTTTTCTGAAAGGTATTTGAGTGAATGACACCCTGTAACGGTATGAGTGCAGGCCTAGCCAGCCACAAGATTGTGGACACAATACAGTATGTGTGGGGGCCTGACACACACGGGCTTGCAAATGTGATTAGATCACAGTTAAATTAAAAATATATATATTTTTTATGAAAGGTATTTGGATGAATGACACCCTGTAACGGTATGAGTGCAGGCCTAGCCAGCCACTAGCCAATGGACACAATACAGTATGTGTGGGGGCCTGACACACACGGGCTTGCAAATGTGATTAGATCACAGTTAAATTTAAAATAGAATTACTTTTTTCTGAAAGGTATTTGGGTAAATGACACCCTGTTAACGGTATGAGTGCAGGCCTAGCCACTAGCCAGTGAAAACAATACAGTATGTGTGGGGGCCTGACACACACGGCTTGAAAATGTGATTAGATCACAGTTAAATTTAAAATATATATTTTTTAATCTGAAAGGTATTTGAGTAAATGACACCCTGTAACGGTATGAGTGCAGGACTAGCCACTAGCCAGTGGACACAATTCAGTATGTGTGGGGGCCTGACACACACGTGCTTGCAAATGTGATTAGATCACAGTTAAATTTAAAATTGAATTTCTTTTTTTCTGAAAGGTATTTGGGTAAATGACACCCTGCAACGGTATGAGTGCAGGCCTAGCCAGCCACTAGCCAATGGACACAATACAGTATGTGTGGGGGCCTGACACACACGGGCTTGCAAATGTGATTAGATCACAGTTAAATTTAAAATAGAATTACTTTTTTCTGAAAGGTATTTGGGTGAATGAATCCCTGTAAAGGTATAAGTACAGGCCTAGCCAGCCACTAGCCAGTGGACACAATACAGTATGTGTGGGGGCCTGACACACACGGGTTTGCAAATGTGATTAGATCACAGTTAAATTTAAAAAAAATAAAAATTTCTGAAAGGTATTTGAGTGAATGACACCCTGTAACGGTATGAGTGCAGGCCTAGCCAGCCACTAGCCACTGAACACAATACAGTATGTGTGGGGGCCAGACACACACGGGCTTGCAAATGTGATTAGATCACAGTTAAATTTAAAATATATATTTTTTTCTGAAAGGTATTTGAGTAAATGATACCCTGTAACGGTATGAGTGCAGGACTAGCCACTAGCCAGTGGACACAATACAGTATGTGTGGGCGCCTGACACACACGGGCTTGCAAATGTGATTAGATCACAGTTAAATTTAAAATAGAATTTTTTTTATCTGAAAGGTATTTGAGTGAATAACACCCTGTAATGGTATGAGTGCAGGCCTAGCCACTAGCCAGTGGACACAATACAGTATGTGTAGGGGCTTGACACACACGTGCTTGTAAATGTGATTAGATCACAGTTAAAGGGAGTCTGTCACCAGATTGTGACCTTATAGACCGCTTACATAGCGCTCTAGCATAGCAGTCTATGATTCTAATGGTACCTTTGATGTGTGCTTCTGAAGTTCCCCCAAGGCAAAAACGGACTTTTATTCAAGGGATCGCAAGTGCCCAGGGCGGGGTTCACCTTGTTGGAGCCCAGGCTGTTCTGCCTCTTTTCGCCATATCCCCGCCCCAGCCTCTTCCTCTGCCCGCCCCGCTTTTCCTTTGCATCCTCCTTCTCTGCAGCCGGATCCCGCGCCTGCGCTATCCATTGCTTGACCGGGGCATGCGCACTGCGATGCCCATTGTGGGTACGGCATCGCAGTAGCTACTACGCATGCGCCGGCCAACGGCGAAAAACAGCGGCGAGGAGGCGGACCAGATACACCCACAATGAGCATCGCAGTGCGCATGCCCCGGCCAAGCAATGGATAGCGCAGGCGCGGGATTCGGCTGCAGAGAAGGAGGACGCAAAGGAAGAGCGGGGCGGGCAGAGGAAGAGGCTGGGGCGGGGATATGGTGAATAGAGGCAGAACAGCCTGGGCTCCAACAAGGTGAACCCCACCCTGGGCACTTGCGATCCTTTGAATAAAGGTCCGTTTTTGCCTTGGGGGAACTTCAGAAGCACACATCAAAGGTACCATTAGAATCATAGACTGCTATGCTAGAGCGCTATGTAAGCGGTCTATAAGGTCACAATCTGGTGACAGACTCCCTTTAAATTTAAAATATTTTTTTTTTATTCTGAAAGGTATTTGGGTGAATGACACCCTGTAACGGTATGAGTGCAGGCCTAGTCAGCCACTAGCCAGTGAACACAATACAGTATGTGTGGGGGCCTGACACACATGGGCTTGCAAATGTGATTAGATCACAGTTAAATTTAAAATATAATTTTTTTTTCTGAATGGTATTTGGGTGAATGACACCCTGTAACAGTATGAGTGCAGGCCTAGCCAGCCACTAGCCACTGGACATAATACAGTATGTAAGGGGCACCTGACACACACACACGGGCTTGCAAATGTGATTAGATCACAGTTAAATTTAAAATAGAATATTTATTTTCTGAAAGGTATTTGGGTGAATGACACCCTGTAACGGTATGAGTGCAGGCCTAGCCAGCCACTAGCCAGTGGCCACAATACAGTATGTGTAGGGGCCTGACACACATGGGCTTGCAAATGTGATTAGATTACAGTTTAATTTAAAATAGAATATATTTTTTCTGAAAGGTATTTGGGTGAAACACCCTGTAACAGTATGAGTGCAGGATTAGCCAGCCACTAGCCAGTGGACACAATACAGTATATGTGGGGGGCTGACACACACAAGCTTGCAAATGTGATTAGATCACAGTTAAATTTAAAATAGATTTTTTTTTATTCTGAAAGGTATTTGGGTAAATGACACCCTGTAACGGTATGAGTGCAGGCCTAGCCAGCCACTAGCCAGTGGACACAATACAGTATGTGTGGGGGCCTGACACACAAGGGCTTGCAAATGTGATTAGATCACAGTTAAATTTAAAATAGAATAATTTTTTTCTGAAAGGTATTTGGGGAAATGACACCCTGTAACAGTTTAAGTGCAGGCACAGCCACTAGCCAGTAGACACAATAAAGTATGTGTGGGGGCCTGACACACACGGGCTTGCAAATGTGATTAGATCAGAGTTAAATTTAAAATTGAATTTTCTTTTTTTCTGAAAGGTATTTGGGTGAATGACACCCTGTAACGGTATTAGTGCAGGCCTAGCCAGCCACTAGCCAGTGGACACAATACAGTATGTGTGGGCAGGGCCGGTGCAAGGATTTTTGCCAACACAAGCGAAGCTACATTTTAGCGCCCCCCCCCCCCCTTTCCCGCGCCCCATCCATGATCACATCATTAACCCCCGCCCAGACGGCCCTGGCCCCATCCTGATCACATCATTACCCCCTATTGACAATAGGGGGTAATGATGTGATCATGGATGGGGCCGGGGCCAGGGCCGACCGGGCGGGAGGGGTGGGAATGATGTGCCATGGGGGGGAGAAATGTGACACACAATAGGCTATTGTGTCACATTTCTCCCCCCCCATGGCACTTAATCCCCCCCCTGACGGACGGCTCTGGCCCCATCCATGATCACATCATTACCCCCTATTGTGTCACATTTTACCCCCCCATGGAACATCATTCCCCCCCCCCCCGGCCGACCCTTCCTGGCGGCCTGGCCCCATTCCCATGTCACATACAGTGGCATACTCAGAGTACAGACATTTACATTGTCCCCCCTGCCCTCCCTCCATCATGTCACGGTCACACAAACTAGCGCCAGAGCAGAGGCGCTCAGGCTTAGCATGGCATCAATGATGTGTTTAAAAAAATTAATTACAAAACAACAATAATTAATATTAGGGGGGGGGGGGCGGGGTGTGTGACCCCCCCAATATTAATGATTGTTTTGTAATTAATTTTTTTAAACACATCATTGATGCCATGCTAAGCCTGAGCGCCTCTGCTCTGGCGCTAGTCAGTGTGTGCGCTAGCCTAGCGCTTTTTGCTCATGGGCGCTCATCTCATCATTTTGAATTAATTTTAAACTGGTGTGACTCTTTATAAAATAGCATTAAAAATTCAATTCAGACCTACGCCTACCCTAACAAGTCCTGACCTGTCCTGTCCTGACCACGTCTCCTGCTGCTGCTGGCTGCCAGAGGGCCAGAGGGCCAGTGTGCGTCTGAATCATCTGCTCTCATCTTACTGGCGGGCGCGGCTGCCTGTGTCTGACTCAGACACAATCAGTTAGCTCGAGCCTCGCCTATGGTACCTGCGCTACCCGCCGCCGCCGTGCCGCTCTCACACCAGTCACGCCCCCTCTGCAGGTGACTGTGTTGTGTACTGTTGCCCTGACTACGATGAGCGCCGCCGGCCGACGCACGCAGGCTGGGGACGGGTGGTAATGTTGCCCTGACTATGACGAGCGCCGCGGCTGCCGGCCGGCACACGCAGGCTGGGGGCGGGCAGGTTCACTGACGGTGGCGGCGCTGCAGCACAAGCAAGTGCAAAAAAAAAAAAAAAAAAAAAAAACGGCATTCATTCATTCTTCCGTTCTTCCGCCCTGCGCAGGGCGCGCCCTAAGGCAGCCGCTTGGTCTGCCTTATGGTAGCGCCGGCCCTGTGTGTGGGGGCCTGACACACACGGGCTTGAAAATGTGATTAGATCACAGTTAAATTTAAAATAGAAAAAAATAAATCTGAAAGGTATTTGAGTGAATGACACCCTGTAACGGTATGAGTGTAGGCCTAGCCAGCCACTAGCCACTGAACACAATACAGTATGTGTGGGGGCCAGACACACACGGGCTTGCAAATGTGATTAGATCACAGTTAAATTTAAAATATATATTTTTTTTTCTAAAAAGGTATTTGGGTGAATGACACCCGGTAACGGTATGAGTGCAGGCCTAGCCACTAGCCAGTGGACACAATACAGTATGTGTGGGGGCCTGACACACACGGGCTTGCAAATGTGATTAGATCACAGTTAAATTTAAAATACAATTATTTTTATCTGAAAGGTATTTGAGTGAATGACACCATGTAGCGGTATAAGTGCAGGCCTAGCCAGCCACTAGCCAGTGGACACAAAACAGTATGTGTGGGGGCCTGACACACATGGGCTTGCAAATGTGATTAGATCACAGTTAAATTTAAAATATAATTATTTTTTTCTGAAAAGTATTTGGGTGAATGACACCCTGTAACGGTATGAGTGCAGGACTAGTCACTATCCAGTGGCCACAATAAAGTATGTGTGGGGGCCTGACACACACAGGCTTGCAAATGTGATTAGATCACAGTTAAATTTAAAATAGAATAACTTTTTTTCTGAAAGGTATTTGAGTGAATGACAACCTGTAATGGTATGAGTGCAGGCCTAGCCCCTAGCCAGTGGACACAATACAGTATGTGTGGGGGCCTGACACACAAGGTCTTGCAAATGTGATTAGATCACAGTTAAATTTAAAATAGAATAACTTTTTTTCTGAAAGGTATTTGGGTGAATGACACCCTGTAACGGTATGAGTGCAGGACTAGCCACTAGCCAGTGGACACAATACAGTATGTGTGGGGGCCTGACATACATGGGCTTGCAAATGTGATTAGATCACAGTTATATTTAAAGTATAACTTTTTTTTTCTGAAAGGTATTTGAGTGAATGACACCCTGTAACGGTATGAGTGCAGGCCTAGCCACTAGCCAGTGGGCACAATACAGTATGTGTGGGGGCCTGACACACACAGGTTTGAAAATGTGATTAGATCACAGTTAAATTTAAAATAGACTCATTTTTATCTGAAAGGTATTTGAGTGAATGACACCCTGTAACGGTATGAGTGCAGGCCTAGCCAGCCACTAGCCAGTGGACACAATACAGTATGTGTGGGGGCCTGATATACACGGGCTTGCAAATGTGATTAGATCACAGTTAAATTTAAAATATAATTATTTTTTTCTGAAAAGTATTTGGGTGAATGACACCCTGTAACGGTATGATTGCAGGACTAGCCACTATCCAGTGGCCACAATAAAGTATGTGTGGGGGCCTGACACACACAGGCTTGAAAATGTGATTAGATCACAGTTAAATTTAAAATAGAATAACTTTTTATCTGAAAGGTATTTGAGTGAATGACACCCTGTAATGGTATGAGTGCAGGCCTAGCCCCTAGCCAGTGGACACAATACAGTATGTGTGGGGGCCTGACACACAAGGTCTTGCAAATGTTATTAGATCACAGTTACATTTAAAATATAATTTTTTTTTTCTGAAAGGTATTTGGGTGAATGACACCCTGTAACGGTATGAGTGCAGGACTAGCCACTAGCCAGTGGACACAATACAGTATGTGTGGGGGCCTTACAAACATGGGCTTGCAAATGTGATTAGATCACAGTTAAATTTAAAATAGAATGTTTTTTACCTGAAAGGTATTTGAGTGAATGACACCCTGTAACGGTATGAGTGCAGGCCTAGCCAGCCACTAGCCAGTGGACACAGTACAGTATGTGTGGGGGCCTGACACACACGGGCTTGCAAATGTGTTTAGATCACAGTAAAATTTAAAAAATATTTTTTTTTTCTGAAAGGTATTTGGGTGAATTATACCCTGTAACGGTATAAGTGCAGGCATAACCACTTTCCAGTGGACACAATGCAGTATGTGTGGGGGCCTGACACACACGGGCTTGCAAATGTGATTAGATCACAGTTAAATTTTAACTATAATTTTTTTTATCTTAAAGGTATTTGAGTGAATGACACCCTGTAACGTTATGAGTGCAGGCCTAGCCAGCCACTAGCCAGTGGACACAATACAGTGTGTGTGGGGGCCTGACACAAACAAGCTTGTAAATGTGATTAGATGACAGTTAAATTTAAAGAAGAATTTCAATTTTTCTGATTGGTATTTGGGTGAATGACACCCTGTAACGGTATGAGTGCAGGACTAGCCAGCCACTAGCCAGTGGACACAATACAGTATGTGTGGGCTCCTGAAACAAACGGGCTTGCAAATGTGATTAGATCACAATTAAATTTAAAATAGAATTATGTTTTTTCTGAAAGGTATTTGGGCGAATGACACCCTGTAACGGTAATGAGTGCAGGCCTAGCCACTAGCCAGTGGACACAATACAGTTTGTGTGGGGGCCTGACACAAACAAGCTTGTAAATGTGATTAGATGACAGTTAAAATTAAAGAAGAATTTCTATTTTTCTGATTGGTATTTGGGTGAATGACACCCTGTAACGGTATGAGTGCAGGACTAGCCAGCCACTAGCCAGTGGACACAATACAGTATGTGTGGGCGCCTGAAACAAACGGGCTTGCAAATGTGATTAGATCACAATTAAATTTAAAATAGAATTATGTTTTTTCTGAAAGGTATTTGTGTGAATGACACCCTGTAACGGTAATGAGTGCAGGCCTAGCCACTAGCCAGTGGACACAATACAGTATGTGTGGGGGCCTGACATACACGGGCTTGCAAATGTGATTAGATCACAGTTATATTTAAAATATAATTTTTTTTTATCTTAAAGGTATTTGAGTGAATGACACCCTGTAACGGTATGAGTGCAGGCCTAGCCAGCCACTAGCCAGTGGACACAATACAGTATGTGTGGGGGCCTGACATACACGGGCTTGCAAATGTGATTAGATCACAGTTATATTTAAAATATAACTTTTTTTTTTGAAAGGTATTTGGGGGAATGACACCCTGTAACAGTATGAGTGCAGACCTTGCGAGCCACTAGCCAGTGGCCACAGTACAGTATGTGTGGGGGCCTGACACACACGGGCTTGCAAATGTGACTAGATCACAGTAAAATTTAAAATATATTTTTTTTCTGAAAGGTATTTGGGTGAAAAATACCCTGTAACGGTATAAGTGCAGGCATAGCCACTTGCCAGTGGACACAATGCAGTATGTGTGGGGGCCTGACACACACGGGCTTGCAAATGTGATTAGATCACAGTTAAATTTTAACTATAACTTTTTTTTATCTTAAAGGTATTTGAGTGAATGACACCCTGTAACGGTATGAGTGCAGGACTAGCCAGCCACTAGCCAGTGGACACAATACAGTATGTGTGGGCGTCTGAAACAAACGGGCTTGCAAATGTGATTAGATCACAATTACATTTAAAATAGAATTATGTTTTTTCTGAAAGGTATTTGGGTGAATGACACCCTGTAACGGTAATGAGTGCAGGCCTAGCCACTAGCCAGTGGACACAATACAGTATGTGTGGGGGCCTGACACAAAACGGGTTTGTAAATGTGAATAGATCACAGTTAAATTTAAAATGTATATTTTTTTTTTCCGGAAAGTTATTTGGGTGAATGACACCCGGTAACGGTATGAGTGCAGGCCTAGCCAGCTACTAGCCAGTGGACACAATAGAGTATGTGTGGGCGCCTGACACACACGGGCTTGCAAATGTGATTAGATCACAGTTAAATTTAAAATAGACTAATTTTTATCTGAAAGGTATTTGAGTGAATGACACCCTGTAACGGTATGAGTGCAGGCCTAGCCAACCACTAGCCAGTGGACACAATACAGTATGTGTGGGGGCCTGACACACACGGGCTTGCAAATGTGATTAGATCACAGTTAAATTTAAAATAGAAGAATTTTTTTCTGAAAGGTATTTGGGTAAATGACACCCTGTAACGGTATAAGTGCAGGACTAGCCACTAGCCAGTGGACACAATACAGTATGTGTGGGGGCCTGACACACATGGGCTTGCAAATGTGATTGGATCACAGTTAAATTTAAAATATAATTTTTTTTATCGGAAAGGAATTTGAGTGAATGACACCCTGTAACGGTTTGAGTGCAGGCACAGCCACTAGCCAGTAGACACAATACAGTATGTGTGGGCGCCTGACACACACAGGCTTGCAAATGTGATTAGATCACAGTTAAATTTAAAATAGATTTTTTTTTTTTCTGAAAGGTATTTGGGTGAATGACACCCTGTAACGGTATGAGTGCAGGCCTAGCCAGCCACTAGCCAGTGGACACAATACAGTATGTGTGGGGGCCTGACACACACGGGCTTGCAAATGTGATTAGATCACAGTTAAATTTAAAATAGAAAAAAATAAATCTGAAAGGTATTTGGGTGAATGACACCCTGTAACGGTATGGGTGCAGGCCTAGCCAGCCACTAGCCAGTGGACACAATACAGTATGTGTGGGGGCCTGACACACACGGGCTTGCAAATGTGATTAGATCACAGTTAAATTTAAAATAGAAGAATTTTTTTCTGAAAGGTATTTGGGTAAATGACACCCTGTAACGGTATAAGTGCAGGACTAGCCACTAGCCAGTGGACACAATACAGTATGTGTGGGGGCCTGACACACAGGGGCTTGCAAATGTGATTGGATCACAGTTAAATTTAAAATATAATTTTTTTTATCGGAAAGGAATTTGAGTGAATGACACCCTGTAACGGTTTGAGTGCAGGCACAGCCACTAGCCAGTAGACACAATACAGTATGTGTGGGGGCCTGACACACACAGGCTTGCAAATGTGATTAGATCACAGTTAAATTTAAAATTGAATTTTTTTTTCTTCTGAAAGGTATTTGGGTGAATGACACCCTGTAACGGTATGAGTGCAGGCCTAGCCAGCCACTAGCCAGTGGACACAATACAGTATGTGTGGGGGCCTGACACACACGGGCTTGCAAATGTGATTAGATCACAGTTAAATTTAAAATAGAAAAAAATAATTCTTAAAGGTATTTGAGTGAATGACACCCTGTAACGGTATGAGTGCAGGCCTAGCCACTAGCCAGTGGACACAATACAGTATTTGTGGGGGCCTGACACACACGGGCTTGCAAATGTGATTAGATCACAGTTAACTTTAAAATATATATATTTTTTCTGAAAGGTATTTGGGTGAATGACACCTTTTAACGGCATGAGTGCAGGACTAGCCACTAGCCAGTGGACACAATACAGTATGTGTGGGGGCCTGACACACACGGGCTTGCAAATGTGATTAGATCACAGTTAAATTTAAAATAGAATTCTTTTTTTCTGAAAGGTATTTGAGTGAATGACACCCTGTAACGGTATGAGTGCAGGACTAGCCACTAGCCAGTGGCCACAATACAGTATGTTTTGGGGCCTGACACACACACGGGCTTGAAAATGTGATTAGATCACAGTTAAATTTTAAATAGCAATTTTTTTCTGCAAGGTATTTGGGTGAATGAAACCCTGTAACGGTATGAGTGCAGGCCTAGCCAGCCACTAGCCAGTGGCCACAATACAGTATGTGTGGGCTCCTGACACACACGGGCTTGCAAATGTGATTAGATCACAGTTAAATTTAAAATAGAATCATGTTTTTTTCTAAAAGGTATTTGGGTGAATGACACCCTGTAACGGTATGAGTTAAGGAGTAGCCACTAGCCAGTGGACACAATACAGTATGTGTGGGGGCCTGACACACACGGGCTTACAAATGTGATTAGATCACAGAAAAATATAAAATAAAAATTATTTTTTATCTGCAAGGTATTTTCAGTCACACTCTGTATGAATGGTGTGCACTGTGCACACGGTGCTGTCTATGACTGAGCCGACAGCCTCTCACGCACTGGCAGCCAGTCAACTGCAATATATATATATGAAAAAGAATAATAAGCAGACTGATGTACCAGTCCTGAAAAGGGTTTTTTGGGGTGCTGTCTGGATGCTGTCCTTACAGCAGATGAGTCTGTGGACACAGAACAATGCCCTAGCTAACGCTTTCCCTATTGAATCAGCAGCAGCAGTACTGTCCCTCCTCTCTCTGTGAATGCAGTTTCCGAATGAATCTATAATGGACGGTGTCCAGGAGGTGAGAGGGTCTGGGAGGGAGGGTCTGCTGCTGATTGGCTGGAATGTGTCTACTGACTGTGAGGTAGAGGGTCAAAGTTTACTCAATGATGATGTATAGGGGGCGAACCGAAGATCGCATATGTTCGCCCGCAGCGGCGAACGCGAACAATCTATGTTCGCCGGGAACTACTCGCCGGCGAACTATTCGGGACATCACAACTGCCCAAAATGACATTCAGCGCAGCAGGGGGATCATGACCGATAAGCCTAGCTCACGCGCCTAGCTCACGACAGTGTGGACTACCTCACATTTCTAAAAATGAATGAGGCATGAACCTCTGAGGAATTCAACACCTGTGACGACCATGTTAAATTGAATTGCCTCATACCAGCCCACCACCAGGATACATGGTAAAATAATGGTCCCTGTCTTTTGTAAATACAGTGGCATAAAAGGACTTTTCTGTCCGGTGAATGCCTAATGTTTGGGACCTTGGAGGAATTCAACACCTCTGACAACCACATGTTATCGAATTTCAACTATTATCGTTTGGGGTTTTTTCAAGAGGGGGGATTTTGTTAGCCATGTTTTTAATCCAATTTTATATTTTTTGTTCTTTTAAACATATTAGTGTTGATCGGGCACCAAAGTGCTTGTGTGCTCTGGCCGAACACATCGGTATGCTTGAGTGCTCTACCGAGCACCTGAGCATAATGGAAGTCAATAGGAGTACCCCAGGCACCTCCTGCTTGGAAGATAAGAGAATGTCTGGTTCACAAAAAAAAGGCTAGAAATTGATGGAAAACCCATCAAAATGGTTTAGAAACAGCATTAAGAGGATGGCTGGATGCTTCTTGGACTTCTATTATCTATGACAATGTATCCATGAGACAGATAACAGTCAGCATACCTTATAGTGGCAGCCTTTTGCACTATGAGACATTCCAAACCAGCTCCCATCTCACTGAGAGTCAGTAAGCCTCAAAGTTAGACCCATGAACAGCGCCATCTATTGGTTTCATAGTCTTATGACAAGACTATGAATCCAATAGATGGCGCTCTTCATGAGTAGTGTAGATCGCAAATTTTCAATGCAAATGGTTTTTCAGCTGAAAAACAAGTCAGATTCTGCTCATTTGCATGTCTTTCCCATATGCCTATGTTTATGCAAATTTCTTTTTTACAAGACAAAACTGTATAGAAAGGTTATTGAATATTATGTTAGGACAATCAGAAAACTTTTTGTGACCCTAATGATATTGATCTATGTGTGCAGGTCCACCCAAGCCATCCAACAGATGTGAATCAACTTTGAGGCTTACTGGCTCTCAGTCAGATGAGAGCTGGTTTAGAATGTCTCAGTGCACAAGGCTACCATTGTAAGGTATGCTGACTGTTATCTGTCTCATGGATAGATTGTTGGCTTCCACATATCTGGCCTTTGGCATATAGCCTTTGTTTGGTTGTCTATTGTATGTCATAAATAATAGGAGTCCAAGACGCATCCAGCCATCTTCGTAATGCTGTTTCCAAACCATTTTGATGGGGTTTCCATCAATTTCTAACTTTTTTTGGTGAATCAGACACCCTCTCTTCTTCAGAGTGTCTGGTTTGATGCTCGGGTTTCCAATTGACTTTCATTGTATTAAATTGTACTCGCGTGCCCACAGTATTCGGCCGAGCACTGCAATGATCTGAGCATAACGATGCTCGAGCCGAACAGCAGTTTGGCCGAGCATGCTCGCTCAACACTAAAACATATGTATTTGACATGTATTTGTACTGGCCAATAGTAAAATTGTTATACGGTGACCGCCTAATGTACCTCCAGCCACATTATCAATTGTTCTTTTCTGTAAGGTGAAGGAATAATTTTTGGGGCCTGCAGTAAAATTGATATCCATTGTCTAATATACTGTCTAATATACCTCCAGGCACATAATTACTTGATCTTTTCTGTACGGTGAATGCGTAAGTGTTGGGGCCTGTTTTTAATAAAATTTTATATTTTTAGTTATTTTAAATATACAGTCAGGTCCATAAATATTGGGACACCGACACAATTCTAAAATATTTGGCTCTATACACCACCACAATGGATTTAAAATGAAACAAGATGTGCTTTAACTGCAGACTGTCAGCTTTAATTTGAGGGTATTTACATCCAAATCAGGTGAACGGTGTAGAAATTACAACAGTTTGCATATGTGCCTCCCCCTTGTTAAGGGACCAAAATTAATGGGACATAACAATAATCATAAATCAAACTTTCACTTTTTAATACAAGGTTGCAAATCCTTTGCAGTCAATTACAGCCTGAAGTCTGGAACGCATAGACATCACCAGAGGCTGGTTTCATCCCTGGTGATGCTCTGCCAGGCCTCTACTGCAACTGTCTTCAGTTCCTGCTTGTTCTTGGGGCATTTTCCCTTCAGTTTTGTCTTCAGCAAGTGAAATGCATGCTCAATCGGATTCAGGTCAGGTGATTGACTTGGCCATTGCATAACATTCCACTTCTTTCGCTTAAAAAACTCTTTGGTGGCTTTTGCAGTATGCTTTGGGTTATTTTCCATTTGCATTGTGAAGCACCGTCCAATGAGTTCTGAAGCATTTGGCTGAATATGAGCAGATAATATTGCCCGAAACACTTCAGAATTCATCCTGCTGCTTTTGTCGGCAGTCACATCATCAATAAATACAAGAGAACCAGTTACATTGGCAGTGTACAGTCATACATGCCCACGCCATGACACTACCACCACCATGCTTCACTGATGAGGTGGTATGCTTAGGATCATGAGCAGTTCCCTTTCTTCTCCAAACTCTTCTCTTCCCATCACTCTGGTACAAGTTGAGCTTGGTCTCATCTGTCCATAGGATGTTGTTCCAGAACTGTGAAGGATTTTTTAGATGTCGTTTGGCAAACTCTAATCTGGCCTTCCTGTTTTTGAGGCTCACCAATGGTTTACATCTTGTGGTAAACCCTCTGTATTCACTCTGGTGAAGTCTTCTCTTGATTGTTGACTTTGACACACATACACCTACCTCCTAGAGAGTGTTCTTGATCTGGCCAACTGTTGTGAAGGGATGTTTTCTTCTCCAGGGAAATAATTATTCGGTCATCCACCACAGTTGTTTTCTGTGGTCTTCCGGGTGTTTTGGTGTTGCTGAGCTCACCGGTGCGTTCCTTCTTTTTAAGAATGTTCCAAACAGTTGTTTTGGCCATGCCTAATGTTTTTGCTATCTCTCTGATGGGTTTGTTTTGTTTTTTCATCCTAATGATGGCTTGCTTCACTGATAGTGACAGCTCGTTGGATCTCATCTTGACAGTTGACAGCAACAGATTCCAAATGCAAATAGCACACTTGAAATGAACTCTGGACCTTTTATCTGCTCATTGTAATTAGGATAATCAGGGAATAACACACACCTGGCCATGGAACAGCTGAGAAGCCAATTTTCCCATTACTTTTGGCCCCTTTACAAGTGGGAGGCACATATGCAAACTGACAGTCCGTTCCGTTAACCTGCCTGTATTTAACTCTGTTCACACTGCTGCGGTCTGCAGTTAAAGCACATCTTGTTTGTTTCTTTTTAAATCCATTATGGTGGTGTATAGAGCCAAAAAATTTAGAATTGTGTCGATGTCCCAATATTTATGGACCTGACTGTATGTATTTGACATTTATTTGTACTGGCCTGCAGTAAAATTGATTGTTACTACTAGAGGATGTGGTTCAGCAGATAGAGGACTGATTTTAGCCCTATATTGCTGACTGCTGACTCTCAGAGTCAGGATACTGGTGTTTGCACCAGTCACGGTGACCCAGAAGGCTGCTAACCGCAGCAGTGTGAACAGAGTTAAATACAGGCAGGTTAACGGAACAGAAGAGCTTTGCTGATAAACGGAAACCAACAGTCACTTGCAATAAAGGTAAACACAGTTCAGATAAATGCAGAGTGTAGAATCAGGTGGTCTCGTTGTCAGGCAGTGCAGGGTCAGGAACTCAGGCAGACTTACAGGAGGCAATGGGCAGATGCGTAGTCAGGTGGTGCAGAGGTCGATTATACAGATGATACAAGAGGCAGACAGCAGGCAGAATCATAGTCCAAACAGAGCAGAGGTCAATAGTCCAGGTAATCCGTAGATACCAAAAAAGCACTATGTGAAAATACTAATAAAAATAGTCATACTGAGGGATGAGAGGCGGGGGGGGGGGGGGGGGGGGGAGAGGAGCAGATGGTAGGCCTGGAAGCGGAATAAAGTGTGACATCTTGGAAAACCGATCAACGACATCCCAAATTACTGTTACTGTGCAACCCTTGGAGACAGGTAAATCGGTTTTAAAGTCCATTCCAACATGCTGCAAGGATAAAGCTCCCTGCAGATCAGGAATCCAAGAAAGCTGGTATGGAGACCTTGAATCCCCCAACAAACAGAGTCAAAGGAATCTGGAGAGTAGAACAGTTTTCATCTAGGGCCACCTCTCCAATAGACCCTAAGCGCTGGAGTTTCCCGGCTTCTGGGACACGGTGACCCAGACCACTGCAGTAGAGACAGAGTCCGGAAGATATACGAAGACGATGTTCCTCATCCGATAGCCGAATGGAATTCACCTGCATTGGTTCAGGATCCGAAAAGGAGGAGTGTAATGGAGGCTGAGACGTACTTGACCTAGACATTCGATGTAGAAGTCTTTTTTCTCGACTGACCTCCCGAGCCCTCTCAGAAAACCGTATGTCAATTTTTATAGCCAGAGAGATCAGAGCCTCAAGAGAAGTAGGCACGTCACAACCGTCGAGTTCGTCCTTAATACGTACGGACAGACCCTCCCAAAGGACCGCCACCAAAATCTCCTTATTCCACGACAGATCATGATGGACAAAATAGGACTCCTTTACCTTAGTGTCCCTGTAAATGATCTCGGTAGTAAGCTTGGATTAAGTCTGTACTGGTACCAGGAGTGTGAAAGAGAATGACAAACACGTGCCTTGTTCAAATTCACTCTGTTTAATTGCAGGGGAGCAACAGTTGATATAGGAGGGGTTGAACTTTCTTTATATCCAATCATATGTTAGCATTTGTTTAACCTATAGCAGTAACACACATGAGCTCTGCATTAACATAATAGATGACTCATAGTAACAACATTTGACCAATCAGGTATGGACACATAGGCTACCATGCATCAGAGCTATGATGACCCTATATGGTGAAACTGTTCAAACTTTAGGAATGTTTGGGTCACTTGAAACCGCTCAGGAAGTTTCTCACATTCCAAAAAGGAAAAGGAGATCTTGAAACAGATGTACTGGTCAGATATAATCCATAATACACATTTGCTTATAAAGACAAATGGAGTTACCTATATCCCATCAGATGCTAAGGAGAAGAACTAAATCGCTGACCCACTGACCGGCTTCCTTGACGGACGTGCAGTAGCGAGGAATCTGTAGTAAAGTGAGGAACCGCACTCAATTCAATAATGTGTCCCTGGTGCCAATCAAGGGCTGTTTAGGCCGTCATCCAAGTAATAAAATCAGGTTGAAATTTTGTTATTCAAGTATAGGTATAGCTTTATTTCATGATATCTGCATCCTCCATTTGCCCAGTGGTACATATCAATCAGTAGCAGAATATTTCTGACCGGACGTTTCAGTCACATAGACCTTCATCAGCGGTCATATTATCTGGAATAATATACAATGAAATAATTGTTTTGAGTGGGTCGTTGTCAGATGGCAGAGCATGAAGTTAAGTATCAAAATAATAATCTAACAATAAATAATCTACAAGCAAAAAATAAATAAAAAGGGGCATGATTTCATATATTTTTAGCAGCAAAGTAAGGTGGTATCCAACGGCTAGTGAATACATGTATGTAAATTCATAGGATCTGTGAAACATAATTTATATAGTTATTATAGCAAAAAAAAACATGATTGTTCAGAAAGATAAACATAAGCGCATTGTAGAAAGCGAAAGACCAGGGGTAGCAAAAAGCATGGTAGATATAGAAAACATTATTATATGGGAATCGATATGGAACATGATCATACAAAAACTGGTCATATCATTGTGCTGAATATGAAAAACCACACTAAAATAGCTCAAGATGCTGGTCCTACAAAGGATATAAAAAACTGGTCATATCATCGTGCTGAATACGAAAAACCACACTAAAATAGTTCAAGATGCTGGTCCTACAAAGGATATCATGTGCATAAATGCAAAGGCCTTAGGGTCAGACATGGAAGGATGGCCACAGGAAGACTAGCGATAAATTCTGATATTCAGTTAGAATAGCCTAGGGGTGAAGCTTCATACATTGTCTGTGGAAAAAGATAAAGCCAGTTAACTACCTGTGAGATGAGTGGAGGCATTCCTAGGGTGCTGGTGTCACGACTGTGACTGATCCAGACAGGTCTGGGAGGAGAAGGTCGCAGCGACTTGCTACTCGCGATAGCTTGTGAGTTTGCTCTGTGGTTCAGGGTATCATCAGGGTTTTGCCTTGTGAACCTTTTTGTCCTGACTGGGAGTTTGTAGGCATCCTTCTCAGGTGAGTCCTGTCTGCCACTCCCAGCTACTATATTAGTTTCAGTTTCACTTGCAGTCATTGCCAGATATAGTCCTTACTTCCAGTGTTATTCTGACCTTTGAAGGAGATCGTTTGATGGTATTGCTGTGGAGCTCTTGTCTGGCGTGGACTGTCGTTATTGGGATCACCTTCTCTGCTCATGACTGGATAAGTCTATTCTCTGTTATAGATTGTTTGTTTGTTGCTGTCTTCCCCTGTTGTTCTCCTAGACATGAGTGATGGTGACTAGTGCTCCTTTCTGCCTTTCCCCAGTCTAGTCTTGCTAGGGTGACTGAGGGTTTAGGCATCCTGCTCGCCGCACGGGTTCACACCCCGTCTAGGGTATCAGGGCAGACAGGTGCCAGCTTAGGGTTAGTCAGGGGTGGCCATTCTATCTCCCATCCATAGATAAGGGTCCCCCTTCCCCTCCGTCTGGTACGACACGACTGCTGCTGGGATAGCGGTCGTGACAGCTGGATGCATGATTATTGGTGGCCTGCCGCTGTTTAAATCATATGTGCTGGCCAGTGCTGGCAACACGGTGTGTGGAGCGCATGTATGCGTTCCATAGATTGGACGTAGCTTTTAGAATATCATGGAATGCAGTGATTCCGGTCACGTGACCGGACGTGACGTAGTGTGTGGAGAGCACGTGTGCGTTCCATAGACTATCATGTGGGTGGAAGTGGTCCCTGTATGCGTTCCACTCAGTACAGCCCAGCATTATTGGCAATGTATAGCTAGATCTAATGTACATTATATATGATATAGGATAATGAGAACCTTGTGAGGTGGCAGGAACGATCCACTGGAAGGGGGAGAGTATAACTAAATATGGAAACGTTAATATAGAAGTTCATTAAGGAATGATGGCACTGACAGGAAGGGGGATGGGTTGGCCTCGTGGGTGTAGAGACTGGTCATATTTTCAATGTGTAGCCAGATCTCATATATAGTCAGGTCCATAAATATTGGGACATGGACACAAGTCTAACATTTTTGACTCTATACACCACCACAATGGATTTGAAATGAAACTAACAAGATGTGCATTAACTGCAGACTGTCAGCTTTAATTTGAGGGAATTTACATCCAAATCAGGTGAATGGTGTAGGAATTACAACAGTTTGCTTATGTGCCTCCCACTTGTTAAGGGACCAAAGGTAATGGGACAATCGGCTTCTCAGCTGTTCCATGGCCAGATTTGTGTTATTCCCTCATTATTCCAATTGCAATGAGCAGATAAAAGGTCCAGAGTTCATTTCAAGTGGCTATTTGCATTTGGAATCTGTTGCTGTCAACTCTCAAGATGAGATCCGAAGAGCTGTCACTATCAGTGAAGCAAGCCATCATTAGGCTAAAAAAATAACAACAAACCCATCAGAGACATAGCAAAAACATTAGGCGTGGCCAAAACAACTGTTTGGAACATTCTTAAAGGGAACCTGTCACCAGTTTTATGGTGTCCTAACTAAGGGCAACATAAATAAGTGACTGATTCGCTGATCAAAATGCTGGGTCACTTTCTTTAATTGACCCAGTCAATCTACCAACATCTTGTATTGAAAAGCTCCAGCTGATAATGATGAGTCATGAATATTCATGCGCTCCTGACTCTCCCCGCCCACCTGCTGCTGAGTGACAGTTTGTTGCCATAGGAATCAGCAGCAGGTGGGGCAGGGGAGTGGCTATAGCTCTGAATTAAATATACGCTGGACTCAATGACCTCACGCCGGACTCGAAACAGCTCATTAGCATGTGGCATGTGGCATCTTTGTGTGTATATTATGAGGTAACCATCTGTCACACCAGTAAGTGAATACATCTAAGGCACTTTTTAGTAGTTAATGATTGTATTTAATTAGTTAGATTATAATCAAATATCCACATGACAGGTTCCCTTTAAAAAGAAGGAACGCACCGGTGAGCTCAGCAACACCAAAAGACCCGGAAGACCAACTGTGGTGGATGACTGAATAATTATTTCCCTGGTGAAGAAAACACCCTTCACAACAGTTGGCCAGATCAAGAACACTCTCCAGGAGGTAGGTGTATGTGTGTCAAAGTCAACAATCAAGAGAAGACTTCACCAGAGTGAATATAGAGGGTTCACCACAAGATGTAAACCATTGGTGAGCCTCAAAAACAGGAAGGCTAGATTAGAGTTTGCCAAGCATCTAAAAAAGCCTTCACAGTTCCGGAACAACATCCTATGGACAGATGAGACCAAGATTAACTTGTAACTGAGTGATGGGAAGAGAAGAGTATGGAGAAGGAAAGGAACTGCTCATGATCTTAAGCATACCACCTCATCAGTGGTGGTAGTGTCACAGTTAAAGCACATCTTTGTTTCATTTCAAATCCATTGTGGTGGTGTATGGAGCCAAAAATATTAGAATTTTATTTGATGTCCCAATATTTACAGACCTGACCGTATATTATAAGATGTAGGAACCTAGTAAAGTGGCATGAATGATCTGCTGGAGGGGGAGAATATATTAATATGGAAACGTTAATATAGTACTAACAATAGTATGAGAAAATATGAAAATTAAGGAGAGGGTCACTAAAGTATTGTGGCACTTGAGGTCTGTACATGAGGGATTGCTGTCCCATGATGGAATGTACAGTGGTATAATCTATATGTGTGTGTGTGTGTGTATGATTATTTTATGTGTGTATGGGAGAAAAACATCCAAGTTGGATACATGTCTATCAATTAGAGGGGGGTATATGCCTAAATCAAGGGGAGTAAAAAAATAATGGGGGGGGTGGGATTTGTGAAGAGGGGGGATTTGGTGTAGGCAAGGGAAAGGGGGAACAGGGGAAACAGAGGCCAATACATCACCCTCACCCGCTGTGGACAATTTAGTGAGTCTGTAAAAAGAAGGAGAGCTACATATTTCAATATATATCAATAGTATCACAAGTTTATGAAAAAGTCACATTCACGATTCAATCCTTGTGGTGTAAATGTCCCCAGTTTATGGATCCAGAGGGCCTCCCTTTTGTTTCAGGAGGATCGTCCGGTTGCCCCCTCTCCTTGGTTGATCAATTTGTTCCAGGATTTGAAATCGATGCTGGGAAATTTTATGTTTTTTCTCTAAGAAGTGTTGAGGTATAGGTAAGAAGGTATGGCCTAGTCTGATTGTCGATTTGTGCTTACTTATCCGATCCCTAATGTGTTGTGTTGTCTTGCCAACGTATCCGAGGTCACATGGACAGTTTATCAAATAAACAACAAAGCTTGAATCGCAGGTGTAGAATCCTTTCATCAAAATGGCCTTTCTGGTGCGTGGGTGTGTAGCATAGTCTCCTTTAATAACGCTGGAGCAGTGGGCACAGTGTAAGCACGGATATGTTCCTTGTCTTTTGCTACGTAAAAAAGTTTGTTTAGGAGGTCTAGTGAAGCTACCTATATCTGCTTTAATCAGTTTATCCCTCATGTTGGGTGGTCTCTTGTAGCAGGTTAATGAATGTTGTTGAAATTCTTTGATGTCCTGGTAAGCTTTAGATAGTAAGGACCATTTCTGTTTGAGGGCCTGCTGTATTTTTGTCATGAGGGGATGATATGTAGTTACGCATGCTATTCTATTGGAGTAGTGTGGGCAGATTTATTTAGGATAGCCGTGGGATAACCTCTTTGTATGAATCTATCGGTCATGTTGTCAAATCTGGTATTTTTGATAGTGGTACCCGTAACAATCCGTTCGACCCGTGTGTATTGTGAATGTGGTAAAGATTTTTTACTGGGTCTGGGGTGGCAGCTGTTATAAAGAAGAAGGCTGTTCCGGCCCGTGGGCTTATGGTACAAGTCTATGCTGAGTGATCCTGATTGGTCAATCTTAACCAGGGTGTCAAGGAAACAAATATCATTTTGGCTGATATGTGAAGTGAATACCAAATCGCTATATATTTATATATATATATATATGGTTAACCCTTTCATGACCAAGGGTCATTGATGCCCCAGTGTCCAGGTCACAATTTACAAATCTGACATGCGTCACTTTATTGTCACGGCTGGTGGTGGGGGGGAAACCCCCAGCCGTGCGGTGCCTGGAGATGGTAGGGTTACCCCTTGGCCGGGACCACAGAGTTAGGGAGCAGGTCACCTCCTATTGCGTCCCTAACGCTGACCCTGTCTCCTGTCAGTATGAGCCGACCTTGGTGGTAGGAGGGCTCATACGCCGGAACCTAAAAGTCCCTGCAAGCCCTCAAGTCGGCCCTGAACTAGGGGACAGAGTAAGACGACCTGCTCCTCCTAGACACGGAGGAGCAGGAGTCTCAACGGCCAAGCAACACAGGGGATACAAAAACAGCTATGGCAGTGGCAGTCAAATGGAACCAACTCATCACTCACCTGCCACAGACAACACAACCAGGAACCCATGTGCAGGTGCTGTAAGTACAAGACAACAACGGACACAGCACACACCAGACATCACACAGGAACCCTGGACCATAAGCTGCAATAACACAAAACCCCACACACACCTAGATAACACCGTGTAACAAAGGTTTTAAACTTATGACCGGAAGGGTGGCCCTTACAAGAAGGATGGAATCCACAGGAGGCTGCTTCAGCCAAGCATGACTGAAAGCAACCTACTGAGCTGTGCTCCAGACACAGGCTTTATAGGGCAAAGTGGCCACACCCACCGGTCAACCACACCCAGTGACACAACACACACACTGGGAAGGAAGTTAACCCTTCCAGCACACAGAAGGGAAAACACACATACAGGGGAAGTGACCAACCTGATCACCCTGTGGCTGTTGCCGCTGGCAACAACATGGGTGGCAGCCGTCCTGGGAGACAGCCCGAAGGCCGAGACACTGCCACCACATGTACATAATACCAAACGTTGCCACGGGCAGCCACAGTGAAAGGACAATGTCCGTGCGCACCAAACAACAACAAGTGCACACCAGACATACAAACAAAGTGCATCCACACACGCACACAACTCCCCGGGAACCGCACACAAAGCTGTTGTCCGCGGCAACCGCACTGAGGCCAACTACAATATGCCTCAGCTGCGGTTGAAACAACAACCACAACCGCGGGCAACTGTATGCGGCTCCCAAGGAGTCACGACCATAACCGTGGCCGTGACATTTATGTAGTAATTGCTTTGGAACACTTTTATTTATCCAAGCCATTCTGAGATTTTTTTCTTGTGACATATTGTACTTCATGATAGTCATAAATTTGAGTCAATATACAGTACAGACCAAAAGTTTGGACACACCTTCTCATTCAAAGAGTTTTCTTTATTTTCATGACTATGAAAATTGTAGATTCACACTGAAGGCATCAAAACTATGAATTAACACATGTGGAATTATATACATAACAAAAAAGTGTGAAACAACTGCAACTATGTCATATTCTTCAAAGTAGCCACCTTTTGCTTTGATTGCTGCTTTGCACACTCTTGGCATTCTCTTGATGAGCTTCAAGAGGTAGTCACCTGAAATGGTCTTCCAACAGTCTTGAAGGAGTTCCCAGAGATGCTTAGAACTTGTTGGCCCTTTTGCCTTCACTCTGCAGTCCAGCTCACCCCAAACCATCTTGATTGGGTTCAGGTCCGGTGACTGTGGAGGCCAGGTTATCTGGCGCAGCACCCCATCACTCTCCTTCATGGTCAAATAGCCCTTACACACCCTGGAGGTGTGTTTGGGGTCATTGTCCTGTTGAAAAATAAATGATGGTCCAACTAAACGCAAACCGGATGGAATAGCATGCCGCTGCAAGATGCTGTGGTAGCCATGCTGGTTCATTATGCCTTCAATTTTGAATAAATCCCCAACAGTGTCACCAGCAAAACACCCCCACACCATCACACCTCCTCCTCCATGCTTCACGGTGGGAACCAGGCATGTAAAGTCCATCCGTTCACCTTTTCTGCATCGCACAAAGACACGGTGGTTGGAACCAAAGATCTAAAATTTGGACTCATCAGAGCAAAGCACAGATTTCCACTGGTCTAATGTCCATTCCTTGTGTTCTTTAGCCCAAACAAGTCTCTTATGCTTGTTGCCTGTTCTTAGCAGTGGTTTCCTAGCAGATATTCTACCATGAAGGTGTCACGCCCATGTTCATGGTCGTGACTCCTTGGGAGCCGCATACAGTTGCCTGCGGTATGGGAGTTTTGTAAACCGCAGCTGGGGGTTGTTAGTTGTTTGCCTCAAGTGCGGTTGCCGTGGACAACAGGTGTATTTGGCAGTGTAGCAGCCTGAGCTGCTTGCTAGGCGTGTCACTGTTAATGCGCGCGGTTGCCTCCGGCTATGTGTGTGTATGTATGCACTTTCTATGTCTGGTGTGCACGGGGTTTAAGTTATGTGTGCACTGTGACACTTTCTTTCACTTCTGGTTGCCCAAGGCAATGTGTGGTGTTGTGTGCATGTTGTGGCAGTGTCTCGGCCTTATGGCTGATCACCAGGACATGGTTGCCACGCATGCCATTGCCAGTGGTAACAGGTGAAGTGTGTGCTTCTTTGTGCTTTTCCCCTTTTAAGTAGTTTCCATCCCTTGCCTGGTTTTGGAAGGGTTAATTCCCTTCTTTGTGTGTGAACACTGGGTGTGTCTGTGTGGCTACTTGGGGCTATTTTGCTCCTGCTGGATGCCAGTATCTGAGGGGTACTTCAGCCATGGTTAGCTGGAGTCATTCTCCTGGTTATATACCATCTGCCAGTGAGGGCTACCCTTGTGGTCATAACTTTAAGTTATACGTGATGTTATGAAGGTGCCTTTGGTCTCTTTGTTTATTGCAGCTTATGGTCCTGGGCTCCTGTGTATGTGTGCTGTGTCCGTTTGTGTTCTTGTGGACAGCAGCACTTGTACATGGGTTCCAGGCTTTGTGTCTGTGGCAGGTAGGTGTTGTAATTGTTTCATTTACCTGCCATTTCCATAAGCTGTTTATGTCCCCTTTCTTTGTAGCTTGGCCAATGAGACTCCTGTTTGTCCGTTTCTAGGAGGAACAGGTCGTCTTACTCTGCTCCTAGTCCAGGGCCACCCTGAGGGCTAGTAGGAATCTTATGAGCCCTCCTACCATTAGGGTCGGCTCATACGGCTAGGAGACAGGGTCAAAATTAGGGATGTGATAGGAGGTGACCTGCTCCCTGATTCCTGTCCTGGCCTTGCAGCGACCATCATCTTCTGGCATCGTACGGCTGAGGGCTTTCCCCATTCTCAGATGTGACAGAAGGCCTGATTCACACAGTCTCCTCTTAACAGTTGTTCTAGAGATGTGTCTGCTGCTAGAACTCTGTGTAGCATTGACCTGGTCTTTAATCTGAGCTGCTGTTAACCTGCGATTTCTGAGGCTGGTGACTCGGATAAACTTATCCTCCGCAGCAGAGGTGACTCTTGGTCTTCCTTTCCTTGGGCGGTCCGCATGTGAGCCAGTTTCTTTGTAGCGCTTGATGGTTTTTGTGACTGCACTTGGGGACACTTTCAAAGTTTTCCCAATTTTTCGGACTGACTGACCTTCATTTCTTAAAGTAATGATGGACACTCGTTTTTCTTTACTTAGCTGCTTTTTTCTTTCCATAATACAAATTCTAACAGTCTATTCAGTAGGACTATCAGCTGTGTATCCACCTGACTTCTCCACAACACAACTGATTGTCCCAACCCCATTTATAAGGCAAGAAATCTCACTTATTAAACCTGACAGGGCACACCTGTGAAGTGAAAACCATTTCAGGTGACTACCTCATGAAGCTCATCAATAGAATGCCAAGAGTGTGCAAAGCAGTAATCAAAGCTAAAGGTGGCTACTTTGAAGAACCTAGAATATGACATATTTTCATTTGTTTCACACTTGTTTGTTATGTATATAATTCCACATATGCTAATTCATAGTTTTGATGCCTTCAGTGTGAATCTACAATTTTCATAGTCATGAAAATAAAGAAAACTCCTTGAATGAGAGTTTCACCTTTATTTATGAAAAAATCCCAAATTTACCAAAAATGTTGAAAAATTCACAATTTTCAAAATTTCAATTTCTCTGCTTCTGCTTCTAAAACAGAAAGTCATACGTAATAAAATATTTATTACTTAAGATTTCCCATATGTCTACTTTATGTTGGCATCATTTTGGAAATGTCATTTAATTTTTTTAGGATGTTAGAAGGCTTAGAAGTTTAGAAGCAATTCTTAAAATGTTTAAGAAAATTTCCAAAACCCACTTTTTAAGGACCAGTTCAGGTCTAAAGTCACTTTGTGGGGCTTACAAAGTGGAAACCCCACATAAATGACCAAATTACACCCCTAAAGTTACTCAAAACTTATTTTACAAACTTTGTTAACCCATTAGGTGTTTCACAAGAATTAAAGGAAAATGGAGATGAAATTTCTAAATTTCACTTTTTGGGCAGATTTTCCTTTTTATTATTATTTTCTTTAACACATTGAGGGTTAACATCCCAACAAAACTCAATATTTATTACCCTGATTCTTCAGTTTACAGAAACACCCCACATGTGGTCGTAAACTGATGTAAAGGTGAGCGGCAGGGCGCAGAAGGAAAGGAACGCTGTATGGTTTTTGGAAGGCAGATTTTGCTGGACTGGTTTTAGATGCCATGTCCCATTTAAAGCCCCCCTGATGCACCCATACAGTAGAAACTCCTAAAAAGTGACCCTATTTTGGAAACTAGGGGATAAGGTGCCAGTTTTATTGGTACTATTGTGGGATACATATGATTTTTAATTGCTCTATATTAAGTTTTTTGTGAGGCAAGGTAACTGAAAAAATGGCACAGTTTTTTTTTTACAAGATTCATCTGACAGGGTAGATCATGTGCTATTTTTATAGAGCAGGTTGTTACGGACGCAATTATATCAAATATGTCTACTTTCTTTGTTTGTTTGTTTCAGTTTTACATAATAAAGCATTTTTGAAAAATAAATTATGTTTTTATGTGTCCATTTTCTGAACGCCATATGTTTTTTATTTTTCTGCCAATCGTCTTGTGCAGGGGCTCGTTTTTTGCAGAAAGAGTTGAGGTTTTTATTGGTATCATTTTTGGGTACATAGGATTTTTTGATCATTCATTATTACACTTTATGGGGCAAGGTGACCAAAAAATTGGCTGTTTTGGGACAGTTTTTATTTATTTATTTTTACAGCGTATATCTGAGGGGTTAGGTCATGTGACAGTTTTATAGATCAGATCGTTACGGACATGGCGATACCTAATATGTATACTTTTTCTTATTTATTTAAGTTTTACATAATAATAGTATTTCTGAAACCCAAAAAAATATGTTTTAGTGTCTCCATAGTCTGAGAGGCATAGCTTTTTTTTATTTTTGGGTGATTGTCTTAAATAGGATATAATTTTTTGCGGGATGAGGTGACGGTTTGATTGGTACTATTTTGGGGATCATAAGCCTTTTTGATGAGGTAACAAAAATAGCTTTTTTGGCACAGTTTTTTTATTTTTACGGTGTTCACCTGAGGGGTTAGGTCATGTGATATTTTTATCGAGCAGGTTATTATGGATGCGGCGATACTAATATGTACACTTTTTTTTTTTTTCACTTTAACACAGTAAAGCATATTTGAAATAAAAGAATTATGTTTTAGTGTCTCAATTTTTTGAGCGATTTTCTTATGTAGGGTCTCATTTTGTGCGGGATGAAGTGACGTTTTTTTTGGTACCTATGTGTTTGATATACACCTTTTTGATCGTTTGGTGTTGCACTTTTTGTGATGTAAGGTGACAAAAATGGCATTTTTTACATTTTTTTATGGTGTTTATCGGAAGGGTCTATCATGTGATATATTTATAAAGACGGTCGTTACTGACGCGGTGATACCTAATGTGTAGGTTTTTTTTTCATTTTTTTTATAGGAAAATGCAATAAATTTTTTTAATTTTACATTTTTATTTATTTATTTTTACTTTTATTTTTTTCACATTTTTTTTTATCAAGTCCCTCTTGGATCTTGAAGATCCAGTGGGGCTGATGGCTGTACTATACTTTGCAATGCTCTTGCATTGCAAAGTATAATACTATCAGATGCCCTGTAGGTGGCAACACTGGACGCTTTTGCAAAGCGTCCGGTTGCCTTGGCAAACATCGGGCGCTGCCATCGCGGTGTGGCAGCCCCAATGGTGGAGAGAGGGAGCTGCGGCATCTATGGGGTTACAGCAGAGTGTCAGCATAGAGCAAGAGCTCAGGAATGGAGCCGTCGCCATCACACACAGCAGGGGAACCGCATCGGAGGCAGGGGGCAGCGCGGGAAAGGGGGGGTACGGCCTACATTGAAGGAGGCTGAGGCAGCACGAAATGGGGCAGGAGGAATGTATGGGGCGGGGAGGGGGCAGACCGCATCAGGGCAGGCGCTGCATCGCATCAGGGCAGGGGCTGTGGAGATGAGCTTCAGGGGCAGGCGGACACAAGGGGGGGCTTGGAGGGGCACAGATCGGGGGGGGGGGAACACTTCCCGATTTCAGGCTTTGATCTGCAGAGCGCAGATCAGAGCCTGAAACCGGAATTTTTTCACTGCCGCGATCCGATTGGTTAGTCTGCACAGACTAACCAATCTAATCGATTGCCGGCAAGGGGGCACTCTGATTGGTCCGATGCCGGCATTACTGAACTGTATGCTGTCCGTGACAGCAGCAGGACAGGGGCAGAAGCTTTAATCCAAGCGCTTTGCAGCGCTTGGATTAAAGAACTGGCTTGATGTTTATACACGTGGTAGCTGCACGGGGCATGTGCAAATATCACGTATATGAACGGATTGCATTCGGGAAGGGGTTAAGGTCCTTAATAAAATTGTGTATGTTTGATATTGGGCCTTTCCAGATACAGAAAATATTGTCTATAAAACAAAGCCATATATGAGTGTGTTGTTGGTAGTGATGAGCGGCAGGTGCCATATTCGATTTCGACGAAATTCGCGAATATTCGATAGAATATTCGTTTTATATTCGTCGAAATCGAATATTCGTCATTATGCTAGTTATCGCGAATAATATGCGATTTAAAAAATCGCATATGCGATTTTTTTAATTTTTTTTTTTTTTTTTTTTTTTTTTTTTTTTTTTAAACTTAAAGGCTACTCTCCTATTGAAATCTCAAATGCGATTAATATAACACGAAATAATCGCATTTGCGATTTCAACGTAATTCTCAAATCCGACAGTACATTCTAGTATATGGAGACGTTACCATGGTGATGGGGACGCTCCATGAGCATGGCATATAGCAGGGATCAGCAACCTTTGGCACTCCAGCTGTGGTGCAACTACAACTCCCAGCATGCACACCTCCATGGCTGTTCTCAGGACTCCCAAAGAAGTGAATAGAGCATGCTGGGAGTCGTAGTTTGACAACAGCTGGAGTGCCGGAGGTTGCTGATCCCTGGAATATAGCATTACTAAGTAAAAATCGCAAATGCGATCATTTCGTGTTATATTAATCGCATTTGCGATTTTTTTTTTTTACTATGGTTGGCTTCAATGGTAGAATTAGCGAATATGACGAATATATTCGTTATATTCCACAAAACGAATATACGAATATATTCGTTATATTCCACAAAACGAAGATAACGAAGTATTCTGCATCTCAGTTATATCTACCTATTCATCAACTTCGCTAATTCTAGCAATCATATAGGAAAGTTTACTATAAAGACAGATAAGTATAATTCGCTATAATACATTGAGTTGCGAATCTTCGTAAGGCGATTTTATTAGCGCACATGCGAATATCAGCACTTGTCCCAGAACAGAGGCAAAGGGCTTTGCATTCATACTGTATGAATGCAAAGCCCTTTGCCTCTGTTCTGGGACAAGTGCCGATATTCGCCTGTGCGCTAATAAAATCGCCTTACAAAGATTCGCGCCTCAATCACTTTCTAGGCAATGTGAGTAAGATCTGAGCTTTTGGACTTTTGGGAATCAATCGAGATACAGTGGGGGGTGATGACAGTAGTTGACAGAGTACAGATCAATGTCATCTGTAAGGTGGAAAGTAAAATAAAAAATACGAATATTCGTAAATCGAATTTTACGAAGTTCTACGTATTCGCGAATATGGTGCTATACTATATGAATGCACAGGCCTTTGCCTCTCTGTTCTGGGGACAAGTGTAGATTTTCGCATTTGCGTTAATAAAATCGCCTCACAAAGATTCGCAGCTCAATTCAATCACTAATGTAATGCAAAGCCCTGTGCCTCTGTTCTGGGACAAGTGTAGATATTCGCATGTGCGCTAATAAAATCGCCTTACGAATATTCGCGCCTCAATCACTTTCTAGGCAATGTGAGTAAGATCTGAGCTTTTGGACTTTTGGGAATCAATCGAGAAACAGTGGGGGGTGATGACAGTAGTTGACAGAGTACAGATCAATGTCATCTGTAAGGTGGAAAGTAAAATAAAAAATACGAATATTCGTAAATCGAATTTTACGAAGTTCTACGTATTCGCGAATATGGTGCTATACTATATGAATGCACAGGCCTTTGCCTCTCTGTTCTGGGGACAAGTGTAGATTTTCGCATTTGCGTTAATAAAATCGCCTCACAAAGATTCGCAGCTCAATTCAATCACTAATGTAATGCAAAGCCCTGTGCCTCTGTTCTGGGACAAGTGTAGATATTCGCATGTGCGCTAATAAAATCGCCTTACGAAGATTCGCAACTCAATTCACTAATGTATGAATGCAAAGCCCTTTGCCTCTGTTCTGGGACGTGCCGATATTCGCATGTGCGCTAATAAAATCGCCTTACGAAGATTCGCGCCTCAATCACTTTCTAGGCAATGTGAGTAAGATCTGAGCTGTTGGACCTTTGGGAAACAATCAATTATATGTGTACTGTAATTTTGTGAGAAAAAAAAAACAAAAACAAAAAAAAACGAATATTCGTTTTTACGAATATATAGCACTATATTCGAAATATTCGCGAAATCGCGAAGTTGCGATATTCGCGAAAAAAATTCGCTTTTCGAATATTCGCGCTCAACACTAGTTGTTGGAACAGGGGATGTGTGTAGACGTGGTCTTCCTCAAATCTTATCATGGACCCCATAGTGGTGCTTCTCTTCTGGCCATAATGGGTGTCCCCAAATAAGAATAAATAAATTGTAAGTATGATTTCAAGTAGTTTGAGGTGCTAAGGTTGAAATGTCCACTTAGAAGTTTTGCTGTGGCTTGTATATCTTTTTCATTTGTAATGGATGTGTATAAGCTGTTGACATCCAGTGTCAACAAGTTGCAATCTGCTGGTATATCTGTACCTTGCAGTAGCGAGGAGGCGGCAGAAGAAGTTCGACCTGGCTCTTCAAACACCCTCTTGAAGGAGTCCATAAATAGAGTAACATTACAGGTGATGGGTTCAGATCTCTCCCATATTGGATTTGCCCAGGCCAGAGCCTCACCCTCAAATGAGAGATGAACACCACTTTATCTCAATATTATTGAAAGTGATGAGGAAGTATTTCAAAGTGAATCGTGCACTGGTTGAGGAACCCGCAACAGGTTTTTGGGTTGCCGCTGTAATAGGGCGGAGCTGATAATTGTGGTCCAGAAAAATTGTGGTCCAGCATCAGGTACAGCAGGAGCAGTAGGAGCCTGTGCAGACTGTGCTGTAGGGAGAGAGTCCAGGCGAGCAGCAACATGCTGCAAATAATTCACCACTTGTTTCTTGGTGGTACGCTGTTGTTCAAGTTCCTGTAGCAGTTCAGACATTCCAAGTTTAGAGCCAGCGGGATCCATGGCCAAAGCGTACTGTTACGATCAGATCATGTGGATTCCGTTGGTCAGTGGATAGAGGACTGATTTTAGCCCTATATTGCTGACTGCTGACTCTCAGAGTCAGGATACTGGTGTTTGCACCAGTCGGCCAGAAGGCTGCTAACCGAACCGAACAGAAGAGCTTTACTGATAAACGGAAACCAACAGTCACTTGCAATAAAGGTAAACACATTTCAGATAAATGTAGAATCGCCGGAGCAATCCGGCTTCCTCAGCTTTACCCCTGAGGAAGCCGAATTGCTCTGGCGATACGTGTTGGGCGCTTGTTATTTTTCCAGGTCCAGTGCACCAGCTGGCTATGTAGGTTTGGCTCTTGATATTTGACCCTATGTCAGTCTGTCTGCACTTTCAATTCTAGTGGTCTTACCTTACATTTGCTATATGTGATTAATTGTACTGTTTTATATGCTGGTTGATAACGCATACATTCAGATGTGATAATTCAGTGGACCTGTATGTGTCGGTTACATATATTTTATTGCATACCGCACTTTGTTCCATATTGTATACAATTTTTTTATGCGTGTGTGTTGTTGTGTCTAAATAAACTTTATATATATTTTTGTATCCCTTTATGGTTGGATGTGCATTTATGGGGTGGCTCTTTTGAGTCTCTCTTGGGTCAGATTATTTGTCATATGTAGTTATTCCACCCTTTGCACTCCTGTCAGTATTTGGTGTGCCCCCTGTCTCTTTAAACTTACGATTTGTGCACTTATTGTAAGTATTTAGTGGCTGCAAATATGACCTGAAGGTTTTTTAGGTTCGCCTGCCATTAAAGTGAATGGGGCCAGCCGCGAACTTGCAGCTCGCGAACATTTTATCACGTTAACGAATCGTTCCAGACGATGTTCATCCATCACTACTCCTGACAGAGTGGAAAGGGTGTCAGCAGTAAGTTTGTGTTGACATCACTGATTATTTTGCCCTTTTTCTGATCCGTCAGAAGAATAACCCCCCAACATGTTTCTTGAGCATCTGCCTTCATTCGGTCAGCATTTAGTCAGTAATCATTTGTTAAAGCCAAAAAAAAAAACAGGAATGGATCCAAAACAGAGAGGACATGTTAATGGAATATTTGCAGGTCTTCAGTGTTTTGTACCCACTCCTGCTTTTGGCTACCAAATCATAATATACGGTAAGACAATTGTGATGGGACCATACAGGCCTTACAGCTGCTACACAGACAGGATCTAAAAAGGCAAAATAGTGGCCCAGTCATGAAATGGGGAGGGTGGGAGAACAGCTTTAGAAGTCCACAGAGTGGACCAATGACATAGTCTTGAGGTAGCAGCAGCATGAGGAGACCACAGAGTGGCCCAGTGACATAGTGGGGAGGAAGCAGCAGCACGAGGAGACCACAGAGTGGGCTATTTACATAGTGTTGAGGTGGCAGCAGCACGAGGAAGCCACAGAGTGGCACAGTGACATAGTGTTGAGTTAGCAGCAGCATGAGGAGACCACAGAGTGGCCCAGTGACATAGTGTTGAGTTAGCAGCAGTACGAGGAGGCCACAGAGTGGCCCAGTGACATAGTGTGAAGGTGGCAGCAGCATGAGGAGGCCACAGAGTGGCCCAGTGACATAGTGTTGAATTAGCAGCAGCAGGAGGAGGCCACAGAGTGGCCCAGTGACATAGTGTGGAGGTGGCAGCAGCAGCATAAGCAGGCCAAAGAGAGGCCCAGTGACATAGTGTTGAGTCAGCAGCATAAGGAGGCCACAGAGTGGCCTAGTGACATAGTGTTGATATAGCAGCAGCATGAGGAGGCCAAAGAGTGACACAATAAAGAGTGTGGAGGTGGAAGCAGCATGAGGAGACCACAGAATGGCACAATGACAGAGTGTGGAGGTGGCAGCAGCAGCATGAGGCAGCCACAGACTGGCAAGGTGACATAGTGTAAAGGTGGCAGCAGCAGCATGAGGAGACCTGAGTGTTGAGATGGCAGCAGCATCAGGAGACCACAGAGTGGGGAGGTGGGTGGCAATAACAGTACCCGCTGATGATGGTGGGTATAAGAAGGAGCACCTGGCATCAGATGTGTAGCATCAGGTGGGTGGCAGCATCAGAATAGTAGCTAAGGCAGGTATCCAGAAAAAAAAAACGGTCTCTGTTGTCAAGGTTTGGGTGAGGCAGCATGTATGATCTAAATTGATGCATCAGACATTGGTGGGTGGAAATACTGGCTGATCCACGCCTGATTCATCTTGACTAGATTTGAGCGGACACCTGGATGTTCGGGTTCGATGGGTTTGGCCGATCTTGAAAAATAAGTTCGAGTTCGGCACCCGAACTTGACCCCGAACCCCATTGAAGTCAATGGGGACACAAACTTTTGAGCATTAAAATGGATCTAAAAATGTTACGGAAAGGGCTAGAGGGCTGAAAATGCCTGCAAAATGTGGTTAAGAGCATGGCAAGTGCTCTGCAAACAAATGTGGATATGGAAATTACTTTAACCTCTTAAGGACACATGACGTATCGGTACGTCATGAGGTCCTGGTACATAATGTATGGTTCCGATCATCGCCGCACGGCGGACGGTGATCGGAACCCTGTGCCTGCTCAAATCATTGAGCAGGCACCTAGGCTAAAAGCTCCGGCGGGTCCTGTGACCAGGATCGCTTCTGATTGGTCTGTGGGCGGGCCAGCGGCAGAATCAAAAGAGGCAGGCGCTCCTCTCCTCCTCCTTTTGTGTTCCGGAGCCGGAGGAGAGAGGAGCTGCCTGCACGTGTCGTCCGTCGGTGCCAGCATCACCCGATCTGTGCCCCCAGGACCCGATCTGTGCCCCAGCACCCCCCATCTAAACTTCAGGTACATTGGGAAAGTATAGGGAAAGTTTGGGTTAGGCAAAAAGGGAAAGTTAGCTTTGATTGCATCACCCTAAGTTAGGGTGTCTGGGGTCCACAGCACAGCTGTGTGACCCTATACCCCCCAGGGGTACTGCCGCTTGCCCCCTCTCCACTTGTTTGGGGTGCAGGATTTATTTATTTTTCTGTGTGCGCTGACTGTGGCCGGCACTCTTAGCGTCCGGCCACTGTTAGCGAATCGCACACCCCACCGCTGATCAACTTCGGACGGTTGATCAGCGGTTTTGAACTTTTTTGGGGCCTTTTTTTTGTTATTTATTAATTTTTTTTCCTGTTAGTTTTAGGGTTAAGTCCGCGAACACCCGTGCCCCCACACACACGCACACCAAATAAAGATTTACACACACGCACATACACACGCAGACACACACTCCCCTATGGCCCGCCGGACGTTCTTGGCCGAGGAGGCATACGCCCAGCTTGCCTCCGACTCCGAGAGTCCCAGTGAGGACGAGGATGACCCCACATTCCTGTTGTCATCCACGTCCTCCTCATCATCTAGTGATGATGATGAGCCCCCAAGGCGGCGGAGACGCCAACAGGCAGAGCAAGGGGACCGCCATGTTAGGGACCCTGTGGCCCAGCCTAGTTTGAGCAGCTCTGGGGCTCGTACTGGTTTACTGGCCCACCAGTTAAATCCACCGGAGCACCCTGCCGGTGAACTAGTCTGGTGTAGCCCAGAGCGATTCGAGCCCGTGATTCCTGATTCCAATCAGGAATCCATATTTCCACAGTGGGCTACACTGAATATGACTTTTTTGTCATTTTTTCAGTGACCCCCTGGTAAATCTGATGGTGGAGCAGACGAACCTGTACGCCCAACAGTTCGTTGCTCAACACCCGGGCTCCTTTTTGGCCAGGCCCGGTGGATGGACACCGGTCAGTGCAGCCGAAATGAGGACATTTTGGGGCCTCGTGCAGCATATGGGCCTGGTCAAGAAACCCAGTGTCAGGCTGTACTGGAGTGGGGACGTCCTATACTAGACCCCACTTTACAGTACGGCCATGACACGCTCCCGGTTTGAGGCCATCCGGAAATGTCTGCATTATTACGATAATGCAGCATGTCCCCCCCAAGGTGATTCTGCCCATGACCGTCTGTATAAGATACGGCCGGTCATCGATCACTTTGGGGCCAAATTCATGGAGGCCTATGTACCTGGAAGGGAGGTCGCGATTGATGAGTCTCATTGCGTTCAAGGGGAGACTCATTTTCCATCAGTATGTGCCCTCCAAGCGGGCAAGGTATGGCATGAAGCTATACAAAATTTGTGAGAGTACCTCAGGGTACACTTACAAATTTCCTATATACGAGGGGCGAGATTCCCGGATTCAACCCCCAGAATGTCCCCCCACTCTGGGTGTTTCCGGGAAACTTGTGTGGGACCTTATGCACCCACTGCTGGAAAAGGGTTACCACCTGTACGTGGATAATTTCTATACCAGTATCTCCTTGTTCCAGTCCCTTGCCGCCAGATCCACATCCGCTTGTGGGACTGTGCGGAAAAATCAACGTGGCCTCCCTGCCCTCCCCCTCCAGGTACCTATCCCCAGGGTCGAGACCCGTGCCCTTACCACTGGAAACCTGTTGCTGGTCAGGTATAAGGACAAGAGGGATGTCCTCATGCTGTCCACAATTCATAAAACGGCATCACCCCTGTCCCTGTGCGAGGTACCGCGGCAACGGTCCTCAAGCCCGATTGTATCGTCAACTACAATCGGTATATGGGAGGAGTTGATCTCTCTTATCAAGTCCTCAAGCCATATAACGCCATGCGCAAAACCCGGGCATGGTACAAAAAAGTTGTGGTCTACTTGGTACAGGTTGCCATGTACAACTCATTTGTGCTGTCCCGGAGCGCTGGCAACAAAGGGACATTCCTCCAGTTCTATGAGGCAGTCCTCAAGGCCCTGATCTTTTCGGACCGGGAAAGAGCAGGCCGGAGTACCTCGGTAACTGTAGATGCCCGGATCGTCCCTGGCCAACACTTTCCAGGTGTGGTCCCCTATACTGGAAAGAAGGGACGAACCCAAAATAGGTGCAGAGTGTGTCACAGGAGGGGGATATGGAAGGACACCACAACTCAATGTGACACGTGCCCCGATCATCCGGGCCTCTGCATTATTGGTTGCTTCAGGGAGTATCACACTTCCATGGAGTACTAAATTTATATCCCAATTCAGCACTGACATCGGATAAAAAAAAAAACTGGTTCTCAGACTTATAATAATCTCCTCTATAAAAATTCCCCATGACCTAACCCCCCAAATTAACACGGTCCAGAAAAAAAAAAAGTTGCACCTTACATAATAAAAAAAAAACAAAGTTCAAAAAGTCAGCCCCCAAAATAGTGCCAATAAAACCGTCGTCTCATCCCGCAAAAAATGAGCCCCCACATAAGATAATCGGATAAAAATAAATAAAAAAGATGACACTTAGACTTTAGAGATACCAAATTTTTTTTGTATCAAAAAAGATAATATAGTCAAAAACCTAAATAAATGTAAAAAAAAAGTAGACTTATTAAGAATCGCCACGTCCGTAAGAATCTCCTCTATAAAAATACCCCATGACCCAACCCCCCAGATTAACACGGTCAAAAAATAAAGGTGCAATAAAAAAACTTTTAGTCACCTTATATAACAAAAAGTTATATAGCCCCCAAAATAGTGCCAATAAAACCATCCACTCATCCTGCAAAAAATGAGCCCCCACATAAGATAATCGGATAAAAAATAAATTAAAAAAATGACACATAGGCCCCTTTCACACTGGCGAGTATTCCGCGCGGATGCGATGCGTGAGTTGAACGCATTGCACCCGCACTGAAGAGCGACCCATTCATTTCTTTGGGGCTGTTCACATGAGCAGTGATTTTCACGCATCACTCGTGCGTTGCGTGGAAATCGCAGCATGCACTATATTCTGTGTTTTTCACTTAACGCAGGTCCCATAGAAATTAATGGGGTTGTGTGAAAATCGCAAGCATCCGCAAGCAAGTGCGGATGTGGTGCGATTTTCACGCACAGTTGCTAGGAGACGATCGGGATGGAGACCCGATCATTATTATTTTCCCATATAAGATGGTTATAAGGGAAAGTAAAAGCATTCTGAATACAGAATACATAGTAAAATAGCGCTGGAGGGGTTAAAAAAATAAATAATTAATTTAACTCACCTTAGTCCACTTGTTCGCGTAGCCGGCATCTCCTTCTGTCTTCATCTTAGCTTTGTGTAGCAACAAGGACCTTTGGTGACGTCACAGTCATCACATGATCCATCACATGATCTTTTACAATGGTGATGGATCATGTGATGACTGTGACGTCACCAAAGGTCCTTGTTGCTACACAAAGCTAAGATGAAGACAGAAGGAGATGCCGGCTACGCGAACAAGTGGACTAAGGTGAGTTAAAAATTTATTTATTTTTTAACCCCTCCAGCGCTATTTAACTATGCATTCTTTAAAAGTGACCCCATCTAAGAAACTACACCCCTCAAGGTATTCAAAACTGATTATACAAACTTTATTAACCCTTTAGGTGTTCCTCAACAGTTAATGGCAAATGGAGATGACATTTGAGAATTTAAATTTTTGGTAACCTTGCCTCACAAAAATGTTATGTAGAGCAACCAAAAATCATATGTACCCTAAAAATAGTCCCCCAAAAAAGGCCACCTTGTCCTGTAGTTTCCAAAATGCAGTCACTTTTAGGGAGTTTCTACTCCAGGGGTGCATCAAGTAGGTTGAAACAGGACACGGTGTAAATAAGCCGGTCCATAAAAATCAGTCCTCTAAAAACCAAACGGCGCACCTTTCACTCTACGCCCCGCTGTGTGGACGTACAGTAGTTTACGGCCACATATTGGGTGTTTCTGTAAACGGCAGTGTCAGGGCAATAAAGATACAGTCTTGTTTGGCTGTTAACCCTTGCTTTGTTAGTGGAAAAAATGGGCTAAAATGGAAAATTAGGCAAAAAAATGAAATTCTCAAATTTCATCCCCATTTGCCAATAACTCTTGTGCAACACCTAAAGGGTTAACGACGTATGTAAAATCTGTTTTGAATAACTTGAGGGGTGTAGTTTCTTAGATGGGGTCACTTTTAGGGAGTTTCTACTCTAGGGGTGCATCAGGGGGGCTTCAAATGGGACATGGTAAAAATAAACCAGTCCAGCAAAATCTGCCCTCCAAAAACCAAACGGCGCACCTTTCACTCTACGCCCCGCTGTGTTGCCATACAGTAGATTACGGCCACATATTGGGTGTTTCTGTATACGGCAGAGTCAGGGAAATAAAAATACAGTCATGCTTGACTGTTAACCCTTGCTTTGTTAGTGGAAAAAATGGGCTAAAATGGAAAATTAGGCAAAAAAATGAAATTCTAAAATTTCATCCCCATTTGACAATAACTCTTGTGCCACACCTAAAGGGTTAACGACGTATATAAAATCTGTTTTGAATACCTTGAGGGGTGTAGTTTCTTAGATGGGGTCACTTTTATGGACTTTCTACTTTAGGGGTGCATCAGGGGGGCTTCAAATGGGACATGCTGTAAATAAACCAGTCCAGCAAAATCTGCTTTCCAAAAACCAAATGGTGCACCTTTCACTCTACGCCCCGCTGTGTGGCCGTACAGTAGTTTACGGTCACATACAATCTTGTTTGGCTGTTAACCCTTGCTTTGTTAGTGTAAAAAATGGGTTAAAATGGAAAATTTGACCAAAAAATTGAATTCTCAAATTTCATCCCGATTTGCCAATAACTCTTGTGCAACACCTAAAGAGTTAACAACGTATGTAAAATCAGTTTTAAATACCTTGAGGGGTGTAGTTTCTTAGATGGGGTCATTTTTGGGTGGTTTCTATTATGTAAGCCTCGCAAAGTGACTTCAGACCTGAACTGGTCCCTAAAAACTGGGTTTTTGTAAATTTCTGAAAATTTCAAGATTTTCTTCTAAACTTCTAAGCCTTGTAACATCCCCAAAAAATAAAATATCATTCCCAAAATAATTCAAACATGAAGTAGACATATGGGGAATGCAAATTCATCACAATTTTTGGGGGTATTACTATGTATTACAGAAGTAGAGAAACTGAAACTTTGAAATTTGCAAATTGTTCAAAATTTTGGGTAAATTAGGTATTTTTTGGTGCAAAAAAAATTATTTTTTTTACTTCATTTTACCAGTGTCATGAATTACAATATGTGACGAAAAAACAATCTCAGAATGGCCTGGATAAGTCAAAGCATTTTAAAGTTATCAGCACTTAAAGTGACACTGGTCAGATTTGCAAAAAAATGGCCTGGTCCTTAAGGTGAAATAAGGCTGTGTCCCTATGGGGTTAAATAACATAAAATACGTAAAAATTAAAAATAATAATCTTGATCTAGGAGGAAGAGGTCCATATGGAGTAGGAGGTTGAGGAGGCAGTGGATGTGGCTGTGTAGGTGGAAGCGGTGGTGGAGGTAGCCTACACTGCTTTTTGGTTTTAAATTTATTGAATTTTATTTTTTTATTAGGGTAGACCCCAAAACATTGGGAAATATAACCTGTGATAGCCCCCTTCAGTTGTGCTAAACACACGTTCAGACAATACACTGGCTGCAGGGCAGGCCAGAACCTCCAAGGGCAAGCTCAGGCCAGCACCTCCAAGGGCATAAAGGGCAACCTCAGGCCATGTGCCCAATTCGGAGACCCAGAAGTTGCATGGGGCAGACCCATCAGTCAGTTTGTGTAGGCATGTGCACATATACTGCCCCACCATGTCACACGTCCCTGTGATGTTCACGATCCAATTGGATATCTGCTCTATCAACTTTTGATGTTCTTTTCTGCGCATACCATGTTGATCACGGTTAGCGGGAAATCAGGGTTCCACGACGGAGAGGGAGCGTGAGAAAGGGATAGCACATCCAAGGGAGATCAATGGATGAAATTTAATTGTGATCAAGTGGAAATGTGGGAGAAGCTATTAAAATGGAAGAATCGAAGGAAAGGAGGGGAACGCGTGGCAATTACTCACTCCCGACTCGGGGAGGAAGTGACGATAAATAACAAGACAGGACTCTTAAGATGCCCGGTTATTGGAATGATTAATAAAAAATTACAAGGAATGTCACTGGGGTATTTAGGATTTGGAAACGTTAGACAGGAGAGGCCCTTCTGCCGCTTTGTTGACTCTAGATAACTTGTGCCTAATTGCACGTCCACAATCCATTTGGATATCTTCTCGATCAACTTTCGATGTTCTTTTCTGAGCCTACCATGTTGATCACGGTTATTGGTGAATCAGGGTTCCACGCTGGAGAGGGAGCGTGAGAAAGGGATACCAATTTCAAGGGAGGTCAATGGCTGCAATGTGATCGAGCTGAAATATGGGGCAAGGTTTTAAAGCGGAAGGATCACATAAAAACGGCCAATTAAAGACAAATTTTACTAATATAATTACCTGTCACCTATGCAGACCAGGGGTTTTTCATCGCCAGAAATGGGTTAATGTCACCCACCAATAGAACAGATGATTTTAAAAAAATTCGGTCCCTGTCACCCATGCAGAGCAGGGGTTTATTCACGGCAAAATTGTAAAATGTCACCCAAGAATGTAACAGAAAAATTTGTGAAATGTATTAACCTGTCTACTAGGTAGAGCAGGGGTATATCACAGCCCAAAATTGGTGAATGTCACTGACAATGTAACCGAAAAATTAGTGAAATTTATTAACCTGTCTTCTAAGTAGAGCAGGGGTATATCACAGCCAAAAATTGGTGAATTTCAGCTGAAAATGTAACAAATCAGTTACATTTGTTTACCTGTCTACTAGGTAGAGCAGGGGTATATCACAGCCAAAAATTGGTGAATTTCAGCTAACAGACAAATTAGTGAAATTACATTAAAGTAAAGTACAAATTGATTTTATTTTTTATCTTGATGTATGAGGTGGAGGTCCATATGGAGTAGGAGGTTGAGGAGGCGGTGGACGTAGCGGTGTAGGTGGAAGCAGTGGTGGAGGAGGACGAGGTAGCCAGCACTGGTTTTTGGTTTTAATTTAAATTTTTAGAGTGTGAAATATCCAAAATACAACAATGAGCAATTGCGCTGTAGTATAACAATGGCTGGTAAAGGCTGGTATACATGTCTATTCTGCACAGGGTACGGACAAGTCCTGTGGGATCCATGCATGGTTCATTTTAATGAACGTGAGCTTGTCCACATTGGCTGTGGACAGGCAGCTGCACTTGTCTGTGATAACGCCCCCTGCCTTGCTAAACACACGTTCAGACAGTATACTGGCTGCAGGGCAGGCCAACACCTCCAAGGCGTAAAGGGCAAGCTCAGGCCATGTGCCCAATTTGGAGACCCAAAAGTTGAAGGGGGCAGACCCGTCATTCAGTACGTGTAGGCGTGTGCACACATACTGCTCCACCATGTTGCTGAAATGCTGCCTCCTGCTAAGACTTTCCATATCAGCTGGTGGTGCTGGTTGCGGCGTGCTCACAAAGCTTTTCCACATTTCGGCCATGCTAACCCGGCCTTCTGAGGTGATGGTGGTGCCTCAGCTGCGTTGGCGACCTCTTCCTCCTCATCTGCCTTCGCCTTGTGCTTCCACTATGCCCCCGCTATCAGCAGCGTGTCTACCAGCGTGCACTTGTACTCGCGCATCTTACGATCACGCTCCAGTGACAGAATTAAGGAAGGTACGTTGACTTTGTAACAGGGATCCAGCAGCGTGGCCACCAAGTAATCAGCAAGTTAGAATGTGCGCAACTCGGCGGTCGTTGGGGAGACACTGCAGCATGTACTCGCTCATGTGTGCCCGGCTGCCCAGAGGCAACAAAAAGCTGTCCTCTGTGGGAAATATACCGTCTGTGTCCTCTGTATCTCCCCAGCCACACACCAGTGATGGCCATGAGCTGGTTTGGGTGCCACCCTGCTGGGAACATGGTTCCTCCTCCTCCATCTCCTCCTCCACCTCGTCAGTCTCCAGAACTGTGCCCTGGCTGGGCAGATGTGTACCTGGCGTTTGTGGGTGCAGGAACCCACCCTCGGAGCCACTTGTGAATGACTGGCCGGAAACCCTATGCAATCATCTCTCTTCCTCCTCCTCCTGTGCCACATCCTCTTCCATCATCGCCAGCAGCGCTTTTATCATGGAGGCATAGAAGTGGGATAGTA
The DNA here is from genome assembly GCF_014858855.1 of Bufo gargarizans. Taxonomy (NCBI): domain Eukaryota; kingdom Metazoa; phylum Chordata; class Amphibia; order Anura; family Bufonidae; genus Bufo; species Bufo gargarizans. The sequence goes on from NC_058084.1 coordinate 239,388,311, forward strand.
ACGCTGAGAACGGCGTTATCGGCACTGGCCATGTTGGTGGAGTACTCGAAACAGCGCAACAAGGAACACAGGTCTCGCATGGAGTCCCAGTCATTGGTGGTGAAGTGGTGCTGTTCCGCAGAGTGACTCACCCGTGCGAGCTGCTGTTTGCACAGTCTGGCCAGCATGTGCAAGGTGAAGTTCCACCTTGTAGGCACGTCGCAGGTGGTGAGAGGGAAGGCCAAAGTTACGCTGCAGTGCTGAAAGACGAGCAGCAGCAGGGTGACAACGCTGAAAGAGCGCACAGACGGCCCACACTTTCTGCAGGAGCTCTGACATATCAGGGTAATTTTTAAGGAACCTCTGCACTCCCAAATTCAGCACATGCGCCAGGCAAGGGAAGTGAGTCAAACCGGCTAGTCCCAGAGCTGCTACGAGATTTTGCCCATTATCGCACACTACCAGGCTGGGCTTGAGGCTCACTGGCACAAACCACTCATCAGTCTGATGTTCAAGGCCTGTCCACAGCTCCTGTGCGATGTGTGGTTTGTCCCCCAAACAGATAAGTTTTAAAACTGCCTGCTGTCGTTTACCCTGGCTGTGGTGAAGGTGTTACACTGACCGGATGAGGAGCCAGTAGAGGATGAGGAAGCAGAGTAGGAGGAGGAAGCAACCTGAAGCGCCCTGCAATCCTTGGTGGTGGAAGGACATGCGCCAAACTACTATCCGCCCCAGGCCACACACAGAGCTCTCTACAAAACAGGTCCCATCTACCTGCAAAAGAAGATAACACGTTACCATCCTCCTAGAGAACTGAGATCCACCTCAGCCTCCCTTTTGTCGGTGCCAAGAACCCGCCTCAAGACAAGGGGGGGACAGACGTTTCTCAGTATTGGCCCCCAAAATCTGGAACTCCCTCCCAGAACACATTAGAACAACATCAGATTACCTGGAATTCAGGAGGTTGGTTAAGACCTGGCTTTTTGTGTAGGATGACGAGGGGCCCACCAATATAGCCGTCGACAAGCGCTTCGATCGGATTGAGTTCCTCTAGAGCGCTATACAAGGACTTAGTAACATAACATAACAGGCCCAGCTGCCACTGCATTTACAGAGTGTGCTTATATGGAGATATAACGTCCCTGACCGTGCTTACTGGTCCACGTATCCGTAGTTAGGTGGACCTTGCCAAAGATGGCATTGCGCAGTGCACACCTGATTTTGTCCCCCACTTGGTAGTACAGGGAAGGGATGGCACGTCTGGAAAAGTAGTGGCTGCTGGGCACGACGTACTGTGGGACAGCAACCGCTATAAGGCTTTTAAAACTCTCCGTCTCCACCAGACGGAATGACAGCATTTCAAAGGACAGTAATTTTGAAATGCTGGCATTCAGGGCCAGGGATCACGGGTGGGTAGGGGGTACTTCCTCTTCCGCTCCAGTTTTTGGGAGATGGAGAGCTGAACGCTTCCGTGGGACATTGTGGAAATGCTCGGTGACCCAGGGGGTGGTGTTGCTGGCAGATCCTCTGTTTGCTGGGTGGCAGGTGGCACTGTCACTCCAGAGGAGGAGGAAGAGGCCGAGACAGCAGAAGAGGAAGCAGGAGGAGCCAGAGACCTTTCTGGGTTTTTGAGGTGTCTCTGATTGCACGGCGTGCAAACCACTCGTGTCTTGTTGTCAGCACATTGTCTGAAGAACTGCCACACCAGGGAGCTGGCTTTGGTGTGCTCGGTCCCTTGCTGCAGTGTGCAGTAGCAGGCATACAGTCTAGAGGACGGATGCTCCGCTTTTGCACCCTGCTCCCGCTGTGCTGGTGGCTCTGTGCGACCACCGCCTCTTCCTCAGAACTACAAAGGTCACTCGCATGACCTTGATTCCATGTGGGGTCGAGGACCTCATCCTCCTCCACATCATCTTCCACCCAGTCTTGACCCCGGCCCTCCTTGTCGGTCTGCCCACTGTAGAAAGCCACAGCAGTTGGCACCTGTGTTTCGTTATCATCCGAGATGTGCTGCGGTGGTCCTCCCATGTACTCATCTTGAAACATAAGTGGTTGGGCATCGATGCACTCAATCTCTTCCACTTCAGGGACAGGGCTATGTGGATGGCACTCAGAAACCCTGCTAGCAGAGTCATCAAAAAGCAGAAGAGACTGCTGCATGACTTGGGGCTCAGACTGCTTGGCTGATTTCCAGGGGGGTGAGGTGAAAGACTGAAGGACATCGGCTGCAGGTGCCAACTCTGATCTTACAGCAGGAGACTGGGTGGGAGACAATGTAAAGGAACTGGAGGCACTGCCAGCAACCCAATCTACTATCACCTGTACTTGTTGTGGCCTCAAAATTCATAGAGTCGCATTAGGCCAGATCAAATACAGCTGAAGGTTCTGTCGCCTACTTTCACCACATCCTCTCCCTGCAACAGGAACTCCACCAGCAGCACCATGACCTGGGCCATGTCTCCTCATTCTCCGAAAATTTAGGATCATTTTTGTAACTAATAGAATATAAGAGTGGTACATAAAGCTTCTATTTCACTCTAAAAAAGGCTGAAAAATGCCAAAAAAAAAAAAGCTGTAATTTTACTAAGAAAATAGACTTGGAGTATCTACGGCCTGTCACACTGTAATATGCTGAAAAAAGCCAAAATTTTGTGTTTTAGCAACAAAAAATAAAAAAATTGATCTGGAGTATTTATGGCCTGTCACACAGTAATATGCTTAAAGGGATTCTGTAACCAGGTTTCACCCCCTCCAGATAAAAAATATGGTTATGTTCAGGGAGCTTTAACCATTCCTAATGTGGTCTTATAAATGTAATCTGTAGGCTCATTTTGCAAAAAATACGCTATTACTAACCTGTCAGTCATAAAAATCAAGGGGATGTGGAAAATGCCCAAGGGGATGTAAATGGATCCAAGCTGCCGCCCGCACCCGCTGCTGTTTGTGCCCAGCACCCCCTCATAATCTTCTGTGACGCCTCCAGCTCTCCCCCCCCCCATGTTGTAACATCGCTGCGAAAGCCTCCTGCTCTCCCTCCCTCCCCCCTCCTCCTGCTGTAACATCGCAATGTTACAGCAGCAGGAGGGAGGAGGGGGAGGGAGAGCAGGAGGCTTTCACAGCGATGTTACAGAGGGAGGAGGGAGGTGTTCACAGCGATGTTACAGCAGGAGGGGGAGGGAGAGCTGGAGGCGTCACAGAAGATTATGAGGCGGCGCTGGGCACGAACGGCAGCGGGTGAGGGCGGCAGCTTGGATCCATTTACATCCCCTTGGGCACCTTATTTTCATGAATGACAGGTTAGTAATAGCTTATTTTTAGCAAAATGAGCCTACAGATTACATTTATAAGACCACATTAGGAATCGTGAAGGCACCCTGAACATAACCATATTTTTATCTTAAATGGGTGAAACCTGGTGACAGAATCCCTTTAAAAAAAAAGCCAAAATTGAGCCTCAATCGTTTTTGTTTTTTTTTGGGGGGGGGCGCAACTGGTATATCACATCAGTTGCAATCAGTTCCAATAGAGTTTGTCCCTCTGTATAGCTGCAGTATAACAGCAGAACCGCACACAACTTCTGCACAATACAAATGCACTATATAGAAATAATTTTATAGATATATCACACCCCTGCCTCAATCAATTTGTTTGGGGGGAAACTGGTATATCAATCCAGTTGCAATTAGTTGCTACAATAGCGTTTGTATAGCTGCGGTATATCAGCAAACCCGCACACAACTGCTGAACAATACAAATGCGCTATATAGACATTTTTTTTATAGATATATCACACCCCTGCCTCAATCAGTTTGTTTGGGGGGGGGCAACTGGTATATCACACCAGTTGCAATTAGTTGTTCCAATAGCATTTTTCCCTCTGTATAGCTGCGGTATCTCAGCAGAATTGCACATCACTGCTGCACAATACAGAAATTATATTATAGGTATATCACACCCCTGCCTCAATTAGTTTTAATGGGGGGGGGGGGGGAACTGGTATTTCACTATATTTCAAATTTGTTGTTCCAATAGAGTTTGTACTCTGTATAGCTGCGGTACATACAAAACAGTCTATTTACCCATTATGTGTTTCCTCCGAGATGGCACCAGCCCCGACGCACGTTTCGCTGAACCTTCATCTGGTGGTGGTGTCATTTCCGAGGGTCACACATTAAATACAGTGGTCAACCAATCATAGCTCCCGCCACATGATTGTTTTTCCAATGACATCTAGGCATATAGCACTAAAGTACAGGAGGCGGGGAGAAGGTGAGGAGAGAAAAAGAAAAAAGAAAAAACAGGAAACATGGAGGTGCAGAGCATCGCGCAATATCCAAGATGACACGTCATATGACCGCGAGTCACATGGTGTCCCCAGCAATACTAAGATCGCGTAAGTGCCGAAGGAACACAGCGAGATGTAGCACATGCGAGGGATTGGCGCTTTGAAATATATAAGATAGTTTAACCCAGTGGATGTATCTATATACTATAGAACAAAACATCAGAATAGTGAATATAATTTATAAAGTATTTGAAACCTAGGGATGTTAGTGCATGGAAAAGAATGTATGAGGATACAAAAAAAGTGTAAATTGATGATTTGTGTTAAAGATCAATTGTGAAAATATAATAGACAAAAAAAATGCAAATGTGAGCAACATAAAAAATAATGCAAATAATAATAGTATATAGATACATCCACTGAACTGGGTTATGCTATCTTATCTATTTCAAAGCGCTGGGCCTGCGCTACACCACGCTGTGTTCCATCGGCACTTTTGCAATTTTAGTATCCCGGTATTACCCACTCCATGAGCAGTCATATGACCGCCAAGTCATCTTGGATGTCGCGTGATGCTCCGCACCTCCTTCATGTTTCCTGGTTCTTCTTCTCACCTTCACCCCACCCCCTGTATTTTAGTGCTCTATGCCCAGATCTTATCGTATTTCTAATCATGTTGTGGGGCCCCACGATTGGTTGACAACTGTATTTAATGTGTTACCCCACAGACGAATGTTTGCCGAAACACGAGTCAGGGCTGCCGCAGCGCGATCCCAGAGGACACACATAATGGGTGAATAGACTATGTTTTGTATGTATTGGATGTTTATATGCACTTAATCATCATTTATATATGAGGGATTAAGTCAACATTTGTGTCTCCTACTGTGGATGTTGCCTTTTCTCTGCACTTGGTTTTATATATGGAGTCATTAATTGTGTTAATAAAGTATATTCACATGTTCAAATATTGCTGACAATGGTTTAACCCAAGCAGGTGAAAGTTTCATTTTGCACATACTACCCCCTTGGTCCTAGCAGTTGCCTTCCTAGGACCCTCCTTGGAGTTCTACAGAATACAGGGTAAAATGCCTTTTTCACCCGTACAGTTTGGACAGCCAACAAATACTCTCAGGCAGCAGCCAGACAATGAAAGCTTGCTACATACGTCTGCAAGACCCTGTGTGAGCCAGGAAAGCCACCCAGACTTATAAAAGGTGGCTCCTAGAGAAGACTTATGCCATGCCAAGTAGCCTCTAGTCATCCTTCTATCCGGGAAAAGAAAGAAATGTAGGGGGGTGTTTTCACCTTTTAAATCTCTCCATAGGTGTTTCTGTCTTGTCCCCAGGACTATGTCTCTGCGTGCCGTTATGGACATAAAGGTTAAAAAAAAAAAAAAACACCACACACAACGTCTGGTTCATGTTATTTATTTTAACTTCTCCCACAAGACTACAGCTAGCAAAATATCCGAGTTTCAGTAAGCTGAGACCCACCAGGTTATTTATAGACTAGGAGATAACATTAGCAAATATGGCGTTTAATGGTTGTACAAAAGAGAATTGTTAAAAGTCTGTTGAAAATCAAGTGTTATAGCTGCACTTAAACAGCTTGTTGTTCTCTGAAGTCCAAATGATTTGGTCCAGTAATATATTGGCAAGTAAGAGATTTCACGAACGTGTATACTTTCCCCAGATATGCAGCATGAAGACTGAAGCAATAAAAAGCAGACTCATCACCAGAACTGGAACAGGACCCCTATAAAAAATAAAAAATAAATTATAATAATTTTTCCTAAGGTGTAAGTATCAAAGTGTTTTTTTTTGCCCACATCTATGCATGAAGAGGAAACTCAAGAGGGGGTGGGGGGTTAACACCCGCAATGAACTCTGGTTCCATAGAAATATGCTTTGCTTTTATTGAATCCAATGTGGATGTTCTGTTTCAGCCAATTAAGGCCTTTATCGGACTGGTGCCGCTTAGAGGGAGAAATAACCATATTACAAGATTATCCTTATCAGCACACTCCGTTGTAGGCGTGCGTCCACCTCTAGGTCATGATGATTAAGAGGTTGCCTCAACACTCCCTGACCATATGTCCCTATAAGGGCATATAGACAGAGGTCTCCATCTCAGGGACATCTCCTAAAAGCTAGAAATGAAGGCATTCAAGTAAGCCATTTCGGCGATACACTGTCAATATATAACAAAACTTCCCCTTGCGATAACAACTGACTGACAGGGAGTAGAAATGTATACTGCTGTCTGATGAATACTTATGTCCTATTCACTGATGTCACTAAGGATTTTGAGAACAGGGGTTCGAGTCTCCTTATTTCAATAGAGTGGCAGTTGTGCATGTCTGACAAAAAAAAAAAAAAAAAACACAAATTGTGTTTTTTCATTATACGCATAATGGTTTGGACTTTTTGGGATGTGGAGATACCCAATATGTTTATTTATTTTTTATTGTTGATATATTTTTATATGTAAAGTAGGGAGGGTAGTCCCTTGTCCTCTATTTACCCTAGGGTAAATAGGATTTTACACTGCCTCTGCCGCCCCGTGCACAAAGCAGCAGGAAGCTTACTATGGATGGCTTTAGTAGTGTCCTGACTGCCATAGTAACCGATCGGAGCCCTGTGATTTCACTGAGGTCCATGTTTCCCTGTTGCTCTGAGGGGGGGGGGGGGCGGGGCACTGAGGTCCCCGTATCATCAGATGCGGGGTAAGTGGGGATCTGAGCGCCTTGTTTTTACCTTATAGTGATGAGTCTGAAGCGCTCCTCCCTGCTGAGCACGGTAGTGAAGACGGCCTCAATAGAAGGTCTAGGGGGACCGTCTTCACTACCGCGGTCAGCAGTGAGGAAAAGTGGCTGAGCGCCAACAGGAGACCTCCATAACGACAGACCTGTCACCCGTAGACCCCTATTGCAGCACGTTTCATCAGATGCTTATAAGGATTTCTTCTGTAATGCGGTGCCGCATGTGGCCATTTACAGCCTCCAGGACATAGTCCCTCTGTCAAGCACATGAAGTACTTTGCTGTAAAACTGTATAATCCAGTAACCACAGCGGTAGTGGCTTTTTTTGTGGAATGATATAGGGCAATGGGTCATGGAAGACAAACTTCTTTTTATAGCAAGATCAAGCATAACACAAAATGACAGCCTCTAGATTAGGGATCAGCAACCTCCAGCACTCCAGCTGTTCTGAAACTACAACTCCCAGTATCCTTCCTTTCACTTCTTTGGGAGTTACAAGAACAGCTGAGCAAGTGTGAATGCTGGGAGTTGTAATTTCACAGCAGCGCTGGAGTGCCAAAGGTTGCTGCACCCTAGATCAGTGGTTATCACTGCGTGATGTCATCATCCAGATCCACAACGTGTGACTGTGGCACTGCAAGGTATGTGCCTGGGTCTTTCGCATGTGCCCTTGGCACCAGCATGCACCACCATCCATTGTGCCTGTGTCCTGCTCTGCCAGTGCCTCAGGTCTCTTCAGAGTCTACAAACAGCCCCGGTGGCACGACACACTCACCTGAGAGCTCATCTACAAGGACGTAACTTTGGTGGGCAGCAATGGCCATATGATGGATGGCATACCCCAGTGACCAGCAGCACAGAAACAGCAGCAAAAATTAAAAGGGATTGTCCCAAGATCAACACTATTTACCTATCCATACTTGACCCAGAGAACACTAGAACATGGTAACCAAGGTGGGACCCCCAGCGATAATGTACTTGAAGGGGACAGGTCTGTTTTAGTAACGACTTGCATTTCCCATGCAATAACAATTCTGGGGAGTCAATTCTTGTGACTATATTGTACCATTCCTCTATTATTCCTACTAGAACTTATGAACTAATTGCTAGTAGTCTGCAATAAAGGTCCAGGTGGATGTTACCAGTTGACAGCACTGATTGAATAATATCAGGCTGTGCGGTGACACCCCTATCTGGACCATCACTGCAAACTACCAGCAAGTCATTCATAACTAATAACAGGAATAACAGAGGACTTTTGCAACATAAAGTCATAAGAATAGATCATCCAGGATTGTTATTACATGGGGGGGGGGGGTGCAAGTAGTTACCAAAACAGACAAATCAGGAGAGGTGAGGGGTCCTTTTTTAACGACAGATGATAAATATTGATCTTGGGAAAAACCCTTTAAACCTCATAAAATCACTGCAACAGGGACCTCAGTGGGGCCGACCCCCCCCCCTCAGAGCAACAGGGACCTCAGTGGGGCATATGTCATGGGGACAGTACTTACACTTTAAGACCTGGAGAATCCTCTGTGTAGAATCTCCACATGCCCCCTGTGCCAGCAGATGTGGTCCTTCCTGAACTTCTTGTACCACTACTTGTCGTTTTCCTATAAGGAATTAAAGTTCAGAATACATTTACTTAGTGGCGTTGTCTGAGATTATATAAAAAACTTGGACATGCTCCCAAATGGTGAAAAAAAATGGTGGGGGGTCTGACTGTACAATCAGCACTTCCAGTGGCAGACTGTACAGGGACACACACACACCTGGTAACATCCAGTTGTACCTTTACTTATAAACTTCTAGCAGGAAGAATAGAGGACTACCACAATATACAGTTAAGAATAGATGCTCCAGAATTCTTTTATGGAGAAATGTAAACAGTTACTAAAACAAACATATCAGGAGTGATGACAGTTCCCCTTTAAACTTTAAGGGGTTTTCTAGTCCATTTATACTAATAGCCTATCCTCATGACAGGCCATCAATATCTGATCAGTGGGGGAAGGGGAGAATTAGACTGTGATTTAGGCACTGGCGCTACTGCAAAACAGCTGTGCGGGTGTTGATCCCTGCTTATCAGATATTTATGGCCTATTCTGAGGAAAGTTGCTAATTATACATTGTATTTGCCTTCCTCTCATTTCCATGTCTGACTCCTCAAGACAATTCAAGGTGTCCAGCATTAACTTTTTACTTTCACTCGCGTTTTGGGCGGATCAGTCACGAATCTGCAAAAACAGATCCGTTACAATAATACAACTGCATGTATCCGTCATGAACAGATCTGTTTGTATTATCTGTAACACAGCCAAGACGGATCCGTCATGAACGCCACTGATGAGTTTTCTACTGTGTCAGAAAAAACGGATCCGTCCCCGTTGAATTACATTGTGTGCCAGGACAGATCAGTTGGGCACTGCAGGCAGCGCTTTGTTGTCGCCTCCAGAGTGTAATGGTCACTGAAAGAAGGTAAACTGATGCATTCTGAGCGGGTCCTTTTCCATTCAGAATGCATTAGGGCAAAACTGATCCGCTTAGAACCGCTTCTGAGAGCCCATGACGGATCTCAGAAACGGAAAGCCAAAACGCCAGTGTGAAAGTAGCCTAATCAATCTATGCTACAGTAACAGATAGGCTAGCCTCTGTTTTCTGCACTTGCATCTGGATGACCAGGGTGCTGCGCAAGGGGAACTTCATAAGGAGCCAAAGCTCCTTTGTTCTGGTGATTATTGGGGGTTCCGGCAGGTGACAGAATATCTTTGGAATACCTCTTTACCACATTAAAATGTTTACTACCTTTGTCTCACAGTGGATCCTGCTGCTCTAGGCGAAACAGCTTTACTCGGAGAACGTCCAGAAGCACCAACATTGGTAGAACTTGCTGCAGGACCAGGCTGGGAAAAAGAAAGTCACACGTCTTAAGTATGCAAAGCATCTATGTCTGTACCTGACCTTATAGCGATGTAAGTGTATGATCGTCACTAGTCACCAAGTAATGTATGGAGCAGCTCAGGCGCTGACCCAGCTACATCCAAGGCAGGTCCTGTGCCCCAGACTAAAAAAATGATCAAGGAGCCATATGAAATTTGTAGTCGCCAAATTTAAAACACATAAATAAAAAATAAAAACACATAACGTGTCTTACCTTGTGTAGTTGCCCATTTGTCTCTCCTTTTGATTCGTTCTTCTAACCCCATTAATCTTGAGGGGTTGTGCACTCATTTCTATGACCTCTCAGACTAGCCAGATTCATATTGCTGATCATGTTTCCTTGATCCCTAGGTGCTAGGTCTTGGCTCATTCGCTTCCAGGCCCCCGCTGCTTGTCTTCGATTTCTCCATGAAAACTTTTATCTTGATGCTGCTGCAGCCAATCACTGGCCACAGTGGAGATCTGCTCCCCTTGCAACCATTTAACATAATGCAAGGGAAGCTGTGGTCAGTTATTGGCTGCAACGGCATCAAACAGGACGTTTTCATGAAGGGACTCAAGACAAGCAACGGAGGCTGGGGAGCAAATGAGACCCGGTACTGGGGATCAGGTAAGTATGATCACCAACAAAAGGTCCTGCTAGTCTCAGAAATTAGTGTATACAAACCCTTTAAGGAGTTATATATTTTTTTTTTAAGGGGTTTCAAACCAATATTATTCTATCTGTGACACAGAATAGGTTAAAATAAAACTATCCCCACTGCATGTTGGCCAATTACTTGAGAGGCGCCACATCAGACGACGCTGGGGTGCAACCCCCCTTACCCTCACGAGGAGTATAGCACCAAGCTACACTGACACATTGTAACAAACCCACAGCGGTCACCAAGATGGGTTTTCAGCCTCTGTACATACGCGTTTATTCACTGTGTTATACCTCACTACTTTCAAACTCTCTGCTTGCAGTCACCCACTGGGACACTGAAAACTATCTTAACCTACTTATTACAGCTGAGGTTCCGTTACATTGTATCAGTGTAAATAAAGCATGGCGTTTACCACTGTATTGCAAGTTTTGGATGTAAGCATGTGCGTCTGCATTCACCGACAGCAAGCAGACATCTTCAATTTGATGCAGTGTGGCAAGGGGAGTTTAAAAGGGAGTTCCATTTTGACGATAAAAGCAACAGAAGAAAGTAATCTAGCTTCCAAGATGGCAGTAGTAAATGTGATGATCTTTATTTCATAGGTGCAGAATAAAATCCAACATGTACATCTACGCTTTTCAGATAGTCAGGTTCTGATCCTTAAGCATGACAATGTATATGCTGAGTGCCAGTCTTAGGCTACTTTCACACTAGCGTTCGGGCGGATCCGTTCCGAACGGATCCGCTCATATTAATGCAGACGGAGGCTCCGTTCAGTACGGATCCGTCTGCATTAATAACTTAAAAAAAATTCGCAAGTGCGCAAGTAGCCTGCGCGGATCCGTTCAGACTTTCAATGTAAAGTCAATGGGGGACGGATCCGCTTGAAGATTGAGCCATATGGTGACATCTTCAAGCGGATCCGTTCCCATTGACTTACATTGTAAGTCTGAACGGATCTGCACGGCCAGGCGGACACCCGAACGCTGCAAGCAGCGTTCAGCTGTCCGCCTGTCCGTGCGGAGGCGAGCGGAGCGGAGGCTGAACGCCGCCAGACTGATGCAGTCTGAGCGGATCCGCTCCATTCAGACTGCATCAGGGCTGGACGGCTGCGTTCGGGTCCGCTCGTGAGCCCCTTCAAACGGAGCTCACGAGCGGACCGACGAACGCTAGTGTGAAAGTAGCCTTAAATAGAAAGAGGCCGGACAACTCAGGTGGAGATAATTAGCAGTAACCACTCCTTTTTTTTATTTGCACGTAAGGAGTGGTTACTGCTAATTATCTCCACCTGACATGTCCGGCCTCTTTCTATTTAAAGGGGTTCTGCACTTTCAATAGAAATGAGCTTTCGCACAGCAGCGAATACACGTGAAGGGGCAGTGAGCGATGGGTGGGAAAATTACTAGCCAGTCAGGGTGAGGTGAAAGACTACTCCAAACTTACCAGACTGCTGGAAGCGGGAGCACAATATGTGGGAACCCAAGCCATGCCCACCCTCTGACGGGTAGTGTGAGGGGCGGATCTTCACCCAGCAGACGTCTGCATCATGTCTCTGCTGGATGAAAGCCTTTTTTTCTTAGAGGCAAAGCAGCAGAGGGTCTAGGCACAAATGGCAACAAGACTACAAAGTCTTGTCGCCATTTTGCAATTCTAAGTCGCATTGGCAACCGTTTTGGTCGCCATCTGTATTACACCAGCCAATAGTGACCATGGCATCTGAATGGTTAGACAGAGAGAGCAAGTTGCCTTTTGTACTCCAGTTGGTATCCCCATGATGTAATTTATGGGTCTTTGGCTTACCGGCTCCACAGCCTTGGTTCATTCAACTACTTAGCCCACTATGGTAGGTCAACGCATACGCAGCACAATTGGCATATGCTACAATGGCCTTTATAAAATGTCTTCTGGGCAAGGCAAGTCAAATGGCTCAAGGACGAGTTACTGTGGCAAAATAAATCTTTATTTTATTTAGGGTTTATTCTAGTAATTTATTTGCGACCTAACCAGAGGATAGGTGATACATATATTATGAAGGTGGGTCCAACCCCTGGGATCCCTTGTGATGCTGAGAAAGCAGGGTGCTTAAGTCCACTCTCTCAATGGACTAGTATTGTACATGCCTGTCCATTAGAAAAGATGCCATGTTACTGGACAGCACTGGTGTCTTCCAACCAAAGACAGCATCTGCATGGAGTCTGTTGGGCTTCCTCCCACACTCCAGACATAGACCGTGAGGGATGATAATGTCTGCACGGCACATGTAACGCTACCTCACTAACAGACGTGTAAGGGCGGCCTCCAGCAGCCAGATCCCCAACGACCAGCTGGCTGACCCCTCCAGTCACCAGACAGAGCGTAGCCCAGCCGGGTAATAGTGCGAATAATCAGACACAGCGATAAACGAGGAGACGGAAGCAGGCGGCAAACAAGACACCGCCATTAAGGAGCACTTACCATTCTGCTGTCGGACCGTTCACACCACTAACGCTGAATCTCCTGCCTGAAAAGTGCAACGCAGCGGCACTTATTCACTGTACTAAAAGGAACGCGTCAGCACTAGCCAGGCGGCGTCCAATCAGAGCGCCGAGCGTCATCACGTTTACGCCTAATGTCCTTTTAGTTTCCTGCCCCTAATATAGTAGAGGAAAAACCTTGCGCTAGTTTTGTCTCCATCTGACTAGTACACGTCTGCAGAGGTATCCATTTTATCGAAGATAAAATCTAGTTACAAGCAATTGTAAAGACCTTTACTATAATGGCGGTAGGGCCTGAGACAGAAAAATGACACATGACTCTGTACACCGAGACGTATCGGCTTCTAGGACACGTCAGCATTCATGGCCTGAAACCTTAGCTTGTTGTGAGTCACTGAGTTGCCAGTGACAATTGTAAAGACTGTCGTGTAGCCTGTAGACCCCAGTATGTGTGTGTGTGTATGAAGAGTAGGCCGGTGCCTATGTATACTCATTGCACAGGCTTTTCTGATTCCGCAGTCCAGGTGTGTGAGTACTGAGGCTCCAGATGAATTACATCACTGTGATCATTTATTTACATATTTTGGGGGGACTTTGATATATTTATTACTCATGTATGGCTTTGTGCACATTACCTTACAAAAGTATATGTTCTGTAATGTCCATATTAGCCCGGGATACCTTAGACCAGTGATGGCGAACCTATGGCATGGGTGCCAGAGGCGGCACTCGGGGCCCTCTCTGTGGGCACCCGCAACCTGGAAAAAGTCTCAGGTGTACCAATATGCCTTAGACTTTTCCTGCCATTCATCAGCGCAGGCGCACTATGAACAGCACAAGCAGCACACTGGATGTAGGCAGGATATTATAGTTAAATTATAAAGTACATGGAACATATACTATATTGGAATTCAGGTTAAATTGCCGTGTTGACACTTTGCGATAAATAAGTGGGTTTTGGGTTACAGTTTGGGCACTCGGTCTGTAAAAGGTTCACCTTAACTGCCTTAGACCATTATGGAACCATATTTTTTTTTTTTTTTTTTAGCTATACTGAAAAATATACTTGCCTACAAGAAAATAACACAAAATTAGTGTTGAGCAAACTTTTGTTTTAAGTTCGGCGTCTAAAGTTCGGGTTATCGAAAAATCGCGTTAAGGATTCTGCTACCACGGACCGTGGTAGCGGAATCCATAACGCGATTTTTCAATAACCCGAACTTTAGACGCCGAACTTAAAACAAAAGTTCGCTCAACACTACACAAAATCTTTTATGATTTTTCTTTTTTTTTTACCGTCATTGTCATTTTGTATACAGTTCTATAAGAATATTGTCAAGTAAGTCTGCAGAATGCGTTTTCTTTCTGATGTGCTGTGACGTTTATATGTTTATATATACCGTATTTTTCGCCCTATAAGACGCACCGGCCCATAAGACGCACCTAGGTTTTTGGGAGGAAAATAAGAAAAGAAAATTTTTTAACCAAAAGATGTGCTGTGTGTTTGGTGGGTTTGGAACTAATGGTGGTCTGTGGATGGCACTATTACTGGGGATCTGTGGATGACTGACACTGTTATGGGGGGGGATCTGTGGATGACGGAAACTGTTATGGGGGGATCTGTGGATGACGGACACTGTTATGGGGGATCTGTGGATGACGGACACTGTTATGGGGGGATCTGTGGACGACGGACACTGTTATGGGGGATCTGTGGACGACGGACACTGTTATGGGGGGATCTGTGGACGACGGACACTGTTATGGGGGGATCTGTGGACGACGGACACTGTTATGGGGGGATCTGTGGATGACGGACACTGTTAAGGGGGATCTGTGGATGACGGACACTGTTATGGGGGGATCTGTGGATGACGGACGCTGTTATAGGGGGGATCTGTGGATGACGGACACTGTTATGGGGGGATCTGTGGATGACTGACACTGTTATGGGAGGATCTGTGGATGACTGACACTGTTATGGGGGGATCTGTGGATGACTGACACTGTTATGGGGGGGATCTGTGGATGACGGACGCTGTTATAGGGGGGATCTGTGGATGACGGACACTGTTATAGGGGGGATCTGTGGATGACGGACACTGTTATGGGGGGATCTGTGGATGACGGACACTGTTATGGGGGGATCTGTGGATGACCGACACTGTTATGGGGGATCTGTGGATGACCGACACTGTTATAGGGGGATCTGTGGATGACGCACACTGTTATAGGGGGGATCTGTGGATGACGCACACTGTTATAGGGGGGATCTGTGGATGACGCACACTGT
This sequence comes from Bufo gargarizans, assembly GCF_014858855.1. Classification (NCBI taxonomy): domain Eukaryota; kingdom Metazoa; phylum Chordata; class Amphibia; order Anura; family Bufonidae; genus Bufo; species Bufo gargarizans. Next base: position 239,403,696 of record NC_058084.1, read on the forward strand.
TATAGGGGGGATCTGTGGATGACGGACACTGTTATAGGGGGGATCTGTGGATGACGGACACTGTTATGGGGGGATCTGTGGATGACGGACACTGTTATGGGGGGATCTGTGGATGACGGACACTGTTATGGGGATCTGTGGATGACTGACACTGTTATGGGGGGGGATCTGTGGCTTGCACTGTTACGGGGGGGGGGGTCTGTGGCTGACACTGTTACAGGGGGGATCTGTGGATGGCACTATTACAGGGGGGATCTGTGGATGGCACTGTTATGGGCTGGGGGGGATCTGTGGGTGGCACTGTTATATATGTGCCATCCACAGACCCCCCCAGCCCATAACAGTGCCATCCACAGATTCCCCCCCCCCTGTAACAGTGCCATCCACAGATCGCAATCCGAACCCCCCCCCCCCGCCCGCCGCCGCCATACAAATATAAGATGTCATATTGAATTAATAGTTATTAAACATGCCCCCCAACTCCTATTACTACCTTACATCCTAATCGCTGCTGTAGAATTCAGGCAGGCCGGACGGCCGGCGCGTCTCACTGACGTCACTTGCCTGCGCCGCCTACTTCATTCATAAAGTAGGCGGGGCAGGCACGTGACACGAGTTACGCTGCCGCCCGCCCGGCCTGCCTAAATTCTACAGCAGCGATTAGGATGTAAGGTAGTAATAGCAGTTGGGGGGCATGTTTAATAACTATTACTTGAATATGAGATCTTATATTAGTATACCGGAGCCGCGGGGCGGTGCTATACTACACTGACTGCACCGCCCCGCCGCTATTGCTGGCCCCCAGCTCCTCCCAGTCCCTCCCCGAGTCCCCGCTCTGCTCATACATCGCAGCTTGCGATGTAAAAGTGGCAGCATTCGCCCCATAAGACGCAGGGGCATTTCTCCCCCATTTTGGGGGAAGAAAAAGTGCGTCTTATGGAGCGAAAAATACGGTAATAAGGAGATAATAGATTACACAAATAACGGCGCGTGTGTAAAGTGAGTTACATGCAGGAAACCATCAGATCACTATCTGTTGTGAAGGGTGTGTCCAATATGTTGGATTGTTTATCGCCTGATCATGGGGGCACCCACCCCATCTGCTGATCTGTAACTTGGTGGAAAGTATGGGCAAGTCAGGGTACTTTCACACTAGAGTTTTTCTTTTCCGGCACTGAGTTCCGTCATAGGGGCTCAATACCGGAAAAAATGTTTTCAGTTTTATTCCCATGCATTCTGAATAGCGAGAAATGCGTTCAGGATGCATCATGGTGTCTTCAGTTCAGTCACTGAACTGAGTTTTGGATGGAGGAAATACCGATCTCCGTCCAAAATTCTGGATCAGAAGGATCGATCTGGCATTGCAATATTTTTAATGCCAGACCCGGCACTAATACATTTCAATAAATGGTGTGGTCAATTTTTACCACGGCTTCTGAGCGGTGAAACAGACCCTAACAGCTCTTTGTGCCAAGATTGCGGGAATCATTCGGATCTGAGGCCTGCCACTGTAATGTTCCTGGGGAGATCTGCCTGTGGTAAGTCTCTATAGGAACATTGCGAATTTCTTGATACTGCAGTGGTAATTCGTTGTAGTTTATAGGAGAAGCGATCAGATGATCACATGTTCAAGTCTCCCAAATAAAAATAAATAATAATAAATAAAGTTAATTGCTAATGCCATGTCCCAAAATACCTGTTCCTCTTTCACAAGAGCGATAGGATCTGTTCAGGGAAAAACTGAGGGTTTTGCATGCAAGTTTCAGTCTTTTTCCATCTGGATTGTATCTGCATTGCATGCTGTTATCTTGCCCATGAAGAAAAACTGAAGAATTCCAATCTACATCTCCTAGCAACCATCAGTGGAGAACGCATTATTTCCAGATGCCTTCCGTTTTTCACACAAGCCCCATTCACTTCTGTTAGGCTACTTTTACACTAGCGTTTTTGCTGTATCTGGCAGGGTTCAGCAAAAACGCTTCCGTTACTGATAATACAACCATCTGCATCCATTATGAACGGATCCGGTTGTATTATCTTTAACATTTCCAAGACGGATCCGTCATGAACTCCATTGAAAGTCAATGGGGGGCAGATCAATTTTCTGTTGTGGCAGAGAAAACGTTTGTTTTGGGGGACATGCCACATCCGTCTTGCTCCGCATCCCAGGACAGAAAGCAAATTACAACATGTTGCGGTTTGGTCTCCGGTATGGGAACGCAACTAAACGGAACGGAATGCATTTTGGAGCATTCCATTCTGTTCAGTTTTATCCCCATTGACAATGAATCGGGATAAAACTGAGATGTTTTTTTGTCTGGTAGTGAGACCCTATGACAGATCTCAATACCGGAAAACGAAGTCTCTAGTGTGAAGGTAGCCTTAAAAATGCACAATATAGAACATGCTGCGATTTTTCCTGAACACAAAGATGATGCGTGAAAAACTACACTGAAGTGCACAGACCCATTGAAATGAATAGGTTAGAATTGAGACAGAATGTTATGCGTTCGCTACACAAATCGCATCCGAAAGGACATGTTATATTTTCTTTGCGGGGCGAACGGAACAGAGCAACGGATGCGGACAGCACGCGGAGTGCTGTCCGCATCTTTTGCAGCCCCATTGAAGTGAATAAGTCCGCATCCGAGCCGCCAAAACTGCAGCTCAGATGCGGACCAAAACAACGCCCGTGTGCATGAGGCCTTAGGGTAGGTTCAGGCACCGTTTTTTGGAGGAGGTTTTGAGGTAGATTTGCATTCAGGTTTTTCAGCCAAATCCAGAAGTTGATTCAAAAGGATAAAGGAAGGACTTATACTTCTCCTCCCTGCTGGATCCACCTCTGGCTTTGGGTGAAAAATCTGCCTAAAAACCAACTCCTAAAAACTTTATATGATACTGATAAGGGGCATGAAGGGTCTTAGGGTACTTTTACACTTGCGTTGTGAGGATCCGGCAGGCAGTTCTTTCGCCAGAACTGTCTGCGAGATCCGGAAATCCGTATGCAAACAAATATAATTTGTAACAGATCTGGATGCGGATCTGTCTGACAAATGCATTGAAATACCGGATCCGTCTCTCCGGTTTCATCGGGAAAAACGGATCCGGTATTTATTTATTTCACAGATGTAAAGGTCTGCGCATGCGCGGACCTGAAGAACGGATCTGGCGTTAATACATTTCAATGAAAATTAATGCCGGATCTTCTAGCAAGTGTTCAGGATTTTTGGCTGGAGAGAAAAATGCAGCATGCTGCGGTATGGTATTTTCTCCGGCCATAAAACATAAGAGGGACTGAACTGATGCATACTGAACGGAATTCTCTCCATTCAGAATACATTAGGATAAAACTGTTCCTTTTTTTCCGGTATTGAGCCCCTAGGATGGACCTCAATACCGGAAAAGAAAAAATTCTAGTGTGAAAGTACCCTATAAGAGGTTGTACTTTTATAAGGCTGGTTCCACACTTAATGTTTTGATAAATAATATATTAGATTTGTTAAAAATGTATTTTTCCTATGGAAAAAATGTATGCTTGTTCAGTGCAGATTAGTGAAATATAATAAAATGCATATTTATTTTCATACAGCTTATATCCTGCTGATACCATGGGACCCTCTGTGCTTTTCATTCATCCAGATCTTGGCATTGGAGGAGCTGAGAGACTTGTTGTTGATGCGGCACTTGCTCTTAAATCACGTGGTTGTCAAGTTCAAGTGTGGACAGCTCATTATGATGTAAATCATTGTTTCTCCGAGACATTGGATTCAGGCATCCCGATTAGATGCTGTGGAGATTGGCTTCCTCGAAGCATTTTTGGCAGATTCCTGGCTCTGTGTGCATACATTCGAATGCTGTTTCTGGCCTTCTACATAGTCTTTCTTAGTGGAGAACAATTTGATGTTGTGTTTTGTGACCAGGTAAGTTTTGTGCCCAGGTAATTTTTGCTCTCTATTGCAGTAAGATACAGGTGATTAGATCTGCAATACCTGACACAACCTATTTATAAGAATGGTGTGATTTCTAATAGAAAGCAGGCAGGTTTTAGTCTCTGGTTTAGCTGCTTTCCTAAGTTCTGACAACAGACTACGCTGTTCATGACACCATCATGATTCCTTATTCAGATTGCTAGAATGCAGATGCATTTTAACTTCCTTTTTTTTATGGCCACACGAACATGGAGAGCTAAGTTTGGTTCACTTGAACTGTGGGAGGAGTTCTTTCCGTACAACCATAATATGGATGCTAAGAGGACAGTATTGTTACAGATAGATCTGGATAAAGTAGAGAGGTGAACAGAGAAGCAACAAACAAGGTTTGAGTTTTATAAATCTAAGGTTATGCACATGCTAAGAGTAAAAAGTAAATGGGGAATGTAACGGATTTCCTGGCACCCCGACCGGGTACCTCCGTCGATGGATGCTCCTAGCGCTTCCCGAGGACTCCAAGCACTCCACCTGACACCGTAAACACTACAGACCCCACTGAACCGCCGAAGCTTGGTTGAGGTCTCACCGTCTCCTACCCGCCCTGGACCTACGACAAGGCTCCAGGCTCCATTGGGTGAACCTCTCCTAAATCCAGAGAGCAGGAACAGCTCTTACAAGAGCTAATAGTATAGCCAGGGGAGTATAGAAAATCTTCAGCGTATAGCAATCCCCAGTGTCGATCAGTTACCCAAACACCAGCCTCAACATGATGAAGGGTACAACAGGAACTCTTTATTGAACACACAAGCATTGACTTATACACATTTTCCAACAAGGTTACCACCCACAGGGTTTTGTAAAAACAACCAATAAACACGTACAATACACTCAGACACTCCCACACAAAATGCTCTCTTCTGCCTGTGATACAATTACCCCACACAATGGGTTGATGCAATTTTATCACAGGCAGGAGAATACACAGTGTCTTCTGTCCTGGAGACAACCGAGGAGTAAGTCAATTATCTCTCAGCACAAAGGGAAATCGCCAATACACACGTGGGGACTATATGACAGACATCACTACTCAAATATACAATATCCCACCCTTTACAGTACACATAGACATTTAACATATCCCAAAATGGCACGAATTAGACCAGGGGTTCAAAAGTTTGTAAAAGTCCTTTGTGAACAAAGGAAGCAATCCTGGGGCAAGAGGCTGGTAGCCAGGCTTCACCACCACCCAGTGGAGAGGTTGGTTTCGTCACAGGGAAACACTGGGTAAAACTGATATAGAAAAGGACTTAAAGGGGTTCTCTGGGAGTTAAGAAAATAAAAATAGTTAGATATTAGTTTATTATAAATATATTCCCAAATACCATTCAATAGTTATTGCCTTTTTTTTCTAGGGAGCAATCATTAGGAGAAATTAAATGGCCACTGTCCTATTGGTACACACAGAACCTGTCCTAATCACACAGTAGGACAAGTTATTTCACAACACTGAAGTAAAGAGTTGCCTCAGCCTTCTCTCTGCTGTGCTTGTCAGGGATTATGATCCTGAATACAGATGATAACTTTTACTGAATCTCTCTGAGAATGGAGTTTATGAAGAGACATGAAATACAGAGAGGACAGACAGGACATACTGTTGTAATGTGTTGCTGTGTAATAGAGACTGCATACAAGAGCTTCTGCTCATCAGTCACACCCCTCTCACCCTCCTCTCTGTGCTTCATGTCTTCTCATGAACTCCATTCCTACAGAGATTCAGCTAAAGATTTTATCATCTGTATTCAGGACCATAATCCTTGATAAGTAGAGCAGAGAGGAGGATGAGGCAGCTCTTTAGCTGTGTGTTGTGAAGTAACTTGTCCTCCTGTGTGACTAGAACAGGTTTTGTGTGTACTAATAGGAAAGCGACCATTTTATTTCATCTGATGATTGCTCCCTAGACAAAATAAGCCATTATAACTAATAAAAGGTATTTAGGAATATATTTATAATAAAGTAATATTTACGTATTTTCTTAATTCCCAGAGGCCACCTTTTTAAGAATTTTACTTTACAGTAAACATAACTTTAACGACGTGTGTATAGTGTGTGTATATATAGCCACATAGTATTAGCTTGCCTAATTATAGCTTGCTGATTTTTCAAGTGCTGATTTTTATAAGTACATTGGAGATATTCAGGAGATACTCAGGAGGTAATCTGGAGGTGGATACAATCTAAAAAAGTAAGATTTGTTTGTTTTAAATCTTTCCCCTCTTTAAAATGGCAGACCTGGTTCTGTGCAGGAATTGTTGTGCTTTTATTTCAGGTTCCACTCTTCGGAGGTTTGGATGCTGTCTGATCTGTAGACAGCTCTCCATAATGCAGCAGGAAATTGCATTTTTGAAATCTGAGATTTGTAAATTAACCGTTTAACAAACTCAGGCTGAGAACGTTGCAATGCCACTGCCACAGAGGCCCCCTAAAAATGGAAGATGGGTTACAGCAGGTTCTGGTAGACTGAGTTGTTGATAGAAGACATGTCCCACAGTCCGTGGCTCTCCATAATTCATTTGCAGCACTTTCAGAGTGCAAGAGCAACATGGAGGATGGCTCAAGCACAGTGGGTGAGAAACAATCATCTCCCATGCCTAAAGTATGCAAGACTGCAGCCAAAGACAAAAAGGAGAAGGTGAGGACTGATAGTAAGCAGCTGTTGGTAGACGATTGTCACGGCTGTTTAAGGGTAACCAGAGCATACACAGAAAGAAGAGCTACTGACCGGACCCCAAACTAGGGAAGAGAAAGGGTGACCCCTGTCAGACCCTCAACACTCTCCCTATGCTGCTAAAGCACATGCCCGGATCCAAATGGTGGAACGAGGCATGCCCGCGTACCTTAGACTGATGAGCCCTGTAGCCCCTACAATAGTGGAAGGGGCACGGCCACCGATGCCCTGCTCAGAATATGGAGGGAACCGGGGCCACCTCAGATCCAGTCAGGAAATCACCAGGTACACAACAAAGTCTGCACACTTAGCTGATGAAGCTGCAACCGCAGAGAAGACGGATCCAAGGGCCGCTGGCAATATCCGGAGTGCTTGCAGCAGCAGAACACAGGTCCAGGGAACTAGTAGCTAAAGAAGTGAAGATACTCAAGGCAGAGCTACAACTGAAAAGAGAAATATAATCCACGCCCTGCAATAGGAGGAGGGGTGATTTAAAGGCAGGGAAATCAGGAGAGACAGCTGGGAGTAAAGACCTCACAACAGGGGCGGAGAAACAGAACAGTGAGAACACCTCCAAACTCTAAGTGACATCATCACAGGGGTGGAGACACAGAGCTGTGAGAACGTCTCAAAGCTCTGGTAGTGACAGTACCCCCCCCTCTACGGGTGGACTCCGGACACCCAGGACCCACCTTCCCAGGATGAGCCCTATGAAATGCCCTGATAAGGCGAGTGGCTTTAATGTCCGACATCGGAACCCACATCCTCTCCTCAGGACCATAACCCTTCCAATGAACGAGGTACTGAAGAGAACCGCGGACAATGCGAGAGTCCACAATTCTGGAAACCTCAAACTCCAGATTGCCATCAACCAAAATCGGAGGAGGAGGCAAAGAGGAGGGTACCGTGGGCTGGACATATGGTTTTAAGAGAGATCTGTGAAATACATTATGTATCTTCCAAACCCGTGGAAGATCAAGGCGGAAGGCAACAGGATTGATGACTGACAAAATTTTATAAGGCCCAATAAACTTGGGACCCAATTTCCAGGAGGGAACCTTCAGTTTAATATTTCTTGTAGACAACCACACCAGATCACCCACATTCAGGTCCGGACCAGGCACACGTCTCTTATCAGCCACACGCTCATACTTCTCACTCATCTTTCTGAGATTACTCTGAATCTTTTGCCAAATGGTAGACAAAGACGAGGAAAATCTCTCCTCCTCAGGTAAACCAGAAAGAGCCCCTCCCGTGAATGTCCCAAACTGCGGATGGAACCCATATGCACCAAAAAATGGTGACTTATCAGAAGATTCCTGACGACGGTTGTTCAAAGCAAACTCAGCAAGAGGGAGAAATGAACACCAATCCTCCTGGTTCTCTGCCACAAAACAGCGCAAATATGTCTCCAGATTCTGATTGAGGCGCTCAGTCTGACCATTCGACTGCGGGTGAAAAGCAGAAGAGAAGGACAGCCGAACCCCCAGGCGAGAACAGAAAGCCTTCCAGAACCTGGACACAAACTGCGTGCCTCTATCGGAAACAATCTCAGAGGGAATGCCGTGCAATTTAACAATATGATCGACAAAAGCTTGCGCCAACGTTTTAGCATTGGGTAAACCAGGTAAAGGAACGAAATGAGCCATCTTGCTAAAACGGTCCACGACCACCAGGATCACCGACTTCCCCGAGGAACGAGGAAGATCCGTGATAAAGTCCATGGACAGGTGTGTCCAAGGACGGGAAGGTATGGGTAACGGGAGAAGGGAACCTGAAGGTCGTGAACGAGGGACCTTAGCGCGAGCGCACGTCTCACAAGCCGCCACAAAACCCTCCACAGACTTACGAAGAGCCGGCCACCAAAATCTCCGAGCAATGAGATCTACCGTGGCTCTACTCCCGGGGTGACTAGCAAGAACCGTATCATGATGTTCCTTAAAGAGTTTGTGACGTAGCTCAGGAGGCACGAACAACTTCCCGGAGGGACAACGGGCAGGTGCCTCAGACTGGGCAGCCTGGACCTCGGCCTCCAAATCGGAATATAGAGCAGAAACAACTACCCCCTCCGCCAAAATGGGACCCGGGTCCTCGGAGTTTCCTCCTCCCGGAAAACAGCGAGAGAGAGCATCAGCCTTCACATTCTTGATCCCAGGGCGGAAAGTAACAACAAAATTGAATCTGGAGAAGAACAGAGACCATCTGGCCTGTCTCGGATTCATACGCCTGGCCGACTCCAAGTACGCCAGATTCTTATGGTCGGTAAAAACGGTGATAGGGTGCCTGGCCCCCTCCAACCAATGGCGCCATTCCTCGAAAGCCAACTTGATGGCCAACAACTCCCTATCTCCCACATCATAGTTTCTCTCTGCCGGGGAGAGTTTTCTAGAGAAAAAGGCACAAGGTCGCCATTTGGCAGGAGAGGGGCCCTGGGACAAAACTGCACCCACACCCACCTCGGAAGCATCCACCTCAACAATAAAAGGTAAGGAAACATCGGGATGCACCAAGATGGGAGCAGACGCAAAACTCTCTTTAATCTTAGAAAAGGCTGCAAGCGCCTCCTCCGACCAAGAGGAAAAATCCGTCCCCTTTTTTTGTCATGTCAGTAAGGGGTTTGACAATAGAGGAATAATTCAAAATGAACTTTCTGTAGTAGTTAGCAAAACCCAGAAAGCGCATCAATGCCTTCTGATTTTCAGGAAGCTCCCACTCCAGCACAGCACGGACCTTCTCCGGATCCATGCGAAAACCAGAAGCAGAGAGGAGAAAACCCAGAAATTGAATCTCCGATACCATAAAAATACATTTCTCCAGCTTGGCATACAGTTTATTTTCCCGCAGTATCTGCAGGACCTGAAAAAGATGATCCTGATGGGTCTGAACATCAGGGGAAAAAATCAAAATATCATCAAGATACACCAATACAAATTTCCCCATTAAATGATAGAAAATACTATTAACAAAATGCTGAAAGACGGCCGGAGCATTCATCAGGCCGAAAGGCATAACGAGATTCTCAAAATGCCCATTAGGGGTATTAAAGGCCGTTTTCCATTCATCCCCCTCTCTGACCCTGACCAGGTTGTACGCGCCTCTCAGATCCAATTTGGAAAACACCTTGGCCCCAACAATTTGGTTGAAGAGGTCCGGGATTAGAGGAAGGGGATAGGGATCGCGAATCGTGATACGGTTCAGCTCCCTAAAATCTAAGCAAGGTCTCAGAGAGCCATCTTTTTTTTTAACAAAAAAAAAAACCCGCGGCAACAGGCGACTTTGAGGGACGAATATGCCCCTTCTCGAGACTCTCGGAGATATAGGTTCGCATTGCGAGTCTTTCCGGTTGTGAGAGATTGTAGAGGCGTGCCTTTGGCAGCTTGGCGCCGGGAATGAGGTTAATGGGACAGTCAAACTCCCGGTGAGGAGGTAGCTCCCGAACACCGCTCTCGGAAAACACATCCGAGAAATCAGAGAGAAATGATGGCAGAGTTTTAGTAGACACCTCTGCAAGAGTGGCTGTGAGACAATTCTCTCTACAAAAGTCACTCCACTCATTTATTTGCCTTCCTTGCCAATCAATAGTGGGGTTATGTCTAGTGAGCCAGGGTAGCCCCAAAACTAGAGGAGAAGGCAATCCGTTAAGGACAAAACAAGATATCTCCTCCACATGAGTGTCACCTACAGCTAGCCGGATATTGTGAACAATGCCTTTCAGAGATCTCTGCGAGAGTGGGGCAGAGTCAATAGCAAAAACAGGTATATCCTTTTCTAATGTACAAACCTGAAAACCATGCAAGGCTACAAATTGAGTGTCAATAAGATTGACGGCCGCTCCACTATCGACAAAAATCTCACAAGGAATGACTTTGCTCTCTAGCTCCACCCTGGCAGACAGGAGAAAACGGGAACTGCAGGTCAAAGGAAAAGCATCAATTCCCACATCAACTTTGCCCAAAGTAGCAGATGAAGCAGAACTTGATGATCTACCTCTTGAGGTTTTTCTCTTATTATCGCTCTTAGAACAGGTCAGGAATCTCCTAGACGGACAAACATTTGCCAAATGACCTATGCCCCCACAACAAAAACACACCATATTCTGAGGACTAAATCCTCTTTTATCAGGGGCAAGTCGCCCTAGCTGCATGGGCTCCTCCTCAGAAGGGAGCGAGACAGGATGAGACCCCTGCATACTGAATGAGTCCGCACCATTGCCCCTAGACTGACAATGGCTGGACGGAGAGGTCTTGTTTCTTTCTCTTAGACGCCTGTCAAGGCGTACCGCTAATGACATGGCAGACTCTAAGGATGTTGGTCTCTCATGGAAAGCAAAGGCATCTTTCAAATCCTCTGAGAGACCATGACAGAACTGACTTCGGAGTGCAGCATCATTCCAGCCTGAATCAGCTGCCCATCTCCGAAATTCAGAACAATAAAGCTCCGCAGACAGTTTGTTCTGGCATAGAACACGTAAGTTCGATTCTGCCAGAGCAACACGATCCGGGTCATCATATATCTGCCCCAAGGCCACAAAAAACCTTTCCACGGATCGAAGTGAAGGATCCCCTGATGGCAGCGAAAAAGCCCAAGTCTGAGCATTACCTCTGAGCAGGGAGATGACAATCCTCACCCTCTGTTCCTCGTTACCAGAGGAGTGGGGACACAAACAAAAATGGAGTTTACATGCCTCTCTGAAGCGAACAAAATTCTCACTGCCCCCGGAGAACGTTTCCGGAAGTGAGACCTTTGGCTCGCAACAGACTCCATGAGCCGGAGCAGAGCCCAATGCTTGTAGGTGAGTCAGAGATTGACGGAGATCCGCTACTTCCAAAGAAAGACCCTGCATGCGGTCAACCAGGTCAGAAAGCGGATCCATGTCAACAAGGACGGTTTTGGTGGATTATAATGTCACGGCTGTTTAAGGGTAACCAGAGCATACACAGAAAGAAGAGCTACTGACCGGACCCCAAACTAGGGAAGAGAAAGGGTGACCCCTGTCAGACCCTCAACACTCTCCCTATGCTGCTAAAGCACATGCCCGGATCCAAATGGTGGAACGAGGCATGCCCGCGTACCTTAGACTGATGAGCCCTGTAACCCCTACAATAGTGGAAGGGGCACGGCCACCGATGCCCTGCTCAGAATATGGAGGGAACCGGGGCCACCTCAGATCCAGTCAGGAAATCACCAGGTACACAACAAAGTCTGCACACTTAGCTGATGAAGCTGCAACCGCAGAGAAGACGGATCTAAGGGCCGCTGGCAATATCCGGAGTGCTTGCAGCAGCAGAACACAGGTCCAGGGAACTAGTAGCTAAAGAAGTGAAGATACTCAAGGCAGAGCTACAACTGAAAAGAGAAATATAATCCACGCCCTGCAATAGGAGGAGGGGTGATTTAAAGGCAGGGAAATCAGGAGAGACAGCTGGGAGTAAAGACCTCACAACAGGGGCGGAGAAACAGAACAGTGAGAACACCTCCAAACTCTAAGTGACATCATCACAGGGGTGGAGACACAGAGCTGTGAGAACGTCTCAAAGCTCTGGTAGTGACAACGATTCCATCATAAGAGGTGTGAAGTTTGAGGAAAATGGTGTTGTGAGATGTCTCCCTGGTGTTACCGCTAGCAGGGATAGACAACGTATCCTTAATATTGTTTGGCCAGCAAAGCAGGAAAGGGAGGTGGATGTCATTGTCCATTTTAGGACAAAGCATCTGGCTTGCAATGAGGTTTCAAAGGTGAAGGAAGCTTTTCACACACTTGGAAATGATATTCGAGAGGTTGCATCAACTGTTTCATTCTCTGCAGTTTTGCCTGTGCATAACCTTCAGTATGACAGGAAGATGCGCATTAAGGAATTCAATGTATGGCTGTAATGGGGTCTGAACCAAGGGTTTGGCTTTGTGTCTCATGTTAGCTCTCGTTGGAATGGAAAAGAACTGTACAAGAAAGATGGTTTGAATCTTTCTCTCAAGGGAACGATTGTCCTCAGTGAACAGTTCAAAGTATATGCTAAGGAGCATTTAAACTAGGTAAGGGGGGCAAAAGAGTGACAATCCAGCAGTCCGACTGCCCCCAAGAACAATGCCAGAAGATGCCAGTAGCACATAGGTTAAGAAATGACAAGCTCCGAGTCTTGTCTACAAATGCTCGCAGTTTAGGGAATAAGATCAATTAACTTGAGGCTATAATGGCATTTGAGAATATAGATTTAGTGGCTGTTACTGCGACGTGGTTAAATGGAAGTAATGACTGGGATATAACAATACCAGGGATCTCTCTAAATAGGAAAGACAGAGAAGGCAGGGTGGCCCTGTATGTGAAAGATAGCATAAAATCAAATTTAATACAAGTTAGCGAGAACAATTTAGAGTCAGTTTGGGTTACCTTGCAGCTTGATAATCATAAGGTAACTCATGTAGGTGTGATATATAGACCACCTAGCCAAGTCAAAGAATTAGATGGTCTACTAGTTGAGGAAAAAGCTAAAATGACATTGAAGGTGGAAGTTATCATTATGGGAGACTTTAATCTTCCTGATGTAAACTGTAGAACCAAAATAGCTAGTTCTGCCAGGAGTACAGATATTCTAAATTCCCTACTGGGATTATCTCTACAGCAAGTAGTTGAGGAGCCAACCTGGAAGGAGGCCATTTTAGATTTAGTATTCACAAATGGGAATTTGGTATCTGATAATACTGTAGGGGAAAGCTTGGGATCTAGTAATCACTAGTCAGTGTGGTTTACTATAAGTACAGTGACTGAGTCACACCACACGAAATTAAAAGTTTTAGATTTTGGAAAAAATGACTTTTCTAAAATTAGATTAGTGGTATACGAGTCCCTATCAGACTGGAACAGTTTCAATAGAGTCCAGGAGAAATGGGAAAACTTAAGTGGCACTATTGAAGGCAACAGAAAATTGCATTAGGCTTGTCAGTAAAAGCAAAAAAATGAAGAGATCACTGTGGTACTCAGCAGAAGTGGCCAAAATCATTAAAAACAAAAAGATAGCATTTAATAATTATAAAAAAAACAAAAAAAAAACGAGTATGACAGGCAAATTTATAAGATTCGGCAGAGAGTGGCCAAACAAGTTATAAGAGCTTCTAAAGCGCAGGCAGAAGAGAAATTAGCTCAGTCAGTGAAAAAAGGCGATAAAACATTCTTCAGATACATAAATGAAAAAAGAAAACTAAAACAAGGAATTACCAAATTAAATACAAAAGAAGGAAGGTATATGGAAGAAGATAAAGAACTAGCTGACTGCCTCAATGGATACTTCTGTTCAGTTTTTACAAAGGAACATGAAGGAATAGGACCCCAGGAAGAAAGTCTAATGAATCTGTTGACGCATGTGTCTTTACAGAGGAAGATGCTCTAAGTCAGCTGTCTAAAATTAATACAAATAAGTCACAGGGGCCTGATGGGATACACCCAAAGCTATTTTTTTGATTGGGTGACTAAAATAATAGATGGCAGAGGTGCAGTAGACATCGCTTATCTAGACTTTAGTAAGGCTTTTGATACTGTCCCACATAGAAGGCTTATCAATAAAGTGCAGTCTTTGGGCTTGGACTCCCATATTGTTGAATGGATTAGATACAGAGGGTTGTAGTCAATGGAGTATATTCAGACCATGGTCTTGTTACCAGTCGGGTACCTCAGGGATCTGTTCTGGGACCCATAGTGTTTAATATCTTTAACGGTGAAATTGAAGAAGGCCTCGATGGTAAGGTGTGTCTTTTTGCTGATGACACAAAGATTTGTAACAGGGTTGATGTTTCTGGAGGGGTACACCAAATGGAAAAGGATTTAGGAAAACTAGAGGAATGGTCAAAAATCTGGCAACTAAAATGTAATGTTGATAAGTGCAAGATAATGCACCTGGGGCGTAAAAAAACAAGAGCAGAATATAAAATCAGTGATACAGTCCTAACCTCAGTATCTGAGGAAAGGGATTTAGGGGTCATTATTTCAGAAGACTTAAAGGTAGGCAGACAATGTCATAAAGCAGCAGGAAATGTTAGCAGAATGCTTGGGTGTATAGGAAGAGGGAGGTGCTCATGCCGCTCTACAGAGCACCAGTGAGAACTCATTTGGATTATTGTGTGCAGTACTAGAGACCATATCTCCAGAAGGATATTTATACTTTGGAGAGAGTTCAGAGAAGAGCTACTAAACTAGTACATGGATTGCAGGATAAAACTTACCAGGAAAGATTAAAGGACCTTAACATGTATAGCTTGGAAGAAAGACAAGACAGAGGGGATATGATAGAAACTTCAAATACATAAAGGGAATCAACAAGGTAAAAGAGGAGAGAATATTTAAAAGAAGAAAAACTGCTACAAGAGGACATACTTTTAAACCTTTGCCCCTCTAATTTAAAACTAATATCAGGAAGTATTACTTTACTGAGTGAGTAGTGGATGCATGGAATAGCCTTCCTGCTGAAGTGGTAGCTGCAAATACAGTGAAGTAGTTTAAGCATGTATGGGATAGACATAAGTCCATCCTTCATATAAGATAGGGCCAGGGGCTATTCATGGGCAGACTAGTATAACATTTTACGTTACTAGGTTTCTGTGCTGGCCGCATACTCCACCCTGACCCTTTTTTGACTGACAGGCCAGATAGCGTAGACATAATCACGCCTGGCCCTAAAATCTCATGGCTGCACAGTACAGGGCTGGAGATTGCTGGGCAGATATAATCTGTACTCCTTATCTGCCCGGTGATCTACAGCCCTGTATTCTGCAGTTGTGAGATTTTGGGGTCAGGTGTGATTACCTGTATACTGCCTGACCCTGTCAGTTAAAGCACTGAAACTGACTGGAACTTCGGGTGCAATGGCAATGCCCTTTTTGCACCTAGGGACTCATTTGCATATACTATAAGGGTCCATTCACACGTCCGTTTTTTCTTTCCTGATCTGTTCCGTTTTTTCAGGAACAGATCAGGACCAGATCTGGACCCATTCATTTTCAATGGGTCCTGGAAAAAATCGGACAGCACAATGTGTGCTGTCCGTTTCCGTTGTTCCGTTCCGCATGTCCGTTTAAATATAAAACATGTCCTATTCTTGTCCTGAAAAATCGGATCCTGGTACAATACAAAGTCAATGGATCCGCAAAAAACGGATGACATTCGGATGTCATTCCGTATGTCATCCGTTTTTTGCGGATTCCGTTCCTGGAAACACATAACAAATTTTTTTTTTTTTTTTTTTTTCTCAAAGAAATCCAAACAACTTTATTTGATTATTGAAATGTATACATGCTCCCGTTTTTTGCGGATCCGCAAAAAACGGATGACATACGGATGACATACGGAAACATTTTCAGGAACAACGGATCCGCAAAAAACGGATCGTTTTTCAGGATGAAAAAAAACAGGACGTGTGAATGGACCCTTAGGGTCCATTCACACGTCCGTTTTTTCTTTCCTGATCTGTTCCGTTTTTTCAGGAACAGATCAGGACCAGATCTGGACCCATTCATTTTCAATGGGTCCTGGAAAAAATCGGACAGCACAATGTGTGCTCTCCGTTTCCGTTGTTCCGTTCCGCATGTCCGTTTAAATATAAAACATGTCCTATTCTTGTCCTGAAAAATCGGATCCTGGTACAATACAAAGTCAATGGATCCGCAAAAAACGGATGACATTCGGATGTTATTCCGTATGTCATCCGTTTTTTGCGGATTCCGTTCCTGGAAACACATAACAAATTTTTTTTTTTTTTTTTTTTTTTCCAATTTTTTTTCAAAGAAATCCAAACAACTTTATTTGATTATTGAAATGTATACATGCTCCCGTTTTTTGCGGATCCGCAAAAAACGGATGACATACGGAAACATTTTCAGGAACAACGGATCCGCAAAAAACGGACCGTTTTTCAGGATGAAAAAAAACAGGACGTGTGAATGGACCCTTAAGGCTTATTTCCCCAAATTGGGGTCATATATCACCGTAGGACCAAGTGTGTTTCTTTCACCTGACAAGCAGTCCTCTAAACATTCAAAAGGTTTTATTTCCAGGTATGTGGTGATCGATTCCCTTTAAGTATTTTTTCAGCCTTATGCCTTATTCACTACATCCTACACCAATATGTGAAAGACCTGCACCTGTTCTTTATGGCCACACCTGGTTTTGGTTGATGGAAAAAACTGACTGAAGACTGACTTGTGAATAAGGCTTTACAAACTGTTACTAAATTGTATCCAAATTATGGTTGTCTGAATGAGGCCATATGTTCATGAAGAGAGGTGTTCTCATTTTTAGCAGTACGTCCCAGAAGCCCCCTTAAAATTCTCTATTCAAAGAGTGGAAATGTCATAAATGGTGATGTGTATAATTGCAATCTCTGAACAGTGCTGTGGAATATGCTGAGCCTTTATAAGCAACAGGAAATTATTTCTCCAGCGACTTACAAAAATGTATGTTCTAGTTTCCACTATATTATTCAGATTGTTCCTACTTATAAGAACAGTAAAATTAATGTTTCCTGTAACTATTTTCAGTTTCATGTTCCTTTTCTTTCTAGATCTCTGCTTGCATTCCAATTTTCAAACTGACCAGAGATAGGAAACGCGTTTTATTTTATTGCCATTTTCCCGACCAGCTACTTACTTCAAGAATATCATTGGTTAAAAAGATATATAGAGCTCCCATTGATTGGTTGGAAGAGAAGACCACGGGCATGGCAGACTGTATTCTAGTTAATAGTCATTTCACTGCACAAATCTTCAAAGAAACATTTACATCTTTATCTCATATGAAACCTGATGTTTTGTATCCATCCTTGAATGTTAGCAACTTCCAGTCTTGTGCTTTTGATGGTCTGGCTGGACTTGTACCTACAAAGAGAAAGATTGTATTTCTTTCAATCAACCGATATGAGAGAAAGAAAAATCTTAAACTTGCACTGAAATCTCTGTCTACTCTTCGTGACAAAGTAAGTTTGCAGGACTGGGAGAAGATTCATCTTGTCTTGGCTGGAGGATATGATGAGAGAGTAAGAGAAAATGTTGAGTATTATCAAGAACTAAATGAGCTGGCAATCAAGTATGACATTTCCAACCATGTGTCATTTTTAAGATCTTTTTCTGATAAACAAAAACTTAATCTTCTTCACAACTGCACATGTATATTGTATACTCCAAGCAATGAACATTTTGGAATTGTCCCTGTAGAAGCTATGTACATGTACTGTCCAGTAATAGCTGTTAACTCAGGTGGTCCCCTTGAATCTGTTGTCGATAATGTCACAGGGTTTTTATGCGCTCCTACACATGAAGCTTTTTCTGATGCAATGGAGAAGTTTGTTAAAAATCCTTCACTTAGGACAACAGTGGGAAAATCTGGGCATGGAAGAGTTATGGAAAAGTTTTCTTCTGAAGCTTTCTCAAATCAGTTGTATCATTACATCTGTAGGCTGGTAGAATGGAAATAAAATGTCTATATGAATAAATACATATTTTTCTACTACTTTAACAGATTTTTTTGTACTAGAAAAATGTTAATAGTTGTTGAGCTTTTTTTGTTTTTAATTTGACAGTGTGCCTGAAACCTAGCCAACTTGACATTGGGACTTTACTGATTAGGGAGATGATCTGAATCTAGATTTCGGCCTTATGCCTCATTCACACATATTCTGGTATGTATTTTCATGAGTAAAAGATAAACAGAAAAAATATAATTGAAATATTTCTACCCTTTTCATATTTTGGACCTCACATTCTGCTTTTGGCTTACAAATAATGATGTAAAACACTAATGAAAACACTGGTGTGAATGAGGTCTAATGTAGAAACCAAGCCTTAAAGCAGTAAGGAACCTGTCCATTAAGTAAATACACCAGATGCTCAGAGATCTGGACCTGTGTAATATATATACAGGGTGGCTTTCTCCCCAAGGGCAAAAGTACTTTGGTATTTCAGAGGTTGTTCATGGAAGATTGTTTTTTAGTGTGCTGTGTTTAATATTTTCTGGTGCACTGTGAGGTCCTTTTGAAAATAAACATTCCTTGTTGATACTTTATTATTCTGAATGTCTATTGATTCTATTTTGGTGAAGTGAAAAGTCATCAGATCTATATGAAAAAAGATGAGGAGTAGAATAAATCTTTGTTCAACCTGGGAGCCAGCTCCAAACATCAGGAGACTGCAACAATATTAGGAGACTTATTTTCTCTCTCATCTTTCATGACGTTCTCCCACCAGGTAGGGACATGAACTATAGATTAGATTGTCCCCAGGTCCTCCTCAGTGTCCCATCACTTCCAGGTGGGGAGAAGATCATCCCAGCACCACAGCATTCGTATTGGGCCTAATCCTGTTGGTGTCCTGGAGGTGCCTCCTCTCCTACAGCCTTCTGTTTGAAATGTCGGTAACATATGCTCCATTGTTTCCTTTACTCAAAATGGGTCCAACAAAGTGCAAAAATAGTGCAATGTTTCAACCAATTTCTCAAGCATAATACAGTGTGAATATATAGTACTGGAAAATGACATCAGTTTCACATATTAACCAATAATCATCAAGTATGTAATTAATATACCCAACAGTGATGTGCTCACCAATCACCTACAATATAATCCATAAACCAGAGTCCAGGTCCGCGCTTCAAAGGAGATATAGTTTAGAAAACGCCTTATTAAAGGAAAGCGCAGTTTAAATCGTATTCCACGCTGAAACTTCCCCACAGGCACACGCCACACTGCACTATTTCACCTACAATATAAGCATGATTGCTATATTATTAAATCTATAATTTCAAAGTCCCATCAACATACCACGGTGGAAATGGGTGGACAGTTTCCCACTAGATTGCACATGTCTTCAGCATTTTCTTGCTCTAAACGCGCATGCCCAACTGTATAGTAACATAGTACATAAGGCCGAAAAAAGACATTTGTCCATCCAGTTCGGCCTGCTATCCTGCAAGTTGATCCAGAGGAAGGAAAAAAAAAAAATGTGAGGTAGAAGCCAATTTTCCCCACTTTAGGGAAATAAAAAATTCCTTCCCGACTCCAATCAGGCAATCAGAATAACTCCCTGGATCAACGACCCCTCTCTAGAAGCTATAGCCTGTAATATTATTACGCTCCAGAAATACATCCAGGCCCCTCTTGAATTCCTTTATTGTACTCACCATCACCATAGTCTCACTGCTCTTATCGTAAAGAATCCTTTTCTATGTTTGTGTACAAACCTTTCTTCCAGACGCAGAGGATGTCCTCTCGTCACGGTCATAGTCCTGGGGATAAATAGATGATGGGATAGATCTCTGTACTGACCCCTGATATATTTATACATATTAATTAGATCTCCCCTCAGTCATCTTTTTTCTAAAGTGAATAGCCCTAATTTTGATAATCTTTCAGGGTACTGTAGTTGGCCCATTCCAGTTATTACTTTAGTTGCCCTCCTCTGGACCCTCTCCAGCTCTGCTATGTCTGCCTTATTTACAGGAGCCCACAACTGTACACAGTACTCCATGTGTGGTCTGACTAGCGATTTGTAAAGTGGTAGGACTATGTTCTTATCACGGGCATCTATGCCCCTTCTGATGCAACCCATTATCTTATTGGCCTTGGCAGCAGCTGCCTGACACGGGTTTTTGCAGCTTAGTTTGCTGTTTATTAAAATTCCTAGATCCTTTTCCATGTCAGTGTTACCGAGTGTTTTACCATGTACGGGTGACTTGCATTATTCCTTCCCATGTGCATAACTTTACATTTGTCAGTGTTAAACCTCATCTGCCACTTATCTGCCCAAGCTTCCAATCTATCCAGATCCCTCTGTAGTAGTATACTGTCCTCATCAGTGTAAATTACTTTACACAATTTAGTGTCATCTGCGAAAATTGATACTTTACTATGCAAGCCTTCTACAAGATCATTAATAAATATATTGAAGAGAATAGAGCCCAATACTGACCCCTGAGGTACCCCACTAGTGACAGTGCCCTAATCTGAGTATGTACCGTTAATAACCACCCTCTGTTTTCTATCACTGAGCCAGTTACTTACCCACATACAGACGTTTTCTCCCAGTCCGAGCATTCTCATTTTATATACTAACCTTTTATGTGGTACAGTGTCAAATGCTTTGGAGAAGTCCAGGTATACGACATCCATTGATTCGCTGCTGTCAAGTTTAGAACTTACCTCCTCATAGAAACTGATTAAATTAGTTTGGCATGACCGATCCCTCACGAAGCCATGCTGATATGGCGTTATTTGCTTATTTACATTGAGATGCTCTAAGATAGCATCTCTCAGAAAACCTTCAAACAGTTTACCCACAACAGATGTTAAACTTACCGGCCTATAGTTTCCAGGCTCTGTTTTTGGCCCCTTTTTGAATATTGGCACCACATATGCCATGCGCCAATCCTGTGGGACATTCCCTGTCAGTATAGAGTCTGCAAATATCAGGGTCTGGCTATGACATTACTTAATTCCCTTAGGATACCGGGGTGTATGCCATCCGGTCCTGGCGATTTTTCTATTTTAATCTTTTTAAGTCGCTGATGTACTTATTCCTGGGTCAGACAGGACACTTTTAATGGGTAATTTATTTTTACATTCTGCGTGTCATCTGTTTATTTTCCTCAGTGAATACATGGGAGAAAAAAATATTTAACAGCTTTGCTTTCTCCTCGTCTCTCTCTGCGACTTCCCCCTGCCGACACCTTCAGATTTATACTTTTTAACATTTATATAATTGAAGAACATTTTAGGGTTAGTTTTACTCTCTTTGGCAATTAATCTCTCGGTCTCTAGTTTGGCCGCTTTTATTAGTTTTTTACATGTTCTATAGTTTTCCTTATATTTTTCAGTGCTTCCGTGCTACCCTCCTGTTTCAGTGATTTATATGCTTTCTTTTTGTCATTTATTGCTTTCTTTACAGTTCTATTTATCCACATTGGTTTATTTTTGTTCCTTAACCTCTTATTCCCATACTGCATGTACTTCTCACAATGACAAACTTTTTTCTTTAGACACTCAAGGAGTCACTCTGATCTTAGAATGCCGCTGCCTGATAGGTCATCTCCAGTGGATGATGTCATTGAGGGCATGAGTGGGGGTCCACGTGCAAGTGCCTGATTCAGGTACAGGACCCCTTTCAGTGTGAATGGTGATGGACTGGAAGTTCTGGGTCCACCTATAAACGTTATCTGTTTGTGCCTTGCTGTCTCTCTACAATTATGTCTGAGGTTGGAGACAGCATAGAGACCACTCAGTGCACTGGAACTGTGAGTTACTGTTCAGTAGGGGCTATTTGAAGGGGTTTTCTGCTTACATTAAGTGTCAGCTATCTCCAGAATTCCCATAGAAATTAATGGAGTGACCGCATGCATGTCTGACTGGCCTCTCCGTTCATTGCAGGGGGTACGGAGCCCCTGTAATTGTGATCTTTAGGGATCCCAACAGTAGGACCCCCACCAATCTAATAGTTAGGACCTATCCTGTAGATAGGGGATAACTTATTGTTTTACACACTAGTATTGAATTGATAGAGTGATAAGGATAATTCTTGCAAATCTAAATTTGCACCAAAATGTGAAATTTGTCTGTCCAAACTTGTTGAATCCTATTCAAAGAAATTATATTCTAGTAATTTAGGAGGTAATTTACAATCAGAAATACGCCTATATTAGGTTATCTGCGCAGCAATCTGCAACTTTTTCCCTGCTCACGCCAGGTCTAAAAAAAGCGTCATTCATGATTTTCAGCAAAATGATCTACATTTTCAGCTGCAGTCTCTGGCAGATACACTGCCAGCTAAAGGGCTTATTAAGACCAGTGTCTAAAATGCCAGTCTTAATAGATGACTCCCTTTAGTCTCTTCCTTACCCCCTTAGGGACGCATGATGTACCGGTATAGCATGTTTCCCGAGTCCTTAAGGACCCATGACGTACCGGTACATCATGAGTCTAACATAAGATTGCGGCGCCCCAGGGGTTAATCCGAACGGGATGCCGGCTGAAATCATTCAGCCGGCATCCTGTCTCAACGCCGGGGGGGGGGTCATGTGACCCCCCATATCGGCGATCGCAGCAAACCGCAGGTCAATTCAGACCTGCGGTTTGCTGTGCTTTTAGCAGATTCTAATCCCCGCGGTCTCTGACCGCTGGGATCAAACTTTAAAGTGCCCGAAATCAAGTTTTATTCACCCCTCTGCACCCCTGAATGAGATTATGTGGGCGGCTGGTGCAGGGGGGGTGTCGCAGGCGGTGCGGGAGGCGGGCGGTGCGGCAGGCGGGATCGCGATCCCCCGCCTGCCTCCCCTTGAATAATCGTTGGTGTCTAGTGGGTATACCAGGGTTTCAGCACATTGCTGACACCCTGGTATAAACGGCTGACATCATTTTCTATACAGTACCGACCGCTGTATGGAAAAGGTTAACAGCTCAGGGAGCACCCTCCCTCTCCCATAGGGGGGGCTGCTGTGCCTTTGCAGCCCCCCGATGGGAGAGGGAGAGAGCCCCCAGACAGACACCCGAGAGCCCCATCCTTACCCTACCCCGTATGCGCAGTTCTGGCTACAACTGAGCAGACGGGGAAGGTTCCCATGGCAACAGGACGCCTTCTCAGGCGTCCTGCTGTCCATGGTGCTGAACAAATCTATGCTAAAGGCATAGATCTGTTCAGACAAAGTGTAAGTAAAATATAGTACAAAAATACTATATAGTGTACTGTACTATATTATATAGACATCAGACCAACTGGATCTTCAAGAACAAAGTGGGTCTGGGTAAATTTTTTTTTTTTTTTAAAGTGATAAAAGTTAGAATAAAAAAAAAAAACACATTCATCACTAAATAAAAATTAAAAAAATAAAATTCACTACACATATTAGGTATCGCCGCGTCCGTAACGACCTGATCTATAAAACAGTCATGTTACTTTCCCCGCACGGTAAACGCCATAAAAATATAAAAATAAAAACTATAAGAAAATTGAAATTTTGCCCATCTTACCTCCCAAAAAAGGTAATAAAAGTGATCAAAATGGTCGCATGTACGCCAAAATAGTGCCAATCAAACCGTCATCTCATTATGCAAAAAAATGAGACCCTACCCAAGATAATCGCCCAAAAACTGAAAAAACTATGGCTCTTAGACTATGGAAACACTAAAACATTATTTTTTTGTTTCAAAAATGAAAACTAAAAATATCACATGACCTAACCCCTCAGATGACCACCGTAAAAAAATAAAAACGGTATAAAAATAGCCTTTTTTGTCATCTTACATCACAAAAAGTGTAATAGCAAGCAATCAAAAAGTCTTATGCACCCCAAAATAGTGCCAATCAAACCGTCATCTCATCCCGCAAAAAATGAGACCCTACTTAAGATAATCGCCCAAAAACTGAAAAAGCGATGGCTCTTCGACTATGGAGACACTAAAACATTTTTTTGTTTTAAAAATGAAATCATTGTGTAAAACTTACATAAATAAAAAAAATTGTATACATATTAGGTATCCCCGCGTCCGTGACAACCTGCTCTATAAAATGACCACATGATCTAACCTGTCAGATGAATGTTGTAAATAACAAAAAAATAAAAAACGTGCCAAAAAAGCTATTTCTTGTTACCTTGCTGCACAAAAAGTGTAATATAGAGCAACCAAAAATCATATGTACCCTAAACTAGTACTAAAAAAACTGCCACCCTATCCCGTAGTTTCTAAAATGGGGTCACTTTTTTTGGAGTTTCTACTCTAGAGGTGCATCAGGGGGGGCTTCAAATGGGACATGGTGTCAAAAAAAACCAGTCCAGCAAAATCTGCCTTCCAGAAACCGTATGGCATTCCTTTCCTTCTGCACCCTGCCGTGTGCCCGTACAGCAGTTTATGACCACATATGGGGTGTTTCTGTAAACTACAGAATCAGGGCCATAAATAATGAGTTTTGTTTGGCTGTTAACCCTTGCTTTGTAACTGGAAAAAAATATTAAAATGGAAAATCTGCCAAAAAAGTAAAGTTTTGAAATTGCATCTCTATTTTCCATGAAATCTTGTGCAACACCTAAAGGGTTAGCAAAGTTTGTTAAATCAGTTTTGAATACCTTGAGGGGTGTAGTTTCTTAGATGGGGTCACTTTTATGGAGTTTCTACTCTAGGGGTGCATCAGGGGGGCTTTAAATGGGACATGGTGTAAAAAAAAACAGTCCAGCAAAATCTGGCTTCCAAAAACCAAACGGCACACCTTTCCCTCTGCGCCCCCTACTTGTGGCCGTACAGTAGTTTACGGCCACATATTGGGTGTTTCTGTAAATGGCAGAGTCAGGGCAATAAAGATACAGTCTTGTTTGGCTGTTAACCCTTGCTTTGTTAGTGGAAAAAATGGGTTAAAATTGAAAATTAGGCAAAAAAAAATTAATTCTCAAATTTCATCCCCATTTGCCAATAACTCTTGTGCAACATCTAAAGGGTTAACGAAGTTTGTAAAATCAGTTTTGAATACCTTGAGGGGTGTAGTTTATAGAATGGGGTCATTTTTGGGCAGTTTCTATTATGTAAGCCTTGCAAAGTGACTTCAGACCTGTAGTGGTCCCTAAAAATTGGGTTTTTGTAAATTTCTGAAAAATTTCAAGATTTGCTTCTAAACTTCTAAGCCTTGTAACATCCCCAAAAAATTAAATATCATTCCCAAAATAATTCAAACATGTAGTAGACATATGGGGAATGTAAAGTCATCACAATTTTTGGGGGTATTATTATGTATTACAGAAATATAGAAACTGAAACGTAATTTGCAAATTTTTCCAAATTTTGGGCAAATTAGGTTTTTTTATGCAAAAAAAAATAATATTTTTTTTACTTCATTTTACCAGTGTCATGAAGTTCAATATGTGACGAAAAAACAATCTCAGAATGGCCTGGATAAGTCAAAGTGTTTTAAAGTTATCAGCACTTAAAGGGACACTGGTCAGATTTGCAAAAAATGGCCAAGTCCTTAAGTTGAAATAGGGCTAAGTCCTTAAGGATATGAGTCAGGAAAATGATTGACTCTAAACCAGGCATCCTCAAACTGCGGCCCTCCAGCTGTTGTAAAACTACAACTCCCACAATGCCCTGCTGTAGGCTGATACCTGTAGGCTGTTCGGGCATGCTGGGAGTTGTAGTTTTGCAACAGCTGGAGGGCCGCAGTTTGAGGATGCCTGGTCTAAACGTTCAGGTTCAGATTTCAAATATAAAGAGTATTTTCTTTGATAAAACTAAAGACAAGAGTAGAGAGGTCAGACCATCATACCTCCTCAATGCCCCAAATCTGGCAGGACGGTCCCAGATTTCGGTGGCTGTCCCAAGAGGGCCGATGTAAGTGCCCCTCTCAACTGTTAATTGCAGTGGTAAATTAGGGAGCTGTCAGCTCCCTGCTTCACCATTCATCTGCCGGCACTCCCCATGCGGTGTGATGCAGTCACAAATCCTGCTGCTGGGCTGTGTAGAGGAATATGTGCAGGCTGATTCCTAGGCTGGCACGCTTCTCGTGCACAGCCCATCAATGCAATATGTAACCGCATCGTGCCTGCTGGGGAGCGCAGGATGTGCACCACTCATTTGAGAAATGCCTAGGTGAGTATTTAATGTTCTTGTTTACTTTGTTAATGGAGGTGGCACTACTGAAAAGAGGAGCATATGTACAGTGGGGGCACAATGTGGACATAA
The DNA here is from genome assembly GCF_014858855.1 of Bufo gargarizans. Classification (NCBI taxonomy): domain Eukaryota; kingdom Metazoa; phylum Chordata; class Amphibia; order Anura; family Bufonidae; genus Bufo; species Bufo gargarizans. Next base: position 239,430,038 of record NC_058084.1, read on the forward strand.
CTATTGTGAGATTGCACTGGGCGGGATTGGGCGTGTATTGATATGTATTGGATGGAGTTAGAGGCATGCTTAGTATTAAAACATTTACCCCCTTGCCATTGCTATTGTCCCTTTTTGTGATATTTAAAGGTTGACCACGCCAATTAAAGAAACCACTACCACACAGTCCATAATTGGTTAAAAATATATAATTACTTTATTAATTATTTCATCATAAGTAATGTTAAAAAGTCAAATAACAGCGACATACATATACACTGAAAGGAGACTGGGCATGTAACCCTAATAAAGATCCCAATGTTGGACTAGGCACAAATAGACTTAGCACCTCCCTCTATTAACAAATACCCCCAACTCTGACAAATAAAGTGCTTAGTGCCATCAGATAACAGAGGTTATAGTAAGGGCTGGGTTAGAGCTACACTTGTCGGTATTTATTTGTATTATTTGTTCCCTAGAGGACTGTTCCTATATGTTGCACTGCTTATGTTATATGGATTCAGCTTCAGTGGCTTTACCTTTACTTTACTAGACTATTTCTTACTATAACCTCCATTATCTGATGGCACTAAGCACTTTATTTGTCAGAGTTGGGGGTATGTGTTAATAGAGGGAGGGGCCAAGTCTATTTGTGCCGAGTCCAACATTGGGATCATTATTAAGGTTACATGCCCAGTGTGTCTCCTCTCAGTGTATATGTATGCGACTGTTATTTCACTTTTTAACATTATTTATGATGAACTGTATAATTGTATTTTTTAACTAATTATGGACTGTGGCAGTGGTTTCTTTAATTGGTAGTGGATTTATTCTAGTAGCACACAGTGGTTATACATTTTTCGAGCCGTATAGTGGTTGGGGTGATATTTAAAAGTTGGACAGGATGGACCATGACAAAATGATTAGTAGGCTGGAACAAAGGAAAATACATGCTTTTTAGGCTGCATTCACACGTCCGTGGTGTGTTGCGGACCCGCAAATTGAGGGTCTGCAACACACTAGCTCATCACCCCCATAGAAATGCCTATTCTTGTCCGCAAGCTGCGGACAAGAATAGGACATGCTCTATCTTTTTGCGGAGTTGCGGACCTAAAGATCGGGGCCGCGCACCGCAAATGCGGATGCGGACAGCATACTGTGTGCTGTCCGCATCCATTCCATCCCCATAGAGAATGAATGGGTCCGCACCCGTTCCGCAAAATTGCGGAACGGATGCGGACACATTCTGCGGACGTGTGAATGGAGCCTTACTGTACACAAAAACCTACATTAATCAGACGTGAGTGGAAGATTCCTGATAGAAAGCTTTTTATTCCAGGAACCATCCCTAATTTGCAAATATTTATAAAAATCTCTATGGGGAATCCCAAATTACTTAATCAAAGTTTCAAAATCCTTCAGTATATCCCCATCAAACATGTGAGACAAAAATGTACTCCCCTTTTTTTCAATTTACATAGTGCTTAAGTTTTTGAATTTCTTTCAAATTAATATTATTCCATATTGGATTATATTCCCCAAAAACCTTTTCTACCCATTGGGCCAGATTTATAATTAGCTCAGGTCAGAATAATAGAGTGAAAAAGTCTCAAACGCTAAAACTGCACACAAATTTACGACTTTTTTCTGCTCTGCACTATGCTCGCCAGTTTTTTTTAAAGTGGGCATGTTTTCTTATGTAAATGAATCTTTAGACAGATTTACTATTGGGACTATTTAAAAAGTCGCAATCAAGTCACAATTTCACTCCAGTGAGGACCATGCTTATCTTATGAGACTTTTTAATAGAACATGCAACTTTTTCATAAAAACATGCAACTTTTTCATAAAAACGTGCAACTTTTTCATAAAGATGTGCGACTTTTGTAAAGCTGCTTACTGACGGATAAACTGCTACTGTCAAACCACATTTATTACAGTCTTAAAGGGCAGATCATAAATCTGATTTGGCTAAAACTGACTTTAGCCATATGTGAAAGTGGAGTGACCTGTCAGAGTCATGATAAATCTGGCCCATTATCTTTTTAATTTCTCTCCAAGTGCTATCAATTAAGTTTAATATTTGATTATTAGTGTTTATACTCCCTAATATACCTGATTCCAAAAACTCCACCTACTTACCCTGGTTACCCTTATCTCCAATTTTCATCAAGTTCCACCTCAATATTGGGTTTATTTCCCCCTCATCCATATGAACTAATTGTGCAACTAAAAAGTATAAGTACCAATTCGGAAGAGACAGTCCCCTAACAGGTAGTTGTAATATTTCTTATTTTTTATCCTGGATATTCCTCCCTTCCAAATTCCCTCATTAATGTATTAGTGTCCTAAAACACATTGGGGCATTTTGTATTACAAACAGATCTCTTAGGAAGAAAAATCATCTTTATCAAATTAATTCATCCCATCATCAACAGTGATAATGTTTTCCGAATATCAATTCTCTTCCTCAATTCATTTATAAGAGGGGCAACATTTAATTTAACATACCATACTCCAGTATTTATTCCTAAGTATTTAAAACTTCCTTCTTAATTTCCATTCAATTCCCCCTCACTTAATTCCCTAATTTATTTTCAATCCTGAATAATATCCAAAGGTTTCAAAAATACTCATCACTTTATCTAAGTCCACCTCAGTTTTCCCCCAAAACAATAAAATATAATCTGCATATAACATTATTTTTTCATTAATACTGCTGTATTGGAACCCCCCTAATCACATCGCTTTTTCAAATTATCATAGCTAATAGCTCTATTGCAAAAGCAGCTGGGATAGGGGGCAACCCTGTCTAGTGCCCCTAGAAAGGGCAGGTACGTTACCCCATCCACCACTACCCTTGCCTCAGGATTTGAATATATATTAATTTAACCCAATTTCTAAAACCTTCCCCAAAACCAAAACATCTAAGGAACTCCCACAGGTATTCCCATTCTATACAGTCGAACACTTTGGATGCATCTAGGGACATTATACCTTTCTCACTACTTTTATCTCTCCCTTCTATATTGGTAAACACTTCTCATATTGGAATATATAATTCCCCCTGGAATAAAACCCATTTAATCTTCATTTATTATTGTTTTTATTATTTTCGCCACTTCTTGGTCTGTACAGATCACTTTACTACAGTTGCCTGCTTATCTGTCATTCTTATCCTACCTGTAATGATAGCACCTGTGTATAGATAAAACAGAATCCATCATTCACAAAGTTGATTGTCAAAGCTGGTCTAGTCTTTGCTTGCATAATGACCTCTGCAAAGGACTGCTATGGGCAACTAAGCCAGTTCTACTTTACAGCAGTTTTATAAATCTCCCCCAAAGTTCTTTCCAGTAGAAAGAGAATGAAAATGGTGAGGGATGGAAATCCCAAAAAGGAGGAAAGAGTATGGGCTTTATTTTTAACCTCAAAATTACGGAGTCCTCTAAACCAGTGTTCCTCAACTCCAGTCCCCAGGTCCCATCTGTTGTTCATGATTTGAGAATGTCACACAGAATGAATACCTGTTGTAAGTCCTGATGCATTGACACTAATTATATTGCCTGCTCAATACTATGGGAATTCTGAAAACATGAGCAGAAGGTGGGCCCTGATGACTGCAGTTGAGGAACATTGCTCTAAACCATGTTGCCACAAACTGGATGTTGGTTAAAAAAAATATTTGTTTTGGAAGGGCAAAATAATTACCACAATATCTTGGGTTCTGAACACTCTAAAAGGAGGGTATTGGAGGGTGCAGCATTCCATATTCTATTTCTTTCCCCTTCCCTTTATCTTCAGTGTTACCTCAATTCAAAAATATCTACCCTTTACAGCAAGCCCTAGAAAAAGGCATTTTGGATTAATTGTCAAGGAGGTTGATTATCCCTGTTCCACCTGATCAATTGGGGCTTGGCTATTATTCAATAGTGTTTTTGGTCAGAAAACCAAGTGGAACCTTATAATATAATAAATCTTAAATGCCTGAACAAGGTTGTAAATTACTAGGTTCAAGATGGAAACTGTAAAATCCACAGTAACCCTATTGCAGAAGGGAAACTATAACGCCTAGTTAGACCTGCAAGGTGCATATTATCTGATCAGAGATTCTTTAGACTGGCAGTATATACAGGTGCATCTCAATAAATTAGAATATCATCAAAAAGTTAAAGATGCTGTCTGCTTTTTTAATATTGATGTCCAATATGTCAACTGTTGTATCATCTTCGATGGATAGTAATTTGGAGGAGATCTTATCCTTACCTACCTCAGAAGACTCTGTTTATGGGAGTCCTTCCAGATCGGCTATGACGTTTACTACTTGCCCCTGAACTTAGAAAGGTTTTCTCCCTCCAGAGAAGTTTTTCAGTTTAGATGGTATGGGAAGGACCAGGTAAAAGGATTGCTGTCAATCTTAATGTGCTGCTCTGAGCCTCATCCTCAAGACTGTGCATGTGCCTCCACCTCATGTACAGGAAGTCATCATACTTGTAACACGCCAACTATGGAAAGCGTCCCCTAGATCAGAACTGCACATTTTGCGCAAAGGCTCTTGATGGAGCCGCCTAGTGTGACACATTGAGAATATTATAACAATCCTTCTCCCTGATCCATCCTATACAATCCATTGTGATTTTTTATTATTATTTTTTGTATAAACTTTGAGATGTATTTCTGTAAGAATGTAAGAATCATGTTAATATGCTGAGGTCATCGCTCCTTTCCTGGCATCAGAGTCCCAGCTCGTATATTTCAACTTGCCGGATGATCAAGCAGCAGACTACCCGAAGGTAAAGTGTAAGATTTTGGCAAGACTGGGGGTAAATGTGTTGGTCCGGGCCCAGCGGGTACATCAGTGTGGGTTTAAGGCGGCTGAGCCCGCGAGACCCCAGTATTATGACTTACTCCACCTTTTGCAAAAGTGGCTACAGCTTGATGTGCTGAGTCCCATGGCTATGCTGGATAGACTATTGGCTGACATATTCTGGAAGGCTCTGCCACCTCCTCTCCAGCTCTGGATCGGCCAGGTGTCTCCTGGAAATGGTGGAACGCTATGAGGCCACTAAGAATCTTAAGGGGTATTCTTTCGGGAGGGGGGCAGGTAAACCTGGTGACGCTAGTAATGGCTGCCCTAGTGCGGTCCGCTGAGTATACTGGCGGGGAAAAAAAAGACTCTAACCATGGTAGCCGGCAGGTGGATCCACGAAGTGGCAGTCGCCGCAAACTTGCACGACGAACTCATAATAGGGAGAGACTTTCCGGGTTTCCCGGCCCTATGGCCGGTTGTGAGAGTGACTGGTACCCCTGAGTCAGGGGTGAGCCCAGGAGATTGGCCTTGTTTAAGAGGACGGCCATAACCCTGGGAACCCGAGGCCGAAAGGCCAGCAGTAGGGGTGACTTCCACCTCAGTGGAAGAGGGGAAGACAACCATGCGTAGGGTAATGGTGGGGGAATTGCCACTGGGACCTGAGTTGGCAGACCTCAACGTCTCCGGGGATAATTTCTGTACAGCCCAAAGCTGAGATCCACCCTATCCCAGGCTTGGGAGAATGTGATAATAGTTGATGGGGTACCCAAACAACCTGGGGCCGAGTCGATGTTTTCCCATTTTGTGGTCAACCAGAATATGCTATATCAGGTAAACTAGCTGCGGCGTGAACCCATTGAACAGTTGGTAGTGCCCCAGGCTTATCAAAAACTCATGTTAGCGTTAGCCCACCAACATGTTCTCGGGGGTCATCTGGGACTGCAGAAGACACAGGACCAGATACTACAACGGTTTTACTAGCCCAGTGTGTTTAGAGTGGAAGACTTTTGCAAGTATTGCTCGACCTGCCAAACCATTAGCCCTTAGTGCCTCTCCCGATTATCGAGACTCCATTTGAAAGAATTGCTATGCATCTCGTAGGCCCAGTACCGAAGTCCGCTAGAGGGCACCAACATATCTTGGAAGTCCTAGACTATTCCACTTGGTACCCGGAGGCGTTGCCACTGTGACATACATTGGCCAAACTCATTGGCCAAACTCATAGCAAAGGAGTTAATGGAGATATTCTCCAGAGTGGGGCTACCTAAAGAGGTTCTGACTGACCAGGGGACCGCTTTTATGTCCAATATCATGCGGGAACTCTGTAAGTTGCTGAACATCAAACAGATACAGACGTACGTGTGGTAACAGCCATTTTTTATGTGTCAGCAGCAGTTGCTGTTTGACACCTTGATTAGTATGGCTGTAAAACTGATCTGGGACAACTCTTACTGGGAGTAGTCAAAGTGCTGTTTGGGTGACTACTCCCCATGTTCCAGGACAGGTTTTGCCAGTCATCAAAACCAGCCAGCACTGCCAGGTGAGGAGGACTACCTCCGTCTGACAGTGGAGCTCAGGAGGGCTGTGGAATCCGCGGCTTGAGCCGGGCTGGAGGGCTCAAATATGTTTATAAAGTAAACCTGCAAAAGTATTCACTCCCTGACTTTTTTGTATTTTGGTGCCTCACAACCTGGAATTAACATGGATTGTTTGAGGATTTGCATAATTTATTTTACAGAATATGTCCACAACTATGAAGATGTTTATTTTTTTTATTTATTGTGAAGCCAACAACAAATAGGACAAAATAACAGAAAAAGTCAATGTGCATAACTATTCACCTCCCTAAAGTCAATACTTTGTAGAGCCACCTTTTGCGGCAATTACATCTCCAAGTCACTTTGGATAAGTTTCTATGAGCTTTCCACATCTTACCACTGGGATTTTTGCCCATTTCTCCTGGCAAAACTGCTCCAGCTCCTTCAAGTTGGATGGTTTGTGCTTGTGAACAGCAATCTTTGAGTCTGACCATAGATTTTCTATTGGATTGAGCTCTGGGCTTTGACTAGGCGATTTCAACACATTTATATGTTTCCCTTTAACCACTCAAGTGTTGCTTTAGCAGTGTGTTTGGGGTCATTGTCCTGCTGGAATGTGAACCTCCATCCTAGCCTCAAATCATGCACAGACTGGTTCAGGTTTTGCTTAAGAATATCCCTGTATTTAGCACCATTCATCTTTCCCTCAACTCTGACCAGTTTCCTAGTCCCGACTGCTGAAAAACATCCCCACAGCATGATGCTACTACCACCATGTTTCACTGTGGGTATGGTGTTCTTTGGGTAATGTGATGTGTTGGGTTTGCGCCAGGCATAGCGTTTTCTTTGATGGCCAAAAAGTTCAATTTTAGTATCATCAGACCAGAGCACCTTTCTCCCACATGCCTTTTTGCAAACTCACAACGTGCCTTTATGTTTTTAGCTAAAAGTAATGGCTTTCTTCTGGCCACTCTGCCATAAAGCCCAACTCTATGGAGCGTACGGCTTATTGTTATCCTATTTACATATACTCTAGTCTCTGCTGTGGAACTCTCCAGCTCCTCCAGGGTTACCTTAGGTCTCTGTGATTCCTCTCAGATTAATGTCCTCCTTGCCCGGTCCATGAATTTTGGTGGGTGGCCGTCTCTTGGCAGGTTTTCTGTTGTGCCATGTTCTTTCCATTTGGTTATGATACATTTGATGGAGAAGGAAAGGAACGCCATATGGTTTTTGAAAAGAAGATTTTCACTGGGATAATTTTAAGTTGCCATGTCACATTTGAAGACCCCCTGATGCACCCCTAGAGTAGAAACTCCCAAAAAGTGACCCCATTTTGGAAACTACAGGATGGTTGACAGTTTTGTTGGTACTATTTTAGGGTATATATAATTTTTGTTTGCTCTATATTACACTTTTTTTGAGGGAAGGTAACAAAAAATAGCAGTTTTGGCAGTTTTTATTTTGTTTTTTACAACAAATATTTTTGGGTTGTTTGTTTCAGTTTCACATATCATGTATTTTTGTTGTATTTACACATTTTGATTGCTTGATATTACACTTTTTGTAAGGTAAGGTGACCAAAAATTATTTTTTTTTTACTTGATACTTTATTTTTTTCTATTATGAAAAGCATTTTAATTTTTTGTTTTACTTTTTATTTTTGTCCCAGTCTGGGACTTCAACTTCTGAGGTCTAATCCCCTCTGCAATGCATTACAATAACAACCTGTATTGTAATGTATTGGCTGTCAGCTGTTATGCTGACAGTCTGCCTGTGAGACCCAGCCTAAGGGCTGGATCTCACAGGCTTCTGTAGAAGGCAAGCACCGATGCCTATGGAAGGCCTCGGGCTTGCCTTCTCTGGCATCGGGTCCCCGCCAACGCAACGCAGGGAAGCGGAGGGCACCCGTACCCTTCGCAAACCCTCTGCATGCCGCGGCATACAAAGGGTTAACACGCCAGTGTTTTTACTGATGTCACCGTATGCAGCAGGGGCCCCGGCTGTCAGTGACTGCCAGGTTCGTGCCTCTGATTGGGTGGGCGCAGCTACTGCATCTGCCCGATCAGCCTGCCGTACATGTACGGCGCAGGTCCTTAAGTCACGTCCACTAGAGCCGTAGAGTTTCATATCGCTTGTCTGAAAGAGACTTAAACCCAGCACCTGTATCTGAATTCTTTTGTCTGAGTTCTTTTGTAACTGCATGTAATTAAACATTTTGCATAGCCACTGAGTTGTTCAATAAAATGTGTCTGTATAGTGCCACCCAACATAATAATATGTCCTTCCAGTTCAGCTGGATGGCAAATTTTCCTCATTTTCGGGGAAGATAAGTCCTTCCCGACTCCAATCATGCAGTCAGAATAACGCCCTAGATCAATGATCCTTTCCAGTAACTATAACATGTAATATTATTACACTCCAAAAATACATTCAGGTCCCCCAGCCCCCTTTTAGCTCTTCTAGTGAATTCACGATCACCATCTCCTGAGACAGAGAGTTCCATAGTTTCACTGCTCTTACCATAAAGAATCCTCTTTTTTATTTGTGTACAAACCTGCTTTCCTCCAGACGCAGAGGATATCCCCTTGTCCTAGGGAAAAATGAATGATGAGAGAGATCTCTGTACTGTATCCTGATATATTTATACATAATTTTTAGATGTCCCCTCAGTCATCTTTTTTCTGAAGTGAATAACCCTATTTTTGATAATCTATCAGGGCACTGTAGTCCCCCTATTCCAGTTATTACTTTATTTGCCCTTCTCTGAACCCTCTCCAGCTCTGCTATGTCTGCCTTGTTCACAGAGCCCAGAACTGTATACAGTACTCCATGTGTGGTCTGACTAGTGATTTGTAAAGTGGTAGGACTATGTTAATCACAGACATCTACACCCCTTTTAATGCAACCCATTATCTTATTGCCTTGGAAGCAGCTGCCTGACACTGGTTTCTGCAGCTTAGTTTGCTGTCCACTAAAATTCCTAAGTCCTTTTCTATGTCAGTGTTACCCATTATGTGATTCAGCACCCGGTATTCTTGGCACGTTCCCCTGTCAGTACGGTAGTTGTGAGGGTGAGGGTTTTTGGCTCCGTTACACGGGGCGCCTCATCCTCCCAGTACCTTGTGCCTTTTGTTACTGCATGTTTATTTCATGTCTTAATAAATTTCATATATTTTATATGAGCAAAAATGGCTGCTAGGGAGTTTCTTATATAGTAAGGGGTAGGCAACTTTCCTTTTGGTTGCTATGGATGTTGCCAAGCTCTGACAAAGTTATTGCAGCCTTCTCATTGGCCCACAAACAAGAAGGGAGGTTAATGATGGTAAAAAAAATTACGAATATATAGCACTATATTCTACATTTTCGTGAATTCTCGAAGTGCCGATATTTGCGATAAAAATTAGCTATTAGAATATTCGAGATCAACACTAGTGCCCAAGTAGTGACAGATCTCTTAGAAAACCTTGAAACGGTTTACAGATGTTAAACTTACCAGCCTGTATTTTTAAGGCTCTGTTTTTAGACCTTTTTTGAATATTGGTACCACATTTGCTATGCGCAAATCCTGTGGAACACTCCCTGTCAATAGAGATTCCTTTTTTTTAATATTTTTTATTCTTTTCTCTTTTATAAACATACAATATACAAACCGGATTCCCAAAAAGTTGGGACACTATACAAATCGTGAATAAAAACTGAATGCAATGATGTGGAGGTGCCAACTTCTAATATTTTATTCAGAATAGAACATAAATCACGGAACAAAAGTTTAAACTGAGAAAATGTACCATTTTAAGGAAAAATATGTTGAATCAGAATTTCATGGTGTCAACAAATCCCCAAAAAGTTGGGACAAGGCCATTTTCACCACTGTGTGGCATCTCCCCTTCTTCTTACAACACTCAACAGACGTCTGGGGACCGAGGAGACCAGTTTCTCAAGTTTAGAAATAGGAATGCTCTCCCATTCTTGTCTAATAAAGGCCTCTAACTGTTCAATCGTCTTGGGCCTTCTTTGTTGCACCTTCCTCTTTATGATGCGCCAAATGTTCTCTATAGGTGAAAGATCTGGACTGCAGACTGGCCATTTCAGTACCCGGATCCTTCTCCTACGCAGCCATGATGTTGTGATTGATGCAGAATGTGGTCTGGCATTATCTTGTTGAAAAATGCAGGGTCTTCCCTGAAAGAGATGACGTCTGGATGGGAGCATATGTTGTTCTAGAACCTGAATATATTTTTCTGCATTGATGGTGCCTTTCCAGACATGCAAGCTGCCCATGCCACACGCACTCATGCAACCCCATACCATCAGAGATGCAGGCTTCTGAACTGAACAACTTGGGTTGTCCTTGTCCTCTTTGGTCCGGGTGACATGGCGTCCCAGATTTCCAAAAAGAACTTCAAATCGTGACTCGTCTGACCACAGAACAGTCTTCCATTTTGCCACACTCCATTTTAAACGATCCCTGGCCCAGTGAAAACGCCTGAGCTTGTGGATCTTGCTTAGAAATGGCTTCTTCTTTGCACTGTAGAGTTTCAGCTGGCAACGGCGGATGGCACGGTGGATTGTGTTCACTGACAATGGTTTCTGGAAGTATTCCTGAGCCCATTCTGTGATTTCCTTTACAGTAGCATTCCTGTTTGTGGTGCAGTGTCGTTTAAGGGCCCGGAGATCACGGGCATCCAGTATGGTTTTACGGCCTTGACCCTTACGCACAGAGATTGTTCCAGATTCTCTGAATCTTCGGATGATGTTATGCACAGTTGATGATGATAGATGCAAAGTCTTTGCAATTTTTCGCTGGGTAACACCTTTCTGAAATTGCTCCACTATCTTTCTGAGCAACATTGTGGGGATTGGTGATCCTCTACCCATCTTGGCTTCTGAGAGACACTGCCACTCTGAGAAGCTCTTTTTATACCCAATCATGTTGCCAATTGACCTAATTAGTGTTAATTGGTCTTCCAGCTCTTCGTTATGCTCAAATTTACTTTTTCCAGCCTCTTATTGCTACTTGTCCCAACTTTTGGGGGATTTGTTGACACCGTGAAAATTTGAATCAACGTATTTTTCCTTTAAAATGGTACATTTGCTCGGATTAAACGTTTGATCTGTCATCTACGTTCTATTACAAATAAAATATTGACATTTGCCATCTCCACATCATTGCATTCAGTTTTTATTCACAATTTCTTTAGTGTCCCAACTTTTTTGGAATCCGGTTTGTACAATAAAAACAGTATATGCACCATAATCTGGCTTTCCATGTTTCCAATTATTTCAGAAATCGTATTTAAAATACGTGTGCTTAAAAAACCCGGAACTCAAACCCCCCCCTCCCACACATCCCCTCCCACCTTCTATGTCTCTGGGGCCAGGGCATACCCACCAAAATGGGTTGAGGAAGTATGAAAAATAAAATAAATGAACACATATATCCAAGATATTGCAGGGTATGATATCAACTGGTATGGTCTGGGCTTTATGTCCAGTATGTCCATGTTTTTTCCCAATTTATTTTATGACGATTCCCCTGACTATCAAATCTCTCGTACTTCTTGACCTTGCCAACTAATTGAGACCATTCTGCCACTTCTGGGGTTTTACTTGAGCCCCAGTTTCTAGCAATTATCTCTCTAGCCAGCATCAAAGCCTTTATCCAAAATATATTTTCTCGCCCCCTGCTATCAAGAAGGGGGGCACACAGCACTGCTAAGGCAATATTCCCTGTGGTTTTACAGGAGGAGCGGCTATCAAGTTCCCTAAATACATTTCCCCAGAAAATCTGGTTCCCAGGGCAAGTACAAGTCATATGTAAAAAATCGGCTTGTTCACTATTACATCTCCGACAACTATGATAAGTTCTAATAGAACTTAAAATGAGATGCCAGAGTGTAATAAAGATGATTCAAGACTTTGAATTGTATTAACCTAAAATTCCCAGACATAGAGGTCTTTTTAATATTTCTATATATAGTCTTCCAAATTAATGTGTTATTTTGAAGTCCCGTATCTAATCCCCATTTTATCTCACTCTTAAACTTTGTGATTCTACCTATTCCTTTCCTAAGCTTGCTATAAATTTGTGAGATAGTCATCCTGTGTGTTTCAGATTATAACACCAAAAAATGCATTAATATAAGTTAAACAATCAGACCAGACGACCCCTAAAGCTCAAAGACTCTCCTACACAATCAAAGGTCAGTCTCGAGTCAATATAACGAGTTAGTGAAATCCAGAACAACTATTGTCTTATGTGGTTAATATTAGTCTGCTGCAAAGAGGCAGATCCTCTTGGTGTTGTAAGACCTTTATGCAGCAAAACTGCAGAATACGGCAGTAGGTTCAGGCTACTATAGTTAGTATAGCTGGTTAGTATAGTAGTATAATAAAGAACCACGTTGCTGGACTTCAAGATTTATGTGAATACTAGGGGGGGGGATGGTAACACACACTTCTTTGTCCAGAAAACATGTCCCAAGCCAGAGACCGGCAATATTCCTCAGACACCGGGCTTACAAAGCGATTATTTCTCAGGACCTCCAGCTACACCATATACTGATGGCAGTGTGAGCACTATATCAGGGCATTCACGGCGTCCAAGCCGATATAAATCCCCCCAGCAATAAATACAACAAGATGTCTCACGCGACCAGGGCAGACTCTCCGTGGATGGAAAGTAGCTTCTATTTGTTTCCAGAGCCTCCAATAGACCGTAGATTAGCGAGCGGTGGCCACAGGTGGATCACAGAAGGGGCGATTCTTAGTCAAAAATGGGAACGCCAGAGCGAGGATAAAGCGAGGGTATGGCACAGCATAGCCAGGAGTGCTCCTCACCACATTTCACAGCTAATTCCTTCCCGCGGCGTCCTAGCTCCAGGCCTGAGTCCAGGACTCAATCATCAGTCTACATAGATGGGCACATAGGGCACACATAGTTGAGAGAGAGCGGGCGGGGAGGAGTCACGTCTTCACGTCATGCCGCAAGCGCACCTTATAGATTCCTTAAATATCAGAAATAAGGGTCTGGCTATAACATTACTTAATTCTATTAGGATACATGGGGTATGCCATCTGGTACCGGCGATTTGTCTATTTTCATCTTGCAGCTCCACTTCTTCCTGGGTCAGACAGGGCACTTTTAATGGGGAATTTTGTTTTACTTTCTACATTTCATCTGACAGTTTATGTTCTTCATAGAATACAGTGGAGAATTTTGTTTTTTATAGCTTTGCTTTCTCCTCATCGCTGTCTGCAACTGCCCCCTCATCACACTGTAAAGGGCTGACACCTTCAGAGTTATACTTTTTACCATTTATATAATTGAAGAACATTTTTGGGTTAGTTTTACTATAAATCTCTGTCTAGTTTGGCTGCTTTTATTTGTCTTTTACTGTACATATTCTATTTTTTCCTTCTAGTTTTTCAATGCTTCCTCACTACTCTCCTGTTTATGTGATTTAAATGATTTTTTTTTTTATTTGTTTCTTTCTCTAAAATTCTATTTATCCACATTTACCCTTTCACAATTAGAGTTTAAGATGCTTTTAAAAAACATCCTATCTATGTACTTTTATTTTTGAGGACAGTTAGATAAGCTAATGGCCTCTCTTAGTTGGCTAAATTTAGCTTTTTTTCAAATGTGGTATTTTTGTTACATAGTTACATAGTTGTTAAGGTTGGAAAAAGACAAAAGTCCATCAAGTCCAACTTGTAATCCTGCTATATCGATCCACAGAACAAAACCCTGTGCTTGCTTTCTCTTTCTCTTTCTCTGTTGTACTGGCTTGCGTAATACTTTTCTGTCTTTATTTCTTTAAGCTGCACTAAATTCTGCTTAAGTCTGGTTACTGTACTCTAGGACTGTCCTGGTATCCTTGGATGGGGTGCCGTTGACTATTTTCCCATCCTGACACTCGGCAAACAACTTATTTTCAGCCCAAAACTCTTCCACTTGCTGATTTCTCTTATGGTGGCTGAAGACCTATTCCTCTGACCCCTATGGCTTCCAGACATCTTTATTTATGGCCAGCAGAGCTTAGGGTGCTCTGGCTAGTGTAGGCATGCCTGAGCACGCCCCTGCTCACACTCCTCCTGTCCAGCTTAGAACTATTTTTTCATAATTTTTTTCCCTCTGAAAATCCACCCACAAGGTTTCAAAATCCTCACAACAATCATCCACAATTGTCTTTCACACTTTCATATCACTCCTAGCATACAGACATACACCACCACCACCTTTGTGTTTAGCCCTACCGTTTCTAAACAGTATAAAACCTTGAAGCCCAATCATGAGACGAGTCCAGCCATGTTTCCGCAACGCCAACTACATCAATATGTTTCTCCAGTACCAAGGCCTCAAGCTCTCCCATTTTGCTTGCTAGACTGATCTCATTTGTTAACATACATTTTAAGTTGTCATCAAATTTTACACTTTTAGGAATTTTATTTTTTAATTGTTTGATCATTCCCTCCCCCATATTCCTTCCTTCAGAGTTGGTTTGCGACTGACAGATCTCCTTATCCACTTTTCTAATGCTCCCCCACCATCCATTTCCCCCACGGATATATTTTGACTCCTCTCTAACCTGTCTACCTCCATATTTATAGCCATATCCTTCCCCCTCGTCCCTAGTTTAAATGCATTGCCACCCCAGCTACAATTCTCTCCCCAAACACAACAGCTCTCCGTCCATTGAGGTGCAAATTATTTACTTCTCTCTGAAGAAACACTTTTGAATGACAATTGGAAGGTTATTATTGTAAGGTCCCTATTTCCCAGGTGTCCCCCAACCTGCACATCTGTTGTTCTGTCAGTTCTATTGGTTAATACTAAGTCCAATGTGGCCGCCCCTCTAGTTGGGCCCTGAACCAGTTGGGAAAGGTAATTGTCTTTGGTTACTGCAAAGGACCTGTTTCCTTTATGAGATGTACAGGTTTCAGTTTCCCAGTCTATATCTGAGTAGTTGATGTCCCCCATAATAACGACCTCATTATGATTTGCCTCCTCATTAGTGTTGATCAAGCACCAAAGTGCTTGTGCGCTCTGGTGCTCGAGTAGAACATATTGCGATGCTTGGGTGCTTTACAGAGCATCCGAGCACAATGGAAGTCAACTGGAGAACTCGAACTGAAGATGGGAGGGTGTTGAGACTGGTTCAGCTTAGGAGTCCCTGCTCTGATTCTATATGCAGTTGCAAGAAAAAGTATGTGAACCCTTTGGAATTATATGGATTTCTGCACAAATTGGTTATAAAATGTGATCTGATCTTCATCTAAGTCACAACAATAGACAATCACAGTCTGCTTAAACCTAATAACACACAAAGAATTAAATGTTACCATGTTTTTATTGAACACACCATGTAAACATTCACAGTGCAAGGGGAAAAAGTATGTGAACCCTTGGATTTATTAACTGGTTGAACCTATTTTGGCAGCAATAACTTCAACCAAATGTTTCCTGTAGTTGCAAATCAGATGTGCACAACGGTCAGGGGTAATTCTTGACCATTCCTCTTTACAGAACTATTTCAGTTCAGCAATATTCTTGGGATGTCTGGTGTGAATCGCTTTCCTGAGGTCATGCCACAGCATCTCATTAGGGTTGAGGTCAGGACTCTGACTGGGCTGTTCCAGAAGGCATATTTTCTTTTGTTTAAGCCATTCTGTTGTTGATTTACTTCTATGCTTTGGGCCGTTGTCCTGTTGCAACATCCATCTTCTGTTGAGCTTCAGCTGGTGGACAGATGGCCTTAAGTTCTTCTGCAAAATGTCTTGATAAACTTGGGAACATCCAGGTGCTCTTGTGCAAACTGTAAATGTGCAGCAATGTTTTTTTGGGACAGCAGTGGCTTCCTCTGTGGTATCCTCCCATGAAATCCATTCTTGTTTAGTGTTTTACATATTAGGGATGTTAGCATTTGCCAGAGACTTTTGTAAGTCTTTAGCTGACACGCTAGGATTCTTCTTCACCTAATTGAGCAGTCTGCGCTGTGCTCTTGCAGTCATCTTTACAGGGCAGCCACTCCTAGGAAGAGTAGCAGCAGTGCTGAACGTTCTCCATTTATAGACAATTTGTCTTACCGTGGACTGATGAACAGCAAGGCTTTTGGAGATACGTTTATAACCCTTTCCAGCTTTATGCAAGTCAACAATTCTTAATCGTAGGTATTCTGAGAGCTCTTTTGTGCGAGGCATCAATTCACATTAGGCAATGCTTCTTATGAAAAGCAAACCCAGAACTGGTGTGTGTTTATTATAGGGCAGGGCAGCTGTAACCAGCACTTCCAATCTCATCTTGATTGATTGGACTCGAGTTGGCTGACACCTAACTCCAATTAGCTCTTTAGAGATTAGTCTAGGGGATTCACATACTTTTTCCACCTGCACTGTGAATGTTTACATGGTGTGTTCAATAAAAATACGGTAACATTTAATTATTTATGTATTAGTTTAAGCAGACTGTGATTGTCTATTGTGACTTAGATGAAGATCAGATCACATTTTATGACCAATTGGTGCAGAAATCCATATCATTCCAAAGGGTTCACATACTTTTTCTTGCAACTGTATAGCTATGTCCATATATGGAGTCAGTGTTTTGGGACACCCAGTGTATCTAAATCTAATTTAGCCTCTATTTCTGAAAATTTTCTGGTGGGATTTGAACTCACAAGCTTCTACATTACAGCCATGAACCTTAACCACTACACTATAGAGCTGCAAGGCCAGTGTGTCACGGATGTGTTAGCAGAAAGCTGGAACTTATAAATAAATGAGCGACTGGCTTGATCCCATACTAGGGAGCATATAGGTGAGCCCTATAAATTCTAACAGCTCTCAATGTCTGCTATGCCCATGCAAAGGTCTTTATGATTGTATGCCCACGTACCTAAGTCTGTGTGACACCTGAAAACCCTATAACAGTGAGGGGAAACAACCACCGGCTCCCTGCACTTAATACAGACGGAGTCAGGGTCACCTAGAATCAAGCCAGCAAGGAAACTCGATAAAGTAAAGGACTTATCTGAACAAACACAGCTTCCAGCAATGACCACTTCATCCAGGAAGTAATATAAACCGCAAAGTGAGACAGTATGGAAGGGAATATAAAGGAAAAGGATTAGTTTGAATAAGTGCCACCTGGCAGGAGGAAAGGAGACGAGAAAGTGAAACCAAAACAAAGAACATCATACAAGAGGTAGAGAAGAACGTCTGCCAGACCTTCTCACAGGACTGGCGGTGACAGTACCCCTCCCTCTACGGCTGGACTCCGGACACACAGAGCCCACCTTCTCAGGATGAGACCTATGAAAAGCCTTGATGAGATGAGTGGCCTTAATGTCTGCCACTGGGACCCACATCCTCTCCTCAGGATCATAACCCTCCCAATAAACAAGGTACTGAAGAGAACCGCGGATAATGCGAGAATCCACAATCCTAGAGACCTGAAATTCAAGATTACCATCAACAATAATCGGAGGAGGAGGCAAAGAGGAGGGTACAGTGGGTTGGACATAAGGTTTTAATAGGGACTTGTGAAAAATATTATGGATCTTCCAAGTCTGAGGAAGATCAAGAAGGCAACGGGATTTATGACGGACAAGATCTTGCAAGGCCCGATAAACTTAGGACCCAACTTCCAGGAGGGAAACTTCAGTTTGACATTCTTTGTAGACAACCACACCAGATCACCCACATTCAGGTCCGGACCAGGCACACGTCTCTTATCCACCACACGCTTATATCTCTCACTCATCCTCTTCAGATTACCCTGAATCTTTTGCCAAAAACGAGGAAAATCTCTCCTCATCAGGTAAACCAGAAGACCCCTCTCCAGAGAATGTCCCAAACTGCGGATGAAACCCATATGCACCAAAAAATGGTGACTTATCAGAGGACTCCTTGCGACAGTTATTTAAAGCAAACTCAGCAAGGGACAAAAAAGAATACCAATCTTCCTGATTCTCCGCCACAAAACAGCGCAGGTATGTCTCCAGATTATGATTGACCCGTTCGGTCTGACCATTCGACTGCAGGTGAAAAGCAAAAGAGAACAACACCCGAACCCCCAAGCGAGAACAGAAGGCCTTCAAGAATCTGGAAACAAATTGCGTGCCCCTATCAGAAACGATGTCTGAAGGGATGCCATGCAATTTAACAATATGATCAACAAACGCTTGCGCCAGCATCTTAGCATTGGGTAACCCAGGAAAGGGAATGAAATGTGCCATTTTGCTAAAACGGTCCACTACCACCAGAATCACTGTCTTCCCTGAGGAATGAGGCAGGTCCATAATTAAGTCCATGGACAGATGCGTCCAAGGACGGGAAGGATTGGGTAACGGGCGGAGAGAACCCGATGGCCGTGAATGAGGGAACTTGGCACGAGCGCAGGTCTCGCAGGCTGCCACAAAACCCTCAACGTCTTACGAAGAGCCGGACACCAGAATCTCCGAGCAATGAAATCCACTGTGGCTCTACTCCAGGGTGCCCCACGAGGACAGTATTGTGGTGCTCCTTAAAAACCTTGCGTCGTAAAGCGAGAGGCACAAACAACTCCCAGGAGGACAAAGATCAGGAGCCTCTGCCTGGGCTGCCTGAACTTCTGCCTCCAAATAAGGATAAAGAGCAGAGATGACCAGCCCTTCAGCCAAAATGGGACCTGGGTCTTCAAAGTTCCCCCCTCCCCGAAAACAACGTGACAGGGCATCCGCCTTTACATTTTTAACCCCAGGGCGGAACATAACAACAAAATTAAACCTAGAAAAGAACAAAGACCATCTGGCCTGTCTCGGGTTCAGACGTTTGGCCGATTCCAAGTAGGCCAGATTCTTATGGTTGGTAAAGACAGTAATAGGGTGTCTGCTTCCCTGTAACCAATGGCACCATTCCTCAAAAGCTAATTTGATGGCCAACAACTCCCTATCTCCCACATCATAATTTCTCTCTGCAGAGGATAGTTTCCTTGAGAAAAAGGCACACGGTCGCCATCTGGCAGGAGAGGGACCCTGAGATAAGACCGCACCCACACCCACCTCAGAAGTGTCAATCTCAACAATAAAAGGTAGAGAGACATCAGGTTGTACCAAAATGGGAGCAGAAGCAAAACTCTCTTTAATGCTAGAAAAGGCTTTAAGCGCATCTACCGACCACGAGGAATAATCCACACCCTTTTTAGTCATATCAGTGATTGGCTTAACAACAGAGGAATAATTCAAAATGAACTTTCTGTAATAATTGGCAAAACCCCAAAACCGCATCAGTGCCTTCTGATTCTCAGGAAGCTCCCAATCAAGCACAGCGCGGACCTTCTCAGGGTCCATCTGAAAACCGGTAGCGGAGAGAAGAAAACCAAGACATTTTTCCAGTTTAGCGTACAATTTATTCTCCCGCAGAATTAGCAAGACCTGACATAGGTGGTCCCGAAGAGTCTTGAAATCAGGAGAAAAAATCAAAATGTCATCTAGATACACCAGTACAAATTTCCCCATTAAATGAGAAAAAATGCTGTTCACAAAATGTTGGAAGACGACCGGAGCATTCATCAAACCAAAGGGCATAACCAAATTCTCTAAATGACCCTCAGGGGTATTGAAGGCCGTCTTCCATTTGTACCCCTCCCTGACCCTGACTTGGTTGTATGCCCCTCTTAAATCCAACTTAGAAAAAACTTTAGCCCCAACAATCTGGTTAAACAGGTCTGGGATCAGAGGAAGTGGATATGGGTCACGAATCGTAATACGGTTCAGCTCCCTGAAATCCAGACAAGGTCTTAAAGAAGCATGTTTTTTCTTAACAAAAAAAAAACAGCGGCAACAGGGGACTTCGAGGGTCGGATGTGTCCCTTTCTCAGGCTCTCAGAGATATAAGTACGCAAAGCGACCCTTTCAGGTTGGGAGAGATTGTATAGTCATGATTTTGGCAGCTTGGCACCTGGGATGAGATTAATAGGGCAGTCGTACTCCCGGTGAGGGGGCAACTCCT
This sequence comes from Bufo gargarizans, assembly GCF_014858855.1. NCBI lineage: Eukaryota > Metazoa > Chordata > Amphibia > Anura > Bufonidae > Bufo > Bufo gargarizans. Next base: position 239,450,357 of record NC_058084.1, read on the forward strand.
GGACACCACTCTCGGAAAACACATTCGAAAATTCTGAGAGAAAAGATGGCACAGTCTTGGTAGAAACCTCTGAAAGAGATGCCGTGAGGCAATTCTCTCCGCAAAACTCACTCCAACCATTTATTTGCCTTGCTTGCCAATCAATAGTGGGGTTATGTTTAGTGAGCCAGGGTAGCCCCAACACTAGAGGAGTAGGTAATCCGCTTAAGACGAAACATGACATATCCTCAACATGAGCGTCACCCACCGTCAAACGGATATTGTGAACTATACCCTTTAATGATCTTTGAGAAAGTGGAGCGGAATTGATAGCAAAAACAGGTATATCCTTTTCCAAAGTGCATACCTGAAAACCATGCGTTGTTGCAAATTGATTATCAATGAGATTGACAGCTGCTCCACTATCTCCAAAAATATCACAAACAATATTCTTTCTGTCTAGCGCCACCCTGGGACGTAGGAGAAAACGGGAACTACAAGCAAACGGCAAACCTTCAATTTCCACATCAACCTTGCCAATAGTAGCAAATGGAAAGTTTTTAGAGGGTTTTTCTTGTTTTGTTTAGTTTTTATTTCACAAATTTTTTATTTGAAAATTGGAGCATACAACATCTTCCACAGTGTCATATTACCGTAAATTACAGTATAATTTGCTCATCACATTGCAAGTATTCAGGATAGAAGACATCGGATGAAAAGTTTTCATTTATATTTAAAAAAAAAAAGAAACAAGGCCGTGAAAGGACGACCAACAAACAAACAATAATAAACACTGCGCCACAGTTAAAATCAAGCAATAGAATTGAGGTATATATCTTCTACACTTGTGGATTTGGTAACGATGGATAGTGTTTGGATATATAAGACGCCCAATTTCGCCACCGGACACTTTAGCAATGATTTCTGGTATGGTTGGGATGTCCCTACTCTTCCATCTTTTAGCTATTGCGACTCTCGTTACTGTTAGTATATGAAAAGCAATAGTGAGGTCTTTTAACCGCCTCCGGACCGCCTAACGCAGATGTGCGGTCCGGAGGCGGCAGCGCTGCGCAGATTGACGCATATACGCGTCATCTCGCGAGACGCGAGATGACGCGCTTTTCCGGCCCGCGCATGCGCAGTTCGGGCCAGCATTTTGTCAAGTGGGGTCGCGTCATCAGCTTGCCAGCCAATGATCGCGGCTGGTAAGCTGATGATTTTTAAAAAAAACAATCAAGTGCCAGATAACAGATCATATTAGTAAATATGATCTGTTATATGGCTGCCCTGCTCCTCTGCTGGTCCTTTTCGTCGGTTGGATCCAGCAGAGGAGCAGGCTACACAGTGAGTACACCAACACTACATACTTGCCCCAGATCACCCCCTGCACCCCAATTAACCCTTTGATCACCCCTTTGATCGCCCCTGTCAATCACTAGTGAAAGGAAAAAAGTGATCAGTGCAAACTAGGTAGTTTAGGGATCGGTTAGCGCCCAGCCCACCGCACCGCAGTCACTGATTCGCTGATTAGCGTATCGCTAATCAGCATTTGTACTTTTATAGTATCTGGAAGTGATCAAAACTGATCACGGTCAGATCTATAATTGTATTAGTGTCACTTTAGTTCTCCCTCCACCCAAAACGCAGCGTTTGCCAGATCAGGCCTGATCGGTCGTCCACACGTGCTTTCGCCCACACCCGCCCCACCGCAGTGACAAAAATTTTTTATTTTTTTTTGATCACTGCACATTCACTTTACACGCGCTGCGGCGATAAAAAAATCAGGTACTTCGCTAGCCTCCCCTTTGTAAGACAGGCTTGCTTTTTTTCTTGGGTAGTCTCAGGGAATACCCCTAAATTTAGTTGCCCAAATGTCAAACAGGGGGTATTCTTCTGAAGAGGCCTACAGGTTTCTGACCCAGTCGGATGAGGAATGGGAACCCTCATCTGATGAATCTAGCGGGTCAGAATACGAACCTGTAGAAAGCAGTGGCTCTCTGACCCAAAGTTCGGACGAGGAGGCTGAGGTCCCTGATAGCACCAGGCGTACCGGCCCCGTGTCGCTAGACCACAGGTTGCGCAGGATCCGCATCAAGAGCAGCAGAGTGGGGCTGCTGCTGTCGGATTACGTGGTGAGGCATACACCAGCAGCGCAGCCCTCCCTGGACCTAGTACCAGCACTGCAGTACAACCTGGTGAAGTGGCGAACACCAGAAGGGCAGTTGAAGCTGGTACGGTGGCACGAGCAGTAGTGACCCCGTCGCAGCCACCGCAAAGAGGTGCCCGTAGAGCCCCTAGAATCCCTGAGGTGCTGGCAAACCCTGATTGGCAGTCCCCAACTTCAGCCGCACCTGTAGTTTTCCCTTTCACTGCCCAGTCTGGAGTTCGGGTTGAGACAGCTCAGATCGGTTCGGCCCTGGGATTTTTTTAGCTGTTCTTGACTGCGGAGCTCTTAGACATAGTTGTGGCCGAAACAAACAGGTATGCCACACAATTTATAACCGCCAACCCGGGAAGCTATTATGCCCAGCCTTTTGGGTGGAAACCAGTCCAAGTTTCCGAAATTCAAACTTTTCTGGGCCTTCTCCTCAACATGGGTCTAACTAAAAAGCATGAATTGCGGTCATATTGGTCCACGAACCCAATTCATCACATGCCCATGTTCTCTGCTGCTATGTCCAGGGCACATTTTGAGGCCATCCTGCGTTTCCTGCACTTTAGCGACAACACCACCTCCCGTCCCAGAGGCCACCCTGCTTTTGACCGGCTCCACAAAATTCGGCCCCTCATAGACCATTTCAACCTGAAATTTGCAGATTTGTATACCCCAGAGCAAAACATCTGCGTAGACGAGTCCCTGATACATTTTACTGGGCGCCTTGGCTTCAAACAATACATCCCAAGCAAGCGTGCCCGGTATGGGGTCAAATTGTATAAGCTCTGTGAAAGGGCCACAGGCTATACCCACAAATTTCGGATCTATGAGGGAAAAGATCAGACCCTGGAGCCGGTCGGTTGCCCTGACTACCTGGGGAGCAGTGGGAAGACAGTCTGGGACTTGGTGTCACCCTTATTCGGCAAGGGGTACCATCTTTATGTGGACAATTTCTACACACGTGTGGCCCTCTTTATGCATTTGTTTCTAGAACGGATTGGCGCCTGTGGCACTGCATGAACTAGTCACGCGGGCTTCCCCCAACGGCTCGTTACCACCCGTCTTGCAAGGGGGCAGAGGGCCGCACTGTGTAACGAAGAACTGCTCGCGGTGAAATGGAGAGACAAGCGTGACGTTTACATGCTCTCCTCCATTCACGCAGACACGACAATACAAATTGAGCGAGCAACCCGTGTCATTGAAAAGTCCCTCTCAGTCCACGACTATAACCTTCACATGGGAGGGGTGGACTTCAATGACCAGATGTTGTCTCCGTATTTAGTTTCCCGCAGAACCAGACGCTGGTATAAGAAGGTGTCTGTATATTTAATTCAATTGGCTCTGTATAATAGTTTTGTTCTCTACAGTAAGGCTGGGAGAACTGGATCCTTCCTCAAATTTCAGGAAGAGATCATCGAGAACCTCCTGTACCCAAGAAGTTCCGTGGCCCCATCCACTAGTGTAGTTAGCCGTCTACATGAGCGACATTTCCCCAATGTCGTTCCTGGTACCTCAACCCAACCGAAAAAGATGTCGTGCCTGTAGCAGGAGTGGAATAAGGCGTGACACCCGCTATTTCTGTCCTGACTGTCCTGACCACCCTGCCCTATGCTTTGGAGAGTGTTTCCAGAAGTACCACACACAGGTACACCTAGCATAGGGATCATCTCACCAGGACAGGCACACAGGGCTATTAGGGCCCATTCACTCACACAGCTGCTGCAAACGTCTCCTTTCACCTGGGACAAAGTGCATAACGCACTTCGCCACATCTTTGGGCGATTTGCGCTTTGCACATTGACCCATGGGGAAGGAGAGGTTTGTTCTATAAAGGTAAAAAAAAAATCACCAGTTAGCAAAAAGGTTAATGTTTAGTTCAAAAAGTTAAAGTTTATATATTCTGTTCCAAAGTTAATAAAATTATTGCGTTGCGGCCTGTTTTTTTTTTTTTTTTTACCTTCCAGGTGGACCAACCGATTGACTAGCTGCAGTACTGATGTGCATTCTGACAGAAGCATTGCGCTGCTGTCAGATTACACGCAAGTCAGTGTATGCGGCGCTGCAAGACAAGATTTCTACTCTGCAGTAACAGATACGTTTGCCAAGGCATAGGAGGAGAGGAGGAGGCGGCGTTCCTATGCTTTGGCAAACACTTCGTATATAAAAAAAAATAAAAAAATCCCGGCAATGATTTATTCATCCACATCGATTGATGTGAATGGAGAAATCTGGTTTGCCAGGGCATACTAGCTAAGTGGGTATGGATGTTGGGCGGAGCTCCTATGTCCTGGCAGACGCTTTTCCCCTCCTTTTTTTTTTTTTGGCAGAGATTTTTTCATCCACATTGATCGATGCGAATGAAGAAATCTGTGCCGTTCATTTTTTTCTTTCAGCCTCTGCGGGGAAAAAAAATCTCATTACCTGTATGCTCAATATAAGGAGAATAGCAGAAACTCCTAATGCTGGCCATACATGTAATGATTGCGGAGACCCTCAAATGCCAGGGCAGTACAAACATCCCACAACTGAAGACACCCCAAGGTATTTGCTGAGGGGCATATTGAGTCCATGAAAGATTTAAATTTCCTCTAACTTATGCCATTTCTTTAAACTTGCCAGGCCCCTCATTGAATACCTTGGGGTGTCTTCTTTCCAAAGTGGGGTCACATGTGGGGTATTTATACTGCCCTGGCTTTTTAGAGGCCCTAAAGCGTGAGAAGAAGTCTGGGATCCAAATGTCTAAAAATGCCCACCTAAAAGGAATTTGGGCACCTTTGCGCATCTAGGCTGCAAAAAAGTGTCACACATGTGGTATTGCCGTACTCAGGAGAAGTTGGGGAATGTGTTTTGGGGTGTCATTTTACATATACCCATGCTGGGTGAGAAAAATATCTTGGTCAAATGCCAACTTTGTATAAAAAAAATGGGAAAAGTTGTCTTTTGCCAAGATATTTCTCTCACCCAGCATGGGTATATATAAAATGACACCCCAAAACACATTCCCCAACTTCTCCTGAGTACGGCGATACCAGATGTGTCACACTTTTTTGCAGCCTAGGTGGGCAAAGGGGCACACATTCCAAAGTGCACCTTTCGGATTTCACCGGTCATTTTTTACAGATCTTGATTGCAAACTACTTCTCACACATATGGGCCCCTAAATTGCCAGGGCAGTATAACTACGCCACAAGTGACCCCATTTTGGAAAGAAGACACCCCAAGGTATTCCGTGAGGGGCATGGCGAGTTCCTAGAATTTTTTATTTTTTGTTGCAAGTTAGTGGAATATGAGACTTTGTAAGGAAAAAAGAAAAAAAAAATCATCATTTTCCGCTAACTTGCGACAAAAAAAAAAAATTCTAGGAACTCACCGTGCCCCTCACGGAATAACTTGGGGTGTCTTCTTTCCAAAATGGGGTCACTTGTGGGGTAGTTATACTGCCCTGGCAATTTAGGGGCCCAAATGTATGAGAAGTACTTTGCAATCAAAATGTGTAAAAAATGGCCTGCGAAATCTGAAAGGGGCACTTTGGAATATGTGCCCCTTTGCCCACCTTGGCTGCAAAAAAGTGTCACACATCTGGTATCGCCGTACTCAGGAGAAGTTGAGAAATGTGTTTTGGGGTGTCATTTTACATGTACCCATGCTGGGTGAGAAAAATATCTTGGTCAAATGCCAACTTTGTATAAAAAAATGGGAAAAGTTGTCTTTTGCCAAGATATTTCTCTCACTCAGCATGGTTATATGTAAAATGACACCCCAAAACACATTCCCCAACTTCTCCTGAGTACGGCAATACCAAATTTGTTACACTTTTTTGCAGCCTAGGTGGGCAAAGGGACCCACATTCCAAAGTGCACCTTTCGGATTTCACCGGTCATTTTTTAAAGATTTTGATTGCAAAGTACTTCTCACACATATGGGCCCCTAAATTGCCAGAGCAGTATAACTACGCCACAAGTGACCCCATTTTGGAAAGAAGACACCCCAAGGTATTCTGTGAGGGGCATGGCGAGTTCCTAGAATGTTTTATTTTTTGTCGCAAGTTAGTGGAATATGAGACTTTGTAAGAAAAAAAAAAAAAATCATCATTTTCCGCTAACTTGTGACAAAAATTAAAAAGTTCGATGAACTCACTATGCCCATCAGCGAATACCTTAGGGTGTCTACTTTCCGAAATTGGGTCATTTGTGGGGTTTTTCTACTGTTTGGGCATTGTAGAACCTCAGGAAACATGACAGGTGCTCAGAAAGTCAGAGCTGCTTCAAAAAGCGGAAATTCACATTTTTGTACCATAGTTTGTAAACGCTATAACTTTTACCCAAACCATTTTTTTTTTTGCCCAAACATATTTTTTTTTTATCAAAGACATGTAGAACTATAAATTTAGCAAAAAATTTATATATGGATGTCGGTTTTTTTTGCAAAATTTTACAACTGAAAGTGAAAAATTACACTTTTTTTGCAAAAAAAATCATTACATTTTGATTAATAACCAAAAAAGTAAAAATGTCAGCAGCAATGAAATACCACCAAATGAAAGCTCTATTAGTGAGAAGAAAAGGAGGTAAAATTCATTTGGGTGGTAAGTTGCATGACCGAGCGATAAACGGTGAAAGTAGTGTAGTGCAGAAGTGTAAAAAGTGGCCTGGTCATTAAGGGGGTTTTAGCTAGCGGGTTTAAAGTGGTTAAATCTAAACATTCCAGCCTCAAGGAGAGCAATGCTATTTCCGGGGATTTGGGGAGTGCCTTCCCTATTACAGCACCTATAAGTGACAATATGTTGGACCAGAAACGGGTGACAGCAGGGCAGGTCCACCAGATAGGCATTAAGTTGCCAACTGCTGATAGGCATCGCCAGCAAACATTTGAGGTGGTTGGATATATGATGGATAGGCGATAAGGGGTATAATACCACCTATAAAGGAGTTTTCTTGAGACCTCCAGGTGGTCGACACACTTCCAGGTTTTAGAGCTCAGGGAGAAAACAAAGGCCCATTGCGCTGGTGCAAAAGTTTTATTTAAATCTTTCTCCCATTTAGTCTGGAACGGGAATTTTGATATAGTAACTGAGAGCTGCAACCCGCTATAAGCCTCAGAAATACCTCCCTTCTGTATTCTGGGGTTCTGGAAATATACAGCATACATAGAGGAATGTGTAGTTTGTGTAATGTTCTTGGATGATAGGAGGTGGCGTAGTTGAAGGTACTTATAAAAATCAGACCACTGGATTTGATACCGCTCTTTTAAGTCTGTGAATGGTATAAGGGCCCCATTAGTTAAAATTCGGGACACTGAAAGGATTCCCTTAGATTCCCATTGTGAGAAATCAGTATCCGGCAAGCAGGCGCTGAAAGCTGACAACGGAGCATCTGTAATCCTGAGTTGAATGATTTTCGGGATAAGTGGGCATTTGGTCCATAACGACATTCCAGCTTGACTAGTGATAGATGTAGATCGAGGGGGCGTTTTGGAAAGTGATCCTTGCCAAAGTAAGTGCTGCAATGAGGGTGCACAAGTTAAGCTAGTTTCCATTTGTACCCATTTTTTTGCGGTGTCATTGATCCACCAGCTTTTGAGTTGGTCGAGCACAGTAGCTTGGTAATATGTAAGAAGGCATGGACATCCCAGTCCCCCCAGTTTAACAGGCTTGTATAGGATATCAGCCGCTACTCTCGCCCTCTTTTTTTTCCATATAAATTGTAATATAAGGGCTTGGAGCGAGGCAATATATCTGCGGGGCACAATGACAGGCAAGTTCCTAAATAAGTACAAAATCTTTGGCAAAAGAAACATTTTGGACGCAGCAACTCGGCCCCTCCAGGAGAGAGGGTATTGCGAATAGGCCTATGTCATTTTTAATTTGTGCAATGATAGCGTTGTAATTAACAGACTGGAGGTTACTTAGGGGGAATGTGAGGGTTATACCTAAGTAAGGAATACTTCCTTCGGCCCATTTGAAGGGGAATTTAGCTGAGATAGCACTTTTGATATCTAGCGAGAGCCACATTCCTAGTATAAGCGATTTATGGGAATTAATTTTATAGTAGCTCACCCGACTAAACTGATCAATGATATCTGAGACAGCTGCTAAGGAGGTTAAGGGGTCTGAAATAATGACATCGTCCGCGAAAAGGCCTATTTTGTGTTCTGTTTCACCAATAGTAATGCCTTTAATGTTCGGGGATAACCTGATTTGATGAGCTAGAGGCTCCATCATTAGTGCAAATAGGAGGGGGGAAAGGGGGCACCCCTGCCTTGTGCCATTAGTGATCCCAAAGGGCGCAGAGAGGGCTCCCGAGGAATATACTCTGGCCGAGGGCTTGGAATATAGCACTAAAATGGAGGATAGAAGCCTTGGTGGAAAACCAAATTTGCCCAGCACCTCTTCAAGGTAGCCCCAGTGGATCCGGTCGAACACCTTCTCGGCATCCAATGATAGAAGCAGAGAAGGCGCTCGACGTTCAGCCACCACTGACATAATATTCAAAAACCTGCGGGTGCCATCCACTGTCTGTCGGTCTTTGACAAACCCGACTTGATCAGTGTCAATTAACGTTGGGAGAATATTTGTCAAGCGGGTCACGATCACCTTAGCGTAGATTTTTAGGTCCGCGTTAAGAAGTGATATTGGCCTAAAATTAGAGGGAACACCTGGGGATTTCCCAGGCTTCGGCAGGGTGACTGTCAATGCATTTAGCATTTCTTCAGGTAGAGAGCCTGAGAATGCGGCATCATTAAATAGCCTTGTTAGGTAAGGAACTAGTAGGTCTCTATGAGCCTTATAAAATTCATTAGTGAGACCATCTGGCCCAGGTGATTTGCCAGTTTTCAGGGTTTTAATTGCTGCAGAGATTTCCTCCGGAGAAAGAACAGAGGCTGCGTCTAGCTTTTGACTGTCTGTCAATGAGGGTAAATTTAGGTGGTCTAAAAATGTTTGTATAGAGGGCAGAGAAGGTTGAGGCGTGGACGTGTCAGTTGAAAGATTGTACAATGATGCATAGTACTTAGCAAACTCATCAGCAATACCCTGCGGATCAAACACCCTAGACCCGTCAATGCAGGATAAGTAAGAAATTCTATTTTTGGCACTGCGCGACTTCAATTATTTAGCGAGTAATGCCCCTCCTTTATTACCCTGCCAGTAATGTTGAAGCTTAAGCTTCCTTAGCATCAAGTCATACTGATAGGAATTTAGTTCATGCAGACGGGATTGTATTAACGTAATTTCTGCTGCTCTATGAGACAAGTAGGAAGACTTATTCAAGCGGTGCAGCTCAGCTAGCCTGGATTGCAATTGGAGTAATAACGGAGTTCTACATTTTTTGTCATAGGAACATTGCTTAATAAAATGACCTCTGAGAGTCGCTTTCATAGCACACCACAAAATACCATCAGAGATGTCACCAGTGTCATTTTCCCTAAAATAATTGCGCAAACACTCAATGGTTTGAGGTGAGTAACGCGGACTCTGCAGGATAAAATTATTAAGCCTCCATATGGAGTGATGTACAGAAGTATACTGTTCTGTTATTTCAATTGCAATGGGCGCATGATCTGACCATGTAATGGTATAGACTTCTGAGGAGGCTACGCAGGGCAATAATTGCCTGTTGACCAAAAAGTAGTCGATCCTAGTGTACACTTTATGGGCAGCAGAAAAAAAGGTGAAATCACGCTCAGTGGGGTGTTGGATCCGCCAGGCATCATACAAATCATGTGATTGTGTAAGTTTAGCCATTGCCGATGGTTCCCTAGCTCCAGTTAAGGAGGTAGAGTTCATAGACGGCCACATCACCGTATTAAAGTCCCCCAACACAATGAGACGTCCCTTCTGAATTTTGGACACTTTACGCAGAAGAGAGGTACAAAAGGCAGAAGGACGTTGATTAGGTGCATATAAAGAGACAATTGTATATTGAACATTGTTAATAAGGCCTATCACAATAACAAATCTCCCATTTTTATCCGCCTCAACCTTTTCTACTTGAAGTGCAATCGAATCTCTGAACGCAATGGATACCCCCCTTTTTTTCCTCCCAACTGCTGGTGCTGAGAATATATGGGGAAAATTTTTGTGCCTTAATCTAGGAACATCAATAGGTAATAAGTGCGTTTCTTGTACGCAGAGTATGTCAGCTTGAAAGTGCTTAGTTTCTTTCCATAGTAAAGACCGTTTGAAGGGAGAATTTAACCCTTTAGCATTAAGTGAGACAATCTTAAATACCATGATGAGAAACTGTTGAGGATGCGTTTAGCCGTAGTATCTTATGCGAGAAAATCACATATCTTATATGCACAAGAATCATCATAGGAGAGGCGGAGTATACCTGAGAAGATGTAAATGTGGCGCTATAAACAGATAAATAAGTCAAAACAACAGCATAACTAAGAGAGTATATGGCGGTGGTGACCGCTCGGATACAAAGAAATAGGCATAATATACCAAATTTTTGTAAGAAGGGTATTTGCAACATAGGGGTAGTATACAATAATACTAGTCATATTCACGAGCTAGGATCGGCCTTAGTCAGCCGAAGTAGCACCCTGCAAGAAAAATTTGCGGGAGGTAATGGGAGGGAGAAAAACATGCACAAAGTGAATGGTAGATAAGGGCGAGATTTTTCACCCAACCAATATTCACACAGTCTTACGCTTACGGCGTTCCACGGTAATCCATTCTTCTTCTACGCGTGAATTCGGCGAATGTGGATGACGGTCGCCATGGGATTCAGGGTCGGATAGGCCCCATTCTTGACACAGAGTTAGTGCAGACGCAGGAGTGGAGGCCACTTGCATTGAACCGCTGTAGGTAATAAGCAGCTTAACAGGGAACCCCCATCTGTAAGGGATTCCATGCTTGCGGAGTAAAGCAGTGCTGGAGGTAAATTCTCGGCGCCTCGCCAAGGTGGCCGCTGATAAATCGGCGAAAATAGAGATTGCCCGAAATTTCTCTGGTAGAACAGGGGAGATTCTTGCTGCTCTCAGGATCTGTTCTTTAGCATGGAAGAAGTGAATGCATGCAATAGTGTCGTGCGGTACAGAGGAATGTAAGGATTTGGGCTTAGGTAGTCTGTGCGCTCTATCTATGAGCAAATCTGCGATTGGAGCTTGAGGTAACAGGCATACAAAGAAATCTTTCAGGAAAGCTGCAAGATCATTGCCTTTCACAGTCTCCGGAACTTCGCGGAAACGTAGATTGTTCCTGCGAGAACGGTCTTCCATGTCTGCGATTTTAAGTTTCAACGCTGCTATTTCTTCTTCGTGCGAATTAGTAGTGTCCACAATCTCATTGTGTGCAGGGGTCAATTCCGCCATTTTAGATTTTACATGTGCGGTTCTAGCCCCCAAAGCTGAAATATCATGCTGAATTTGGGTAATAGCGTCCCTGAGGTCCTGTTTCAAGGACTTTTGTAAATCAGCCATGAGCACTTTCATCCCCTTTAACACTGCTTCAGTGATTGGAGCAGGATCTGTTTCTCCTTCTGCAATTTCAAGCACAGCAGCAGAGGTGAGCTGTCTAGCTGTTTTATGTGAGGCACTATGTGCCTGATGTGCTGGTGGGTCCTGCTGCACCGAAGGATCATGCTGGGGAGAGTGTGTGACCTGTGCAGGGGACAGTGAGGCAGAGGAGGAGGACGGAGATCTCCCTGAGGTCTAAAGGGACACAGGCTGCGCTGTGGAGGGAGAAGGTGCCGGTCTAACTGCAGCTGCTGAAGCGCGAGAATCGCCATCTTGGAGCGCATTCACAGCAGGGAAGAAGCTGGTGAGTTTTGCCGGACTGTGGCGTCTCTTACCCCTCGGCATGGCTGAAACTTCCACCACTCGTTGTGGGATGCTTGGGCACTCCTCCGGTTATCACTGCAGGCAGATGTATAAACTTGCAGGGCTATTTTCTCCTGGATCAATGCCGATGGCTCAGGAGCTCAGGACATAGCCGTCCATCTCCATGCGCCGCTAGCCACGCCCCTCGTTTTGTTTAGTTTTTATTACCCTTAGAAAACTTCATGAATTTCCTAGAGGGGCAAACATTAGCTAAATGATCTATTCCCCCACAGAAACAAACCCTCCTCTGAGAGCTGAATCCTCTACTATCAGAGGCAAGCAAACCCAGCTGCATGGCCTCCTCCTCAGAGGGGATTGAGACAGACTGAAACCCCTGCGCACTGAATGAAACAGCCCCACTGTCCTTAGGCTGAATATGACAGGAAAGAGTAGTCTCCAATCTCTCTCTAAGACGCCTGTCAATACGACCAGCTAGAGACATGGCTGACTCTAAAGACGCTGGTCTCTCATGAAAAGCGAATGCATCTTTCAATCTTTCCGAAAGACCATGGCAAAATTGACTTCGGAGTGCAGCATCATTCCAACCAGTATCAGCTGCCCATCTCCGAAATTCAGAACAATACATCTCTGCGGACTGTTTACCCTGGAATAAAAAATACAGTTTAGATTCAGCCAGAGCAATACGATCCGGGTCATCATATATCTGCCCCAGGGCTACAAAAAATTAATCCACCGGCAGCGAAAAGGCCCAAGACTGAGCATTATCCCTGAGCAGCGAGATGATGATCCCCACCCTCTGCTCCTCATCACCAGAGCAATGGGGAAGTAAATGTAGGCGAAAATGGAGTTTGAAAGCCTCTCTAAAGCAAAAAAATTCTCACTACCACCGGAGAACGTATCTGGAAGCGAGATCTTAGGCCCGGAACAAACTCCATGAACGCAAGCAGAACCGGTCACCTGAAACTGAGACACAGTTTTACGGAGATCTGCTACCTCCAGCGAAAGACCTTGCATGCGGTCAATCAAGGCTGAAACCGGATCCATGCTTAAGACGGTTAAGGCGGTTTATAATGTCACGGACGTGTTAGCAGAGAGCTGGAACTTATAAATAAACGAGCGACTGGCTTGATCCAAAACTAAGGAGCATATAGGTGAGCCCTCTAAAACCCTAAGAGCTCTCCCTGACTGCAATGCCCATGCAAAGATCTTTATGGTAGACTATTGCATGCCCACGTACCTAAGTCTGTGTGACACCTGAAAACCCTATAATAGTGAGGGGACACGACCATCGGCTCCCTGCACTTAATACGGACGGAGTCAGGGTCACCTAGAATCAAGCCAGAAAGGAAACACAATAAAGTAAAGGACTTATCTGAACAAACAGCAGACACAGCCTCCAGCAATAACCACCTCATCCAGGAAGTAATATAAACCACAAAGTGAGGCAGTATGGGAGGGAATATAAAGGAAAAGGATTAGTCTGAATAAGTGGCACCTGGCAGAAGGAAAGGAGATGAGAAAGTGAAACCAAAACGAAGAACATCATACAAGAGGTAAAGAAGAACGTCTGCCAGACCTTCTCACAGGACTGCCGGTGACACAGTGTGACACAGTGAGGGGAATGGTCTGGGAAAACAGATATTTTCCTCCCAGCGTGTGCTGCTGGGGTGATTTAGCAGCCAGGTGGGGTCAAATGCCAGACTGGATTTTAATTGCCGGTCCAGGTTTTTGGCAGCACCTGACCTGGCTGTCCTTTAATAGGCTCAGCAGCAGGATATCTGTGTTGGGATCTGAGGCTTGGTGCCAGGTTGGAGGGCTGAGACCAATGGGCCGAGAAAACAGGCCCCCTAAAGCCTGCTGTGGACTGCTGGAGGTAGAACTGACATCAAGATGACTTGTCTTATATGAACTTTCCAATTTGTGTGAAGTAACACCAAGATGTACTTTCCATTGTGTGTGAAGTAAACACCAAGACTGCAAAGTAAAGCATTGTTTTGTGCATTTGCCTCAAGTGTGAATAAACACTGAAGTTTTGGGTTAAGAACTTGTCTTTTGCCTCTGTACTGCGTCTGCTTACCCTATCTCCCAGAGCGAGACCCCACACCAGTTATTTAAAAAAAGTAATAATATGAGACTTCTTCTATATAGAAATACTTACTAGTAGTAAGTATTCCTATACAGCAGGAGTTTCATATATATATATTTTTTTTTAAGTAATTGGCCATGCAGCTCTATAGTGTAGTGGTTAAGGTTATTGGCTGTAATGTAGAAGGTTGTGAGTTCAAATCCTTTCAGAAATAGAGGCTAAATTTAATTTAAACATATATATATAAGTTTTTAGCCATAATATATTTATATATAGTATATATTTATAGTATATAATATATGTAAATATATTATGGCTAAAACATCAGTAGTAGTTTCCCATATATTATGCATTCATCAGAAGTATGAATAAAAATATTATATATATATATATATATATATATATATATATAGAGTGGGGATTTGGTCTGGTAGACAGGTTAGCGGACACAGTATAGAGGCAAGAAACTAGGTTGTAAATCAAATTTCAGTGTTTTTTTTTTTTCATTGACAATTTTTATTGTTTTTGTTCAATAAAACAAATGAGAATGACATTGGCGTACCACAAGGTATTAAAGTAGGTACATATTTGACATTAGTTGTTCATGTATAAACCAATGAGTTCAGAACAATTGTATATGTGAAAATTCAAAAAGAACAGAAAAGAAAAAAAAAATGGAGGGAAAAACAGTAATGTTTACTTAGAGGTAGCTATATTGTGTAAGAGGTGTTAAGCGAAATGCCTGTATTCTTTCCATAAGGACCAAATGGATAGAAAGGTGGCTCTAGTACTCAACTCCCAGTGGGAGAGTTCTTCCAGGCGGTACAGCTGATCCACTTTATTGAACCAATGGTCAACACTTGGAGCTTCGAGAGAGTGCCAATGGATAGGGATCATCAAGCGTGCGGCTGAAATTAAGAAAGAAAAAAGGGACAGTGTATGTGCGTCCCTTCCCCGGATGCCAAATGAGAGAAGCGCAATTTCAGGAGTGCATGGGAATGCAGACTTGCAGACATTTTAGCTAATTCGGAAAAAAACTTTCCACCACTCAGCTGTTTTGGAGCATTCCCACCAAATGTGGAAAAAGGTGCCTTTCATGGTTTCGCATCTCCAACAGCGGTTGGAAACATTGGGGTAGTACATAGAGATTTTATCTGGGGTTTTGTACCACCTAGATAATACTTTATACCCATTCTCCTGAATCCGCACACAACAGGAGAGTTTATGGGGGATAGTACAGAGTTTAGTAATTTCCTCCTGGGAGAACTGTCTCTTCAAGTCTCTCTCCCATAAACCAATGAAAGCAGATTTGACATTCGTGAGAGGGAGGCCTAGTTTATTTGGAGGCCTATTTGGAGGTTGTCAACAGGTTTTCAAACCAATCTGGGACACTTTGACTGTTTAGTGATTTTGCCCAATAGAGGAGGTCTTTTCTAAGGCAATTAAATAGTAAGGTACTCGAGGGAGGGAAGTTCAGGGTCTCTTTAAGAAGTAGATCAGATAGAATGCATCCATCTTTATCGAGTAGATCTAGTACTGTCTTGTTAGAGAATCTGATCTCAATGGGGGAAGATTCTCTCAACTCACGTGGTGAAAGAGAGATTATATCCCTAATTTGTAGGAGAGGAGAAGGTAAGGTTAGGGCCCGATAGTTAGCAGAGAACCACTCCCACACCTTGATAGTTGTATGAACCAGCGGATTAGGTATAGAAGCTCGGGAGGGGAGTGGTCTATCCGCCAGCAACAAGACCCTAAGGGTGGAGAGAAAGTATACATTTTCCAAAGCTAGCCATTGTTTTTGCTGAGAGGGTCTAAGCCAATCCACAACTCTACATAAGTGTATAGCTTTCATGTATTTTTCAGGATCTGGAAGGCCTATTCCGCCTAGATGTTTAGGTTTAGTTAGGGTTGAGAAGGAGATCCTAGGCCTCCTTCCCTGCCAGATAAATTTCTGAATATGATTGTTTAAGGAGCGGATGTATGACCTAGGAATTGCTATTGGGAGAACTTGCATTAAGTAGAGGAGTCTAGGAATCACCAAAGATATGACCAAGTTCTTTCTCCCGAACCAGGACAGATATTGGTCATCCAGTGAGTCCAACTGAGTAGCGATGGCGGTTAGAAGGGATGTGTAATTGAGGCGAAATAGGTTGGGAAGGTGAGAGGTTAGTTTAATACCTAAGTAATTTAGATAAGGAGAGGACCAGTTAAAAGGGGAGTTGGTTTTGAGAGTTGAGAGAGTAGTGGGGGAAAGGCCAGTGTGGAGAATTTGTGATTTATGTGGGTTAACTTTGAAGTTGGATAAAGAGCCAAATTTCACTAAGAGTGTTGTTATTAAGGACATGGATGTGGAGGGATTAGTGGTAAGTATCAGAAGGTCATCAGCAAAGGCAGCTAATTTTGAACTTTGATGTCCCTATTCTCAGACCCATGATTCCTTTATCTTGTCTGAGGGCTTGCATCATGGTTTCTATCACAGGCACAAATATAAGGGGGGAGAGATGGCATCCCTGACGGGTACCAATTTTTATGGAAAAGCGTGGTGAAATGAGGTTGTTAACTGATACTGCGGCAGAGGAGTTATTGTGTACATTTCAAAAATGGCATGGATAAAGGGGTCGGGGAGATGGAATTTCTGTAGGGTATGTTTGATGAAGGACCAGTCTATGCCGTTGAATGCCTTTTCGGCATCAGTGCCGAGAAGTATTGGCTTCTTTTTATGAGAGGCATAGTATAAGGCATCAAGAACTTTGATAGTGTTGTCCTTTCCCTCTCCGACTTGTACGAATCCCACTTGATCTGGATGGATCAAAGTTGGGAGAATGGATTGTAGTCTGGTAGCCAACATTTTCGCTAGTAGTTTCAGATCAATGTTCAAAAGGGATATGGGACGGTAGTTTGCACAGGATGAAGGGTCCTTCCCCTCTTTTGGGATTATCTTAATTAGGGCATTAGTCATTTCAGAAGACAGTGGTATGTTTTGTAGAGCGATGTTACAGACCGGGAGGTAGTGGGGGGAGCAGAGAATTTTGGAATGCCTTGTAATAAGAAGTAGTGAGACCATCAGGTCCAGGGATTTTGCCTTTTGGGGTAGATCTTAATGCTGTGGTCAGCTCTGGGAGTGTAAATGGTTTTGAGAGGGCATCTTTTTGGGTAGGGGTTAGAGTTGGGAGGTCTAAGGAGTCTAGAAAGTGATGTACCTCATTATTTCTTTCTGAGAGGGATTGGCCATCTTCTAGTGGGGAGAGATTGTAAAGGGATTCATAGAAAAATTTTAACTGTACAGCTATGGCTTTTGAGGAAAAGATCGGTGGGCCTTGGGAAGGCTTGATAGATGTTACGTGTCTTGCCTTCAGCCTACGTTTGATGGGGCTCATCATGAATTTGGATGCCTTATTGCCATGGGCAAAGAATTTTTGTTGTGATAAGTAGTATTTTGCTGATCTTTCATTTAGAAGGTTTTTAAGTTCCGCCCTAAGGTCGTTGAGGTTTGCTAAGTGTTGTTGCGCTAGGGACTGTTTATGAAGGGACTCTAGGGCATGAATCTGTTCTAGAAGAGAAGATAGGCGTTTATCCAATTGCTTCTTTATGAAGGAGCATTTACGCATTAAGTGTCCCCTGATAAATACTTTGTGGGCATCCCAAAGGACTTGGGGGGACATTTCTTGTGTGTTGTTTGTGGAAAAGTATTCATCTAAAAGTGACGAGAAATGTGTCCTATTAGCCTCACTGCTCAGTATGGACTTGGTAAGCCTCCAAAGAGGGGACCTACCAGTGTTAGTTGGTGAGCGAAAGGTACAAAATACCGGTGCATGATCGGAGATGGTAATACTTCAAATCTAAGTATCTGTGCAAAACTGTACCTGGTCCCTAGGGACAAAGATGTAATCAATCCTGCTGTAGGATTGACCTGCAATGGAATAAAAAGAGTAATCAATACAATTTAGATTAAGGCATCTCCAAATATCTATGAGACCTAAATCATATAACTTAGTATTCAGCTTTTTCAGCAATCTGGCAGAGAAGGAGGACCTTGGTTGCAACGCAATATTGAGATCTCCCGCCAAGACAAGAGTGCCCTCCTGGACATTTTCTGCTAAGGATAGGACAGACAGCAACCAGGGTATTTGGACAGAGTCAGGAGAGTATATATTTAGAAAAGTATACATCTTCTGGCAGATATGACCCTTTAAAATAATCCTCCTGGGAGTCAGGAATACACTCCTCCATCTGAATCGCTGAAGCTTGGGTGCAGGCGACTTCTCCCATGGGGTCACTTTAGGAAGATCAGGTAGGGACGTGATGTCGGACACGGTTTCCCAATTGGCAATGTCCAGTGGAGAAATGTCCATTAAAGGCTGTTTGAAGGTCTGAATAGGAGGAGATGTTGACGTATTTTCTAGAATATGTGAAGGCAAGACCAAAAGGAAAAGTCCATCTGTATGGGATGCGGTCATTGTGGAGAAGCTGAGTAAGAGGTTTGAGAGCTCTTCTTTTCTGTAAGGTGACAGAAGCAAGGTCTTGGTAAATTGATGGTATTAGCAGCCCTAGCCGCTGCAAGTATTCTTTCTTTTCCAGGAAATTCAGGAATCGGCAGATAATGTCTCTGGGCGGCTCAGAATCTCTTAGCTTTTGCCTAAGGACTCTGTGCGCCCTTTCTATGATCATGTCGGCAGGCTCCTCATTGCCCAAGAGGAATGTAGCAATCCTCTTGATGGTAGACATAAGCTCCTCATTAGGCACCGCTTGATGAACACCTGAAATCTGAGGTTATTTCGCCGGCTACGGTTTTCTTGGTCCTCCATTGCAGCATAGAGGGTGTTAATGTGGTGCTGACAGGAGGAGAGTGATTGTGAGACAGCTGAGCTATCTCCAGGGCAGCCGACTGCGCAGCTTCCAGCGATTCCACTCTGTGGCCTATATGCTGGATCTCATGTGTTAGGACAGAAATCTCCTGTTTAAGCGGGGATAAAGCTTCGGCGAGGGCCTGCTTAATAAAGCGTTCAGAGACTGGTAAGTGGCTTGAGTTCATTGACTCACCTCCGTCACTTTCATCATCAGATGTGCCTTCCTCTGTCTCTGCGGGAGTACTTTTATCCGCCAGCGCCATATTGGATTCTCTAACCGCAGCCATGCTGGCTTGTTTTTTCAGGTATTTCGCTATCCCTGCTCCGGGATTGTGGGATTTGGGCACAGTGGCAGGGTCAGTGGTCTTCTGCCCCCCGATCTTTACTATTTTGAAGGTTGTCAGCTAACGTTTGCGGGTCCCTTAGCAAGGCAATGTACGGAGCTGAGCAAAGCAAGTTCCCATCCGTTCACCTTTTCTGCGTCGCACAAAGACACGGTGGTTGGAACCAAAGATCTCAAATTTGGACTCATCAGACAAAAGCACAGATTTCCACTGGTCCAATGTCCATTCCTTGCGTTCTTTAGCCCAAACAAGTCTCTTCTGCTTGTTGCCTGTCCTTAGCAGTGGTTTCCTAGCAGATATTCTACCATGAAGGCCTGATTCACACAGTCTCCTCTTAACAGTTGTTCTAGAGATGTGTCTGCTGCTAGAACTCTGTGTGGCATTGACCTGGTCTCTAATCTGAGCTGCTGTTAACCTGCAATTTCTGAGGCTGGTGACTCGGATGAACTTATCCTCCGCAGCAGAGGTGACTTGGTGTTCCTTTCCTGGGGCGGTCCGCTTGTGAGCCAGTTTCTTTGTAGCGCTTGATGGTTTTTGTGACTGTACTTGGGGACACTTTCAAAGTTTTCCCAATTTTTCGGACTGACTGACCTTAATTTCTTAAAGTAATGATGGCCACTCGTTTTTCATTACTTAGCTGCTTTTTTTCTTGCCATAATACAAATTCTAACAGTCTACTCAGTAGGATTATCAGCTGTGTATCCACCTGACTTCTCCACAACGCAACTGATGGTCCCAACCCCATTTATAAGGCAAGAAATCCCACTTATTAAACCTGACAGGGCACACCTGTGAAGTGAAAACCATTTCAGGTGACTACCTCCTGAAGCTCATCAAGAGAATGCCAAGAGTGTGCAAAGCAGTAATCAAAGCAAAAGGTGGCTACTTTGAAGAACCTAGAATATGACATATTTTCAGTTGTTTCACACTTTTTTGTTATGTATATAATTCCACATGTGTTAATTCATAGTTTTGCTGCCTTTAGTGTGAATCTACAATTTTCATAGTCATGAAAATAAAGAAAACTCTTTGAATGAGAAGGTGTGTCCAAACTTTTGGT
Organism: Bufo gargarizans; assembly: GCF_014858855.1. Lineage (NCBI taxonomy): Eukaryota > Metazoa > Chordata > Amphibia > Anura > Bufonidae > Bufo > Bufo gargarizans. The sequence goes on from NC_058084.1 coordinate 239,470,614, forward strand.
CTGTACTGTATGTATATATATATATATATATATATATATATATATATATATATATGCAAAAACAAGCAGCACTCCAATATAAGGTAAAACAAAATCCAAATGATTTATTCACCCATGGTGTGGCGATGTTTCGGCTCTACAATTGAGCCTTTCTCAAGCATTAGAGAGGAACAATGCTAACAATACTGAAATTTCAGGATTGCGCAGATGAATTCTTGCATACATCAGCCATCTTAATTGATGTTCATGCCCATACTTATCATAGCCCGGACAAACGGGCAACAATGTATTACAGCAGAAACCCATGGGCTACTATCATTCATGTCATACAGTCTATCGACTGTACTATATAGATCACTGTAGGGTCCAGCTGATCACTTGTCAAGTGCATGCCGTCACCAACATACGGAAGAGTGGGCAGACCTCAACAACTGAATGCCATGTCAAACCCAAATCATCCTCCGGATCCAAAATTGCAGTCGAGGAGGGATCTCCTCCATTACATACATGCTGACACACATCCCATACACGGAACCATCGATGTCTCCATAATGCAATCCGAAAATGTCACGAACTATGGATCCGACCGCTCCGAATCCCACAGCTGTGACGTAGTGGTCTGTGACGGAGTCTGCGCACACACAGAGACCTCACGTGACCGGGGTATTACCATTCGGCTAACACCCCCCCCCCTACACCTCGGTAACTGCCACCACGTGGGTTCCTGGTCCACGAGCCGACTATCCGGGTCATTCACTATCACACAGATCAGTGGATGAACCGGATATCACTTACTGACCAACCGCAGTCAATCACCCCCAGCTACAAATCCTAAATGCAATTTAACTAACTACCTGGTAACGTCTCTTCAAAGGCAAGGTACGTTGTTCAGCAGCTTAGAATATGGAAGACTTGGCCATTTAGATTTTATAATCTTTAATAAGAGGTAAAAAGCAGTGCATACAAGTCTAATGAAAATGACTATAAATCTACAGAATAATAATAACAATATAAATAATCACGACAGTTCAAATGAAAGGGAAAAAGATGAAAGAATACTTAGTTTCTCTGCAGGGTTTCAGATGGTCGTTCATATGTCCTTTTTGAATCCTTGCAAACCCCTTTTCAGTATGTATCAGGGGAGACCCTCAAAGTTCTTCTGATACAGGGATATGCCGTCAATGTCCAATTAAGTGTCTGGTAATGTTCCATGGGTCTCTCTCCTCTGTCCTTGTGCATCGATTTTTATGAACTCTCCCATGGGCAGGAGACTTACTCCTGTCAGCCAATGGCAGCAGAGTGACTGTGAAGCCTAGGGATGGCCCCCAAGTGTTTTATGACCCCATCAAAGTTCAGTTCCTACAATGAGGATTATACTTAAGCCCGTATCTCCTTGATACATCGGCATATTTTTATACAGAATACATATTTGCAATCCTTATTTATTTACCTACAGAATGAGACCACACACGGTAATGCTGGGACCTGTAGTTCTTCTACCACCCATAGGTCAGCTACAGAATCACATCCTCTAGTCATATTTGATACCCAATTAACCACAATACTCTGTAGAGCCTGGATCTGGTGTCAGAAAGGGCATAAGTTGATTCATAAATGAAATATGAAAGTGGACAGGTTTTATGCCCAGAGCTAATTAAGGGCTATTAGCTCTCCTCAAACCAGACCTGGAAATTAATGACGTCACGCTCCAGCCAGGCTTGACAGCGAGCTGATCTTATCTTAAAGGACAGGATGAGCTGGGCCTGGTATAGCCTTTATGACCTTTTTATAGCTGGCCTCAAAGAGTAGTGGTAATAAAAGTGTCCATCTATATCATAGGCGACCCAGGCTTCAGGAAGATGAGAGTTCACATTTTTTTTTTTTACATATGCCAGAAGCATATAAGATGGCTACCCAGAGGAATTATGTATGTATGCCGGCACACCTCCCTCTTTTAAAAGGTTGCCTGGGGAAATGGCCACAAGCCTATTCCACAGCAACCCAGCCGTCTCCGGCCGATTCTCCCTGCCGCGACAACCCGTCGGCATTTCCATGTAAGCTACCTTTTCTGTGCTGCACGGTGAAGTTGTACTGCTGCAAAATCAGGCTCCATCTCAGCAGTTTTGCATTGTCTCCTGCGAGACGTGCCAACCAGCTGAGGGGATTGTGATCAGTGATCACTGTGAAATTGCGTCCATACAGGTAGTGTTGTAGCTTTTGCAGGGACCACACAATAGCTAAACACTCCTTCTCTATTGTAGAGTAGCTGGTCTCCCTGGCCAGTAACTTACGGCTCAGGTATAGTACAGGATGCTGCTCCCCGGCCTGGTTCACCTGACTCAGGACTGCACCCAGACCAAAGGCGGAAGCATCCGTGTGGACCACAAACTACCGAGTGAAATCTGGGGCCTGAAGCACAGGAGCACTGGCTAGTGCATCCTTCAGGGCCTGGAAGCCTTGCTCGCATTCCGGCGTCCATGACACCATCCTGGGCAGCTTCTTCTTGGTCAAGTCTGTCAGAGGCTTGGCCAGGGTGCTATAGTTCGGGATGAACTTCCTATAGTACCCGGCCGTTCCCAAGAAAGACATGACCTGCTTCTTGGTGAGAGGTATGGCCATCGTAATGGCTTTCACCTTCTCTATTTCAGACCTCAGTGTGCCTCCTCCTACTCTGTGGCCTAAGTAAGTGACCTCATTCATGCCCAGCTGGCACTTGCTAGGCTTAACAGTTAGTCCAGCTGCAGCAAGTTTGTCCAGTACTTGCAACAGGTGCACCAGATGCTCCTTCCACGTGGGGCTACACACGGCAATGTCGTCTAAATAGGCCACAGCACATTCTTCTAGTCCTTCCAGCAAGTCATTCACAAGCCTTTGAAAGGTGGCTGGCGCATTCTTCATCACAAACGGCATTACAGTAAATTCGTATAACCCGAAAGGGGTGATGAAGGCCGACTTCTCCTGAGCCTCCGAGGTCAGTGGAATCTGCCAATACCCCCTGCTCAGGTCCATGATTGTCAGGTAGCTGGCTCCTGCCAACTTATCTAACAGTTCATCAATCCTGGGCATGGGGTAAGCATCCGAGGTTGTGATGGCATTCAGTTTCCGATAATCCACACAGAACCTGGTTGTCCTGATCTTTCTTCGGGACCAGAACCACCGGTGAGGCCCAAGCGCTGTGGGATTTCTGAATGACCCTGAGCTGCTTCATCTCCTCGATCTCCCTCCTGAGGTCTGCCTGGAGACACGGTAGGCGGACTGCTTTGTGGGAGCATGTGTACCTGTGTCCACATGATGGACTGCAAGGTGAGTTCTCCCGGGTTTCCCTGTAAAAGTGTCACGGTGAGCCGTCAACACTTCTAAGAGCTGAGATCTCTGCTGGGACGAGAGTTGAGGGTTGAGGGTTAAGTCCACCTCCAACTCTCGAGTGTCAGCTAGCAGATCTAGTAGGGGGTCAGCCTCCTCCCTTTCGGGCAGGCTGCAAACCGGCATAACATGTGGCGTTCTCTCGTGATGCTCTATGAGCATGTTGACGTGAAACGTCTTCTGTCTCCTACCTCCCTCTCCAAGGCCCACCACATAATTTACCTTACTCAGACATTTGACAATGGGGTACGGCCCTTCCCATGCAGCTTGCAGTTTGTTTTGCCGCATTGGCAGCAGGACATAGACCTTCTGCCCCTCCTGGTAGATTCTCTCTCGGGCAGTGCGGTTATACCACTGCTTCTGTTTGCTTTGGGCCTGCACCATATTCTCCTGTACCAGACCTACAAGCGACTCCATTTTGTCTCGGAACCTGAGGACATAGTCTACTACAGAGACTTCAGTTCCAGCAACCTTGCCTTCCCAAGACTCTCTGATTAGGTCTAGGGGACCTCTTACGCCTTGACCATACAGGAGTTCAAAGGGCGAAAACCCGGTTGACTCCTGGGGAACCTCTCTGTAGGCAAATAGCAGGTGAGGTAGATATCATTCCCAGTCCTTCCCTTGCACCTCCACGAACGTCTTCAGCATCTGCTTCAACGTCCCGTTGAAGCGCTCACAGAGGCCGTTTGTTTGTGGGTGGTAAAGGCTGGCTACGATATGGTTCACCTGTATTTTCCTACAGAGCCCCTGCATTAGTTCAGACATGAACTGAGGTCCTTGGTCGCTGAGAAGCTCAGCTGGGAACCCCACTCTCGTGAAGATCCCCAGCAGGGCGTCTGCAACCTTGTCCGCCCTAATGGAGGATAACGCCACTGCTTCCGGGTAGCGCGTCGCGTAATCCACCAGGGTTAATATGAACCGTTTACCCGAACTGCTGGGGATGGCCAGTGGACCAATAATGTCCACGGCCACCCTCCTGAAGGGTTCATCAATTATCGGTAAGGGATTCAATGGAGCTCGGTGACGGTCTTCTGCTTTGCCAACTCGCTGACAGATGTCGCAGAAAAAATTCTGCATCACCCGGGACTTTGTTTTGGTTATTCCCAGGTGACCAGCTAAGGGGATCTCATGAGCCACTTGCAGTAATTGTTCCCTGAACTGCACAGGTACAATGAGCTGCCTCTTGAGTGGCCCCACCCTACTGTCACTGTGGGAGATGTCCTCCTTATACAGTTTCCCATTGTCCCAACAATGTTTCCCTCAGTGGGAGGGCTGGCAGCTAACCCTCTCAGCTGCTCCAAGGTAGGGTCATCTCGCAGGGCCTGCTCAAAGGTGGCACTACAAGTCCCAGCCAGCTGTCCTGTGGCGAACAGGGACAGTGGCTGAGGCTCTGACGCGGTTAAGTCCACAGGGTCCGAACCGGTGGAAGGGGACACTTCCACTTGCTCTTCCCCAATGGAGCGTTCCGCTGCGGCTTTTGCAGCCCTGCGAGTGACGGGCAACACAGGCACAATAATGTCATCACATTTAACATTTGCACAACTTGAATCAGTTAAACACATGTCCGCTACCTGTGTACATACACCCGCCATCCCCTCTACATCTCCTGTCATAGGAGAACTGCTCCCACACACCCCACCTCCCACCTCCCGAGGTCCATCCCCAAGGTTATCTGATGTTACGCAAACATCCTTGCACAGTACCTCGGTATGTCCAGGGACCTCCATAGGGACGGGTGAGTCCTGTGTGCTTTCAGGGGGCACGTAGCACGAGACCAATCGTCCTAGGTCAGTGCCTAATAAAACATTTGTGGGGATCTCCGCAGAGACTCCCACCTCCCTTACTCCACTCCCAGCCCCCCAATCAAGGAAAACTTCATGCACTAATATTCTAAGCATACAGAATCCCGTAAGCTGCCACCAGAAAATGTCACGAACTATGGATCCGACTGCTCCGGATCCCGCAGCTGTGACGTAGTGGTCTGTGACGGAGTCTGCGCACACACAGAGACCTCACGTGACTGGGGTATTACCATTCGGCTAACACCCCCCACTACACCTCGGTAACTGCCACCACGTGGGTTCCCGGTCCACGAGCCGACTATCCGGGTCATTCACTATCACACAGATCAGTGGATGAACCGGATATCACTTACTGACCAACCGCAGTCAATCACCCCCAGCTACAAATCCTAAATGCAATTTAACTAACTACCTGGTAACGTCTCTTCAAAGGCAAGGTACGTTGTTCAGCAGCTTAGAATATGGAAGACTTGGCCATTTAGATTTTATAATCTTTAATAAGAGGTAAAAAGCAGTCCATACAAGTCTAATGAAAATGACTATAAATCTACAGAATAATAATAACAATATAAATAATCACGACAGTTCAAATGAAAGGGAAAAAGATGAAAGAATACTTAGTTTCTCTGCAGGGTTTCAGATGGTCGTTCATATGTCCTTTTTGAATCCTTGCAAACCCCTTTTCAGTATGTATCAGGGGAGACCCTCAAAGTTCTTCTGATACAGGGATATGCCGTCAATGTCCAATTATGTGTCTGGTAATGTTCCATGGGTCTCTCTCCTCTGTCCTTGTGCATCGATTTTTATGAACTCTCCCATGGGCAGGAGACTTACTCCTGTCAGCCAATGGCAGCAGAGTGACTGTGAAGCCTAGGGATGGCCCCCAAGTGTTTTATGACCCCATCAAAGTTCAGTTCCTACAATAAGGATTATACTTAAGCCCGTATCTCCTTGATACATCGGCATATTTTTATACAGAATACATATTTGCGATCCTTATTTATTTACCTACAGAATGAGACCACACACGGTAATGCTGTGACCTGTAGTTCTTCTACCACCCATAGGTCAGCTACAGAATCACATCCTCTAGTCATATTTGATACCCAATTAACCACAATACTCTGTAGAGCCTGGATCTGGTGTCAGAAAGGGCATAAGTTGATTCATAAATGAAATATGAAAGTGGACTGGTTTTATGCCCAGAGCTAATTAAGGGCTATTAGCTCTCCTCAAACCAGACCTGGAAATTAATGACGCCACGCTCCAGCCAGGCTTGACAGCGAGCTGATCTTATCTTAAAGGACAGGATTAGCTGGGCCTGGTATTGCCTTTATGACCTTTTATAGCTGGCCTCAAAGAGTAGTGGTAATAAAAGTGTCCATCTATATCATAGGCGACATAGGCTTCAGGAAGATGAGAGTTCACAGTTTTTTTTTTACATATGCCAGAAGCATATAGGATGGCTACCCAGAGGAATTATGTATGTATGCCGGCACAAGATACATACAAATATTTGTGAAAAAACAATAAAAAAATGATGACCAGATCCGCTCCATCACCAGGTGTGAATACAACAAGTACAGCTTCATGTCACTCAGTCCCAGGGAAACGTGTGTACAATTATCTGTGAAAAAAAAAGAAGAAAAATAATAATTATATAATAAATATATAATAAAAAAAGAAAAAGAAAAATCGTATAATAAAAAATTTGTTCCAAACAAACCTTTTTGCCTCACACATATAGCCTTAAGATTCATGAACAGGAAAATGGAGGGCAAGGCACCCACCCTAAACGTTCACAATCCTATAATCCACATTGAGTCCGTTTGGTCTCAATGCGTTGAGTATAAAGATCCATTGCAATTCTTTGTTTTTAAGCATATTTATTCTATTGCCCCCTCTCCTGGGCATAGGTACTTGGTCTATGACCCAACATTTTAAATCTCTTTCCTGATGTTTCTGTTCAGAGAACTGTTTAGAGAACGGCAGCAGTCATCCCAGAAATATAATCAAATATTTGCCATTCTCTCTAAGGGTTAGGCCTCATGCACACAACAGTTGTTTTTTGCGTCCACCCAAAAAAATAACTGATGCGGCATCCGTTTTTTTGGGTAGGATCCGTTTTTTTTCCACAGATCCCTTGTAATAAATGCCTATCATTGTCCGCAAATGTGAAAAAAGTAGGACATGCGCTATTTTTTTTGCTGAAGGGAAACACGGACAACGGACACGGAACACAAACGGATAAACTATCAGCATTTTTTTGCTGACCAATTGAAATGAATGGGTCCCCATCCTATCAGCAAAAAACCTGGAACGGAGGCCGTGAAAAACAACTGTTGTGTGCATGAGGCCTTAGACACATAGAATCAAAACCAGATAGGATAGAGGATGCACTAGATAGAATGATCAGTGATAAGCAAATACAGTTGTGTTCAAAATTATTCAACCCCCAATGCTGTAAAGGGTTTTAGGGAATTTAGTGTACATTTGTAATTGTGTTCAGAATGAAATCTTACAAGGACTTTTTAAAGAACCAAATGCAACTAAAATGACATCAATTGTTTTTGTAATACAGTATTAAATGTTTTTTTTTGTGATTTCTTCATTGACACATATATTCAACCCCTTAAAGACTACCACTCTTAAGAACAGAGGTTCATTCAAGTGTTTTTGATCAGGTATTGAAAACACCTGTGGATGTCAAGGATCAGCAATCAAGCATAATAAGCACCAGTTAGGCAGATTTAAAAGGACTGTGATACTCCGCTCCTTCTAGACATTTACTGGTGTGTTTACAAACATGGTGAAGTCAAGAGAATGGTCCAGGAAGACAAGAGAAGAGCTGATTTCTTTTCACAGGAAGGACAATGGCTATAAGAAGATTGCAAAGATGTTAAACATACCAAGAGACACCATAGGAAGCATCATTTGCAAATTCAAGGCAAAGGGCACTGTTGAAACGCTACCTGGTCATGGCAGAAAGAAGATGCTGACTTCGACGGCTGTGCGCTACCTGAAGCGCAAAGTGGAGAAAAGTCCCCATGTGACTGCTGAGGAACTGAAAAAAGATTATGCCAGAACTCCCAGGCGCACCCCCTTGCTGTCTCCAAAGAATAAGAAGAGTCGACTGCAGTATGCCAAAAGTCATGTGGACAAACCACAAAAGTTTTGGGATAGTGTTCTGTGGACTGATGAAACAAAATTAGAACTGTTTGGGCCCATGGATCAACGCTATGTTTAGAGGAGGAAGAACAAGGCCTATGAAGAAAAGAACACCTTGCCTACTGTGAAGCATGGCGGGAAGTCAATCATGCTTTGGGGCTGTTTTGCTTCTACAGGTACAGGGAAGCTTCAGCGTGTGCAAGGTACCATGAATTCTCTTCAGTACCAGGAGATATTGGATGAAAATGTGATGCAGTCCGTCACAAACCTGAGGCTTGGGAGACGTTGGACCTTTTAACAGGACAATGATCCCAAGCATACCTCCAAGTCCACTAGAGCATGGTTGCAGATTAAAGGCTGGAACATTTTGAAGTGGCCATCGCAGTCACCAGACTTAAATCCGATTGAGAACCTCTGGTGGGACTTAAAGAAAGCAGCTGCAGGGTGCAAGCCTAAGAATGTGACTGAACTGGAGGCTTTTGCCCATGAAGAATGGACGAAGATACCTGTAGATCGCTGCAAGACACTTGTGTCAAGCTATGCTTCACGTTTAAAAGCTGTTATAACTGGAAAAGGATGTTGTACTAAGTACTAAGATTGAATGTCACTTGGGGGTTGAATAAAACTGATAATGATGTGAGCACAGAAAAGACATGTGGTTATTTCATTATAAATGTTATGTTATATTTGTCTGACTTACAAGTGCCTCTTTGATTTAATTGTAAACAAGATGACTGAAATGATCAAAATCAATGTCAAACTGACCAAAACACTAAATTTCAGTGGGGGTTGAATAATTTTGAACACAACTGTATATATTTGCTGTATTTGTATGAGGGGAGGCAGGGTCTAGCATTTATAAGACTCAGCCTACCCCTCTCCTTACCAGCGTCAGCTCGTTTTGCGTCTGGTGGTGAACGTCTGCGTCACTTCCGGCATCGATACCTCGTTTTTACCTCAAACAGCAGCAAATTCGGCATCTGCATTTTCCTACCCTATACCTCGGCAAGATAGTGGTAAGATCGGGGCCGTATGGCCAGCGCATAGGGGAGAGAAGGGGGGTGTTCAGCATGCGATCGTACGAACCTTCTGCTGTTCATTGTTGGCGTTTCTCTGCTGTAACATGCTCTGCTGACTAAAACTGTACTTGCACGCAATCTACTGGGCAAAGTCAGTATTGCTACTTCTATACAAAATCTCTGCTGACTAAACTGTACTTGCACGCCATCTACTGGTCAAAGTCAGTATTGCTACTTCTATTCAGAATCATTACAAGCATTCATTTTCTTGGTTTTTGCTTAATTGAATGTGTATTTGACTTGTCAGTTAGGATAACTTTTAGTAACTCATAGGAGGTCAGGCATATGTGTATGTGTGTGTATATATATGTATTTGTATATATATATATATATATATATATATACAGTACAGACCAAAAGTTTGGACACGCCTCCTCATTCAAAGAGTTTTCTTTATTTTCATGACTATGAAAATTATAGATTCACACTGAAGGCATCAAAACTATGAATTAACACATGTGGAATTATATACATAACAAAAAAGTGTGAAACAACTGAAAATATGTCATATTCTAGGTTCTTCAAAGTAACCACCTTTTGCTTTGATTACTGCTTTGCACACTCTTGGCATTCTCTTGTTGAGCTTCAAGAGGTAGTCACCTGAAATGGTTTTCACTTGACAGGTGTGCCCTGTCAGGTTTAATAAGTGGGATTTCTTGCCTTATAAATGGAGTTGGGACCATTAGTTGCGTTGTGGAGAAGTCAGGTGGATACACAGCTGATAGTCCTACTGAATAGACTGTTAGAATTTGTATTATGGCAAGAAAAAAGCAGCTAAGTAAAGAAAAATGAGTGGCCATCATTACTTTAAGAAATGAAGGTCAGTCAGTCCGAAAAATTGGGAAAACTTTGAAAGTGTCCCCAAGTGCAGTCACAAAAACTATCAAGCGCTACAAAGAAACTGGCTCACATGCGGACCCCCCCAGGAAAGGAAGACCAAGAGTCACCTCTGCTGCGGAGGATAAGTTCATCCGAGTCACCAGCCTCAGAAATCGCAGGTTAACAGCAGCTCAAATTAGAGACCAGGTCAATGCCACACAGAGTTCTAGCAGCAGACACATCTCTAGAACAACTGTTAAGAGAAGACTGTGTGAATCAGGCCATCATGGTAGAATATCTGCTAGGAAACCACTGCTAAGGACAGGCAACAAGCAGAAGAGACTTGTTTGGGCTAAAGAACACAAGGAATGGACATTAGACCAGTGGAAATCTGTGCTCTTTGGTTCCAACCACCGTGTCTTTGTGCGACGCAGAAAAAGTGAACGGATGGACTCTACATGCCTGGTTCCCACCGTGAAGCATGGAGGAGGTGTGATGGTGTGGGGGTGCTTTGCTGGTGACACTGTTGGGTATTTATTCAAAATTGAAGGCATACTGAACCAGCATGGCTACCACAGCATCTTGCAGCGGCATGCTATTCCATCCGGTTTGCGTTTAGTTGGACCATCATTTATTTTTCAACAGGACAATGACCCCAAACACACCTCCAGGCTGTGTAAGGGCTATTTGACCATGAAGGAGAGTGATGGGGTGCTGCGCCAGATGACCCGGCCTCCACAGTCACCGGATCTGAACCCAATCGAGATGGTTTGGGGTGAGCTGGACCACAGAGTGAAGGCAAAAGGGCCAACAAGTGCTAAGCATCTCTGGGAACTCCTTCAAGACTGTTGGCAGACCATTTCAGGTGACTACTGTGCAAAGCACTAATCAAAGCAAAAGGTGGCTACTTTGAAGAACCTAGAATATGACATATTTTCAGTTGTTTCACACTTTTTTGTTATGTACAGTACAGACCAAAAGTTTGGACACGCCTTCTTATTCAAAGAGTTTTCTTTATTTTCATGACTATGAAAATTGTAGATTCACAATGAAGGCATCAAAACTATGAATTAACACATGTGGAATTATATACATAGCAAAAAAGTGTGAAACAACTGAAAATATGTCATATTCTAGGTTCTTCAAAGTAGCCACCTTTTGCTTTGATTACTGCTTTGCACACTCTTGGAATTCTCTTGATGAGCTTCAAGAGGTAGTCACCTGAAATGGTCTTCCAACAGTCTTGAATGAGTTCCCAGGGATGCTTAGCACTTGTTGGCCCTTTTGCCTTCACTCTGCTCGATTGAGTTCAGGTCCGGTGACTGTGGAGGCCAGGTCATCTGGCGCAGCACCCCATCACTCTCCTTCATGGTCAAATAGCCCTTACACAGCCTGGAGGTGTGTTTGGGGTCATTGTCCTGTTGAAAAATAAATGATGGCCCAACTAAACACAAACCTAATGGAATAGCATGTCGCTGAAAGATGCTGTGGTAGCCATGCTGGTTCAGTATGCCTTACATTTTTAATAAATCCCCAACAGTGTCACCAGCAAAGCACCCCCGCACCATCATGTAGAGTCCATCCGTTCACCTTTTCTGTGTCGCACAAAGACACGGTGGTTGGAACCAAAGATCTCAAATTTGGACTCATCAGACCAAAGCACAGATTTCCACTGGTCTAATGTCTATTCCTTGTGTTCTTTAGTCCAAACAAGTCTCTTCTGCTTGTTGCCTGTCCTTAGCAGTGGTTTCCTAGCAGATATTCTACCATGAAGGCCTGATTCACACAGTCTCCTCTTAACAGTTGTTCTAGAGATGTGTCTGCTGCTAGAACTCTGTGTGGCATTGACCTGGTCTCTAATCTGAGCTGCTGTTAACCTGTGATTTCTTAGGCTGGTGACTCGGATGAATTTATCCTCCGCAGCAGAGGTGACTCTTGGTCTTCCTTTCCTGCTGGGGCGGTCCGCATGTGAGCCAGTTTCTTTGTAGCGCTTGATGGTTTTTGTGACTGCACTTGGGGAAACTGTAATGATAGCCACTCGTTTTTCTTTACTTAGCTGCTTTTTTCATGCCATAATACAAATTCTAACAGTCTATTCAGTAGGACTATTAGCTGTGTATCCACCTGACTTCTCCACAACGCAACTGATGGTCCCAACCCCATTTATAAGGCAAGAAATCCCACTTATTAAACCTGACAGGGCACACCTGTGAAGTGAAAACCATTTCAGGTCACTACCTCTTAAAGCTCATCAAGAGTATGCCAAGAGTGTGCAAAGCAGTAATCAAAGCAAAAGGTGGCTACTTTGAAGAACCTAGAATATGACATATTTTCCGTTGTTTCATACTTTTTTGATAAGTATATAATTTCACATGTGTTAATTCATAGTTTTGATGCCTTCAGTGTGAATCTACAATTTTCATAGTCATGAAAATAAAGAAAACTCTTTGAATGAGAAGGTGTGTCCAAACTTTTGGTCTGTACTGTATGTAATTCCACATGTGTTAATACATAGTTTTGATGCCTTCAGCGTGAATCTACAATTTTCATGAAAATAAAGAAAACTCTTTAAGGTGTGTCCAAACTTTTGGTCTGTACTGTATATAAATTACATTTAACCTCTATTTCTGAAACATTTCTGGCGGGATTTGAACTCAAAACATTCTACATTACAGCCAAGAACCTTAACCACTACTCTATAGAGCTGCATGGCTAGTTACTTCTAGTAAGTATTCCTATACATCAGAAGTCTCATATTTTATTATGTAGAAGGTTGTGAGTTCAAATCCCACCAGAATCTTTTCAGAAATAGAAGCTAAATTAGATTTAAATACACTGACTCGAGCATCGTGCTCGAGCACTTGCGATATTCATCCGAACACCATGATGCACCGAGCATAGCGATGCTCGAGCCAAACTGGTGTTCGGCCGAGCATGCTCGCTCAACACTACTCCTCATCTATCTCGTTTAGACTAAATAAACTCCTAATAAATAATAAACTCCTATTAGTATTTTATTATTGTTTTTGCCTCCATGTATTTCTACCCACAGTGTAGGAAGGCGCAAGGGTCCATCATTGATGGAAGGTATGTGTCACCGAGATTCCTGGCCTCGGTGAGGTAAGAGCCAGTAATTTTAAGTGTCAGCGGCAGTTAGTGCTGACTGACACTATTTGTTATTAATATGGCTGTAAAGCCAATCTGGGCCGGCTCTTACTGGGAGCAACCAGGCCGGGTTTTGGCTGGGATATATAAACCAAGGCAGCCATCTCAGCTGTGTAGATTTTACCTCCATCTGACAGTGAAGCCTCTGTGCTAAAGGCTAAAGGCTGCAAACAGGCGTGCAGGCCGTCTGAAAGAGGCCAGTGAACTTTTCTGTGGCTGAGCTTTCAGCCGGGCGTGAACTAACATCTAGGATTCCAGGTGAACACTGTGTTATTTTGCTGTGTGTGAACTGACACCTACGATTCCAGGTAAACACTGTGTTATTTTGCTGTGTGTGAACAAGCACCAAGACTGTTATGTTTTTGTTGAGTGTGAATAAAACAATGAAGTTTGATTCACATCCTGGTTCCTTGCCTCTATACTGCGTCCGCTAACCTGTCTACCAGAGCAAATCCCCACATTTGGTGTCGGATGCACGCAAATGAAGTGAAGCTGGCCTGAAGACCGAAAAGGATTTATGTCTTTTATCAAGCCGGAAAGGTTATGAGCCATATCCCCTGACAAAATTAAGGCGGTCGTGAAAGCCCTTGTGGAGGCTAACTTGCAGCTGCGGGAGACAAACAAGCAGCAGCAGGATACCAACCAGCTGCTATTACAGCATGGGATGCTTTTCTCTATCTACACTTTTGGCCTGGGACATCTCATAGAGTCCCATGGCTTTCAGTATCACTCTTATGCTGACGACACACAGATCTACCTCTCTGGTCCAGACATCACCACCTTACTATCCAGAATCCCACAATGCCTATCTTCCATATCCTCCGTCTTCTCCTCTCACTTTCTAAAACTTAACATGGATAAAACAGAATTCATCATCTTTCCCCCATCTTGCTCAACCCCCCCAACAGACCTATTTATCAAGATAAATGGCTGCACACTTTCCCCGGTCAACCAAGTCCGCTGCCTTGGAGTGACCTTGGATCCTGCTGTCTCCTTCCAACCCCCACATCCAAGCCCTTTCCACCACCTGCCACCTCCAACTCAAAAACATATCCCGCATCCGCGCTTTCCTTAACTTTGAATCTGCGAAAATGCTTGTACATGCCCTCATCATCTCCCGCCTAGACTACTGCAACATTCTCCTCTGTGGCCTTCCATCTAGCACTCTCACACCCCTCCAATCTATCCTCAACTCTGCTGGCTGACTTATCTACCTCCCACCCTGTTACTCCTCTACCTCTCCCCTCTGCCAATCCTTTCACTGTCTCCCCATTGCCCAGCGAATTCAGTTCAAAATACTAACAAATACATACAAGGCCTACCACAACCTGTCCCCCCCTACATCTCTGAGCTATTTTCCCGATACATCCCCACATGCACTCTCCGGTCCTCACAAGACCTTCTTCTCTCCTCTCCTCTTATCAACTCTCCCCACAATCGCTTCCAAGATTTCTCCCATGCATCCCCCACACTCTGGAACTCACTACTCCAACAAATCAGACTCTCAACTTCAGTGGAATCCTTCAAAAGAAACCTGAAAACCCACCTCTTCCGACAAGCCTACAACCAGTGACCCTGCTACCTCTATGGGCTGAGGTCATCGCTCCATTCCTGGCATCTGGACCCCAGCAGGTGTTTTTCGACCTACCAGCTGACCAAGCGGCTGACTACCTGACCGTAAAAGGTGAGATTTTGGCACGACTGGGGGTGAATGTACTGGTCCGGGTCCAGTGAGTGCGTCAGTGGGAATTTAACCCGGCTGAACCTCGCCAGACCACAGTATTATGATCTGCTACACTAGCTGCAAAAATGGCTGCAGCCTGACGTACTGAGTCCCACTGCTATGCTGGACCGTCTGTTGGCCGATGTTTTCTGGAGGGCTTTGCTGTACCCTCTCCAGCACTGGATCGGTCAGGTGTCTCCTGGAAATTCCCTAGAGATAGTCGACCTGGTGGAGCGCTACCAGAAATCTTCAGGGGGGTTCTTTTGGGAGAGGGTCAGTCAAACCCTGGAAATCTCCACCCCAGGTCCGGTGGCTGGTGCCAGCCAAACCCATCCGGGACGTACCCCTTGCAGACCCACCACCGGTGATCTGCTGGCGGTGTCACGAGCCTGGACACATAAGGGCCGACTGAACCCAAGGACATAAACTTTACCGCCCCTCAATGTATGCCAGGAGACTGTGTGCATCCGGTAACCCCAAGACAATAGACAATATTCACCTGTTGTAGGTGCAAGTGGGAGATACCCTGGCAGTGGCGCTATTGGACTCAGGGAGCCTGGTGTCCCTGGTAAGAGCTGCCCTGGTGCGGCCTGCCGAGTATACTGGACGAAAGATAGGCATAGTGTGCATCTATGGAGACTTAAAGGAAATCTGTCACCAGGATAATCGCTATTGAAGTAAAGCCATGACCTAATAGCACTTAGTATCTTATTTCCAGATGTGCCTTTGTTCCAGCAATAGATTCTATCCTCTGATAATCCAGTTTATTTGGTATGCAAATGAGCCAGTAAGGTGCCCAGAGGGGCGTCACTCTTGCAGGAAGGAGCCCAGGCACGCCTCCTGCTAGTGCCCAGGTCCGCCCTCATGCTGGGAGCATGGAAAAGGGGAGCAGAGTTATGGCTTGAATGTGATGTAGATGGGGTGGGTGGACACATTGTGGCAGGAGGTGTGCCTGGGCTCCTTCCTGCAAGAATGACGCCCCTCTGGGCACCTGACTGGCTCATTTGCATACCAAATAACCTGGATTTTCAGAGCATAAAAAACATCTGTTGCTGAAACAAAGGCACCTCTGGAAATAAGGTACTAAGAGCTATTAGGCCATGGCTTTACTTCAATAGTGATTATCCTGGTGACAGATTTCCTTTAAAGAACTATCCCACCACCCTGGTGTCACTATCCACGGTGGCCGGCACGTGGACTCATGAGGTGGCCGTTGCCACTAGAGATGGCCTTGTGGTTTGCCCGGCGGTTGTTTTGCGGCACATGGCTCCACGTTGTGGGCTTTTTTTTTATGTGTCCGCTGCTGACAATAGTGTTGCCATATGCAGCCTGTGCTGTCAACGCATAAGTCGCGGTAAGCCCAACACTCACCTAGGGACGACCGCCTTAAGAAGGCACCTGGCCTCCCATCACTGAGCCCAGTGGGAGCAACACTGTCAGAACCCACAACCGGCGCTCCACCTTCCACCGCGCCGTCGTCCCGTTCATCTGGTAAAAGGCAGGCTTCCTTGCCCCAAATGTTCGAGTGAAAAAAGATGACGCCGGATAACCCTCTTGCCCAATGGCTGACCGCTGCCTTGTCAGAACTGCTAGCCCGCCAACTACTGCCATATAAACTGGTGGACTCGGAGGCCTTTAGAAAATTTGTGGCCATTGGAACACCACAATGGAAGGTCTCCGGAAGGAAATATTTCTCTCAGAAGGGCCTCCCAGAGCTATATGGCCACGTTCAGCGGCAAGTGAATGTATCTCTGGCACACAGTGTCAGTGCCAAGATATATCTGACTACAGACACGTGGTCTAGCGAACACGGACAAGGAAGGTACATAAATTTTACTGCCCACTGGGTAAACCTTCTGACGGGCTTCAAGCATGCAACCCATGGCACCCATGTAGATTTGGTGTTACCGCCATGGATTGCATGCAAGCCTGCCTCTTCTTCCTCTCCTCCTACTCCCTGTCCTCCTCGGCTGACTCCTCCTTTACCGCTTCTACCGTCTCTTCTGCTGCGCCCCCCAAGATCCCCAGAACCTATTCGACTTGCCAGGTTAGACATTGCCATGCTGTGCTGCGTCTGTTGTGCCTGGAAGCCAAGAGCCACACCGATCCTGCACTCCTTTAAGTTTTGCGGACACAGGAGGATCAGTGGCTAACCCTGCTCAATTTGACAGTTGATAAAGTGGTGTTCGACAATGCTGCCAATCTGCTGAGCGCGCTGAAACAGGGCAAAATGACACACGTGCCGTGCATGGCACACGTCCTGAACTTAGTCGTGCAGCGATTCGTTGCCAAATACCCCAGGGGTCCAGGACGTCTTGTGGCAGGCCACTAAAATCTCTGGCCATTTCAGAAGATCTTACACGGCCATGGCTCGCCTTCCGCCATGCGTCTGATTTGTGACTACCCGACGCGATGGAACTCCACCTTGTATATGCTTGATAGGCTGCTCTAGCAGAAACGTGCAGTTAATGACTACCTGTACGAACTCTGTGGCAGGACAGGTTCTGGGAGCTTGTTTTTTTCTCACCGCGCCAGTGGTGATAAGATCACCAAACTGGTCAGTCTCAGCCAGGGCACCATCAGTGACATCCTACCTTACGCCTTCTTTCTGGAACGTGCATTGCATCATGCCATTGATCAAGCCGTCAAGGAGCAGGAAGATGAGGAAGTCGCAATGCTGGATGAATTCCCAGGGGGGCTACTCCATCTGAGACAAGTCGACAACAGGAGTCTGAAGAGGAGTCAGAGGAGGATGGTGCCGGGGCAGAGGAGGATCAAGAAGAGCATGCTTTAAACGTTTCTGGGATTCGTGGTGTTGTCCGTGGATGGGGGGAGGAGAACGAGGACGACATTATCCTGAATGATGAGCAGGAGCCAGGCCACTCCACCGCTTCCAGTTAAGTGCAAATTGGGGCCTTCATGCTCCAGTATTTGAAAAGGGACCCCCGTATAAAAAGCATAAAGGGCAAGGACCAATACTGGGTGGCAACGTACTTATACCCCCAGTACAAACAAAAAATGGCGGAAATGTTACCACCATCACAGAGGGCTGTCAGAATGCAGCACTTCCAGGCCTTGCTTTGAGAACTGCTGCATTCTGCTTTTGCGGGAGCTGAAAGAGGAATTTCCACTCACAGAGAAACAGTTGCGGGTACCAATCCAACAGCGCATGGAAGAAGAGGGCGGTTTGAAGATGTGTTGGTCACTTTGGATATGAGAGTATTTTTGCAGCCAACCCATCGACAACTGTCCTCCGGGTCCAGCCTAGACCGACAGGTGTCTGACTACATCAGGTTAACGGCCAATGTGGACGCTCTGAGAAGCAAAGAACCCCTGGACTACTGGGTGTGCAGGCTTGACCTGTGGCCAGGGCTGGCACAATTTGCCATGAAACTGTTTGCTTGCCCCTCATCCAGTGTCCTGTCCAAAACGACGTTCAGCGGAGCAGGGGGGAATTGTGACCTGTTGGGGAGAAAGTTGGCTAGAAGGTTGGAGGAGTGTTTAAACTAGGGACTGGGGAGGGAAATTAGATTATAGGAGGGGAAGATAGTGCAGATAGAGACCGGGGGCAAGGTAGTGGGATGGGGAGGAATGGAAGGAGGGACTAGTACAGTTCAGAAGGAAAAGTGTATGGTAAAAAATATACATAAACCTCTCAAATGTATGTATACTAATACCAGAAGCATGACTAATAAAACTGGGGAACTGGAATTAGTGATGTGTGGATGATAGCTATGACTGGGCATTTAATGTACAAGGCTACAGTCTATTTAGAAAGGATCCTCAAAACCAGAGAGGTGGGGGGTATGCCTTTATGTAAAGTCCTGTCTAAAGCCCACACTCTGGGAATATATAAGTGAGGGATTATTAATAGGAGTTTACTATAAACCACCTAATATACCAGAGTCCACAGAAAATCTACTACTAAACGAGATAGACAAGGCGGAAAATCATAATGAGGTGGTTATTATGGGGGACTTCAACTACCCAGATATAGACTGGGAAACTGAAACTTGTATATCTCATAAAGGAAACAGGTTCTTGTCAATAACCAAAGAGAATTATCTCTCCCAACTGGTTCAGGACCCGACAAGAGGGACGGCCATACTGGACTTAGTATTAACCAATAGGCCTGACAGAACAAAAGACGTGCAGGTTGGGGGACACCTGGGAAATAGGGAACATAAAGTAATAACCTTCCAATCATCGTTTCTACAGGCAGGAACAAAAATACCAAACTTCAAAAAAGCTAAACTTAGCCAACGAAGAGAGGCCATGGGCCTAACTAACTGGGACAAAATCCTCAAAAATAAAAATTCAGCCACAAAATGGGATATCTTTAAAAGCATCCTAAAATCTCATTGTGAGAGGTACATACAGTATGGGAATAAAAGGTTAAGGAAGAAAAAGAAACCAATGTGGATAAATAGAACTGTAAAGAAAGCAATAAATTACAAAAAGAAGGCATATAAATCACTAAAACAGGAGGGTAGCACGGAAGCACTGAAAACTACAAGGAAAAAAATAGAACATGTAAAAAACAAATAAAAGCGGCTAAACTAGAGACAGAGAGATTAATTGCCAAAGAGAGTAAAACTAATCCTAAAATGTTCTTCAATTATATAAGTGTTAAAAAGTATAAATCTGAAGGTGTCGGCCCTTTAAAGAGTAATGAGGGGGGAGTCGCAGAGAGCGACGAGGAGAAAGCAAAGCTGTTAAATATTTTTTTCTCCCATGTATTCACTGAGGAAAATAAACTGTCAGATGAAATGCTGAATGTAAAAATTAATTCCCCATTAAAAGTGTCCTGTCTGACCCAGGAAGAAGTACAACAGCGACTTAAAAAGATTAAAATAGACAAATCGCCAGGACCGGATGGCATAAACCCCCGTATCTTAAAGGGGTTGTCCAGGTTCAGAGCTGAACCTGGACATCCCTCCATTTTCACCCCGGCAGCCCCCCTGACATGAGCATCGGAGCAGTTCATGCTCCGATGCTCTCCTTTGCCCTGCGCTAAATTGCGCAGGGCAAAGGCATTTTTCTGAGTTCCGGTGACATACCGGGCTCTCTATGGGGCTGACAGGCAGCCCGGTGACATCACCGGCACTGATGGGCGGGATTTGGCTCTGCCCTAGCCAGTAAAACGGCTAGGGCAGAGCTAAAGCCCGCCCCTCAGAGCCGGTGACGTCACCGAACACACTGCTGGGCGGAAGTTACCGCCCGGCAGTGTGTTATTGAAAACACAAGAGCCTGTGCCCTGCGCAATCTAGCACAGGGCACTGGAGGGCATCGGAGCATGAGATGCTCCGATGCCAGGCTCAGGAGGGCTGCCGGGGTGAAAATAAGGGTATGTCCGGGTTCAGCTCTGAACCCGGACAACCCCTTTAAGGAAGTTAAGTAATGTCATAGCCAGACCCTTATTTCTGATATTTGCGGACTCTATACTGACATGGAATGTCCCACAGGATTGGCGCATGGCAAATGTGGTGCCAATATTCAAAAAGGGTCCACAAACAGAGCCTGGAAACTATAGGCTGGTAAGATTAATATCTATTGTGGGTAAACTGTTTGAAGGTTTTCTGAGAGATGCTATCTTAGAGCATCTCAACGGAAATAAGCAAATAACTCCATATCAGCATGGCTTCATAAGGGATCCGTCATGCCAAACTAATTTTATCAGTTTCTATGAGGAGGTAAGTTCTAGACTTGACAGCGGTGAATCAATGGATGTCGTAGATCTGGACTTCTCCAAAGCATTTGACACTGTACCACATAAAAGGTTAGTATATAAAATGAGAATGCTCGGACTGGGAGAAAATGTCTGTATGTGGGTAAGTAACTGACTGAGTGATAGAAAACAGAGGGTGGTTATTAACGGTACACACTCAGATTCTGTCACTGTCACTGGGGTACCTCAGGGGTCAGTATTGGGCCCTATTCTCTTCAATATATTTATTAATGATCTTATAGAAGGCTTGCATAGTAAAATATACATTTTCTCAGATGACACTAAACTGTGTAAAGTAATTAACACTGAAGAGGACAGTATACTACTACAGAGGGATCTGGATAGATTGGAGGCTTGGGCAGATAAGTGGCAGATGAGGTTTAACACTGACAAATGTAAAGTTATGCACATAGGAAGGAATAATGCAAGTCACCTGTACATACTAAATGGTAAAACACTCGGTAACACTGACATGGAAAAGGATCTAGGAATTTTTATAAACAGCAAACTAATCTGCAAAAACCAGTGTCAGGCAGTTGCTGCCAAGGCCAATAAGATAATGGGTTGCATCAAAAGGTGCATAGATGCCCGTGATAAGAACATAGTCCTACCACTTTACAAATCGCTAGTCAGACCACACATGGAGTACTGTATACAGTTCTGGGCTCCTGTGAACAAGGCAGACATAGCAGAGCTGGAGAGGGTCCAGAGGAGGGTAACTAAAGTAATAACTGGAATGGGGCAACTAAAGATTATCAAAATTAGGGTTATTCACTTTAGAAAAAAGACGACTGAGGGGAGATCTAATTACTATGTATAACTATATCAGGGGTCAGTACAGAGATCTATCCCATCATCTTTTTATCCCCAGGATACACAAACATAGAAGTGGATTCTTTACGGTAAGAGCAGTGAGACTATGGAACTCTCTGCCTGAGGAGCTGGTGATGGTGAGTACAATAAAGGAATTCAAGAGGGGCCTGGATGTATTTCTGGAGTGTAATAATATTACAGGCTACAGCTACTAGAGAGGGGTCATTGATCCAGGGAGCTATTCTGATTGCCTGATTGGAGTCGGGAAGGAATTTTTTATTCCCCTAGTGGGGAAGTGGGGAAAATTGGCTTCTACCTCACAGTTTTTTTTATTTATTTTACCTTCCTCTTGATCAACTTGCAGGATGACAGGCCGAACTGGATGGACAAATGTATTTTTTCTGCATTTTGTACTATGTTTCTATGTTACCCAGCTCACGACATTGTGGACTACCTCACATTTCTAAAAATGAATGAGACATGGATCTCGGAGGAATTCAACACATGGGAAAAGTCGACCATATTTGATTGAAATTCCTCATGACAGCCCACAAATGTCCGCCACCACCCAAAACAAATCATGGTCCCTGTCTTAGGTAAATACAGCGGCATAAAAGGCTTTTCATGTCCGTTGAATGCCTAATTTTTGAGGCCTGTACTGGCCAACAGTTACATTTTTATCCTGTGACCACCTAATGTACCTCCAGCCACAGAATCCAAAGTTCTTTGCTGTCAGGTGATGTCACTACCAGAGCTTTGAGACGTTCTCAAAGCTCTGTGTCTCCACCCCTGTGATGATGTCACTTAGGGTTGGAGGTTTTCTCACTGTTCTGTTTCTCCGCCCCTGTGATGAGGTCTTACTCTCAGCTGTCTCTCCTGCGTTTGATTTCTCTGCCTTTAAATCACCCCTCCTCCTATTGCAGGGCGTGGATTATATTTCTCCTTTCAGTTGTAGCTCTGCCTTGAGTATCTTCACTCCTTTAGCTACTAGTTCTCTGGACCTGTGTTCTGCTGCTGCAAGCACTCCGGATATTGCCAGCGGTCCTTGGATCCGTCTTCTCTACGGCTGCAGCTCCATCAGCTAAGTGTGCAGACTTTGTTATGTACCTGGTGATTTCCTGACTGGATCTGAGGTGGCCCCGGTTCCCTCCTTATTCTGTGTAGGGCATCGGAGGCCGTGCCCCTTCCACTATTGTAGGGGTTACAGGGCTCATCAGTCTAAGGTACGCGGGCATGCCTCGTTCCACCATTTGGATCCGGGCATGTGCTTTAGCAGCATAGGGAGAGTGTTGAGGGTCTGACAGGGGTCACCCTTTCTCTTCCCTAGTTTGGGTCCGGTCAGTAGCTCTTTTTACTGTGTATACTCTTGTTACCCTTAAACAGCCGTGACATTATAATCCACCAAAACCGTCCTTGTTGACATGGATCCGCTTTCTGGCCTGGTTGACCGCATGCAGGGTCTTTCTTTGGAAGTAGCGGATCTCCGTCAATCTCTGACTCAGCTACAAGCATTGGGCTCTGCTCCGGCTCATGGAGTCTGTTGCGAGCCAAAGGTCTCACTTCCGGAAACGTTCTCCGGGGGCAGTGAGAATTTTGTTCGCTTCAGAGAGGCATGTAAACTCCATTTTTGTTTGTGTCCCCACTCCTCTGGTAATGAGGAACAGAGGGTGAGGATTGTCATCTCCCTGCTCAGAGGTAATGCTCAGACTTGGGCTTTTTCGCTGCCATCAGGGGATCCTTCCCTGCGATCCGTGGAGAGGTTTTTTGTGGCCCTGGGGCAGATATATGATGACCCGGATCGTGTTGCTCTGGCAGAATCGAACTTACGTGTTCTATGCCAGAACAAACTGTCTGCGGAGCTTTATTGTTCTGAATTTCGGAGATGGGCAGCTGATTCAGGCTGGAATGATGCTGCACTCCGAAGTCAGTTCTGTCATGGTCTCTCAGAGGGTTTGAAAGATGCCTTTGCTTTCCATGAGAGACCAACATCCTTAGAGTCTGCCATGTCATTGGCGGTACGCCTTGACAGGCGTCTAAGGGAAAGAAACAAGACCTCTCCGTCCAGCCATTGTCAGTCTAGGGGCAATGGTGCGGACTCATTCAGTATGCAGGGGTCTCATCCTGTCTCGCTCCCCTCTGAGGAGGAGCCCATGCAGCTAGGCCGACTTGCCCCTGATAAAAGAGGATTTAGTCCTCAGAATATGGTGTGTTTTTGTTGTGGGGGCATAGGTCATTTGGCAAATGTTTGTCCGTCTAGGAGATTCCTGAACTGTACTAAGAGCGATAATAAGAGAAAAACCTCAAGAGGTAGATCATCAAGTTCTGCTTCATCTGCTACTTTGGGCAAAGTTGATGTGGGAATTGATGCTTTTCCTCTGACCTGCAGTTCCCGTTTTCTCCTGTCTGCCAGGGTGGCGCTAGAGAGCAAGGTCATTCCTTGTGAGATTTTTGTCGATAGTGGAGCGGCCGTCAATCTTATTGACACTCAATTTGTAGCTTTGCATGGGTTTCAGGTTTGTACATTAGAAAAGGATATACCTGTTTTTGCTATTGACTCTGCCCCACTCTCGCAGAGATCTCTGAAAGGCATTGTTCACAATATCCGGCTAGCTGTAGGTGACACTCATGTGGAGGAGATATCTTGTTTTGTCCTTAACGGATTGCCTTCTCCTCTAGTTTTGGGGCTACCCTGGCTCACTAGACATAACCCCACTATTGATTGGCAAGGAAGGCAAATAAATGAGTGGAGTGACTTTTGTAGAGAGAATTGTCTCACAGCCACTCTTGCTGAGGTGTCTACTAAAACTCTGCCATCATTTCTCTCTGATTTCTCGGATGTGTTTTCCGAGAGCGGCGTTCAGGAGCTACCTCCTCACCGGGAGTTTGACTGTCCCATTAACCTCATTCCCGGCGCCAAGCTGCCAAAGGCACGCCTCTACAATCTCTCACAACCGGAGAGACTCGCAATGCGAACCTATATCTCTGAGAGTCTCGAGAAGGGGCATATTCGTCCCTCAAAGTCGCCTGTTGCCGCGGGTTTTTTTTTTGTTAAAAAAAAAGATGGCTCTCTGAGACCTTGCTTAGATTTTAGGGAGCTGAACCGTATCACGATTCGCGATCCCTATCCCCTTCCTCTGATCCCGGACCTCTTCAACCAAATTGTTGGGGCCAAGGTGTTTTCCAAATTGGATCTGAGAGGCGCGTACAACCTGGTCAGGGTCAGAGAGGGGGATGAATGGAAAACGGCCTTTAATACCCCTAACGGGCATTTCGAGAATCTCGTTATGCCTTTCGGCCTGATGAATGCTCCGGCCGTCTTTCAGCATTTTGTTAATAGTATTTTCTATCATTTAATGGGGAAATTTGTATTGGTGTATCTTGATGATATTTTGATTTTTTCCCCTGATGTTCAGACTCATCAGGATCATCTTTTTCAGGTCCTGCAGATACTGCGGGAAAATAAACTGTATGCCAAGCTGGAGAAATGTCTTTTTATGGTATCAGAGATTCAATTTCTGGGTTTTCTCCTCTCTGCTTCTGGTTTTCGCATGGATCCGGAGAAGGTCCGTGCTGTGCTGGAGTGGGAGCTTCCTGAAAATCAGAAGGCATTGATGCGCTTTCTGGGTTTTGCTAACTACTACAGAAAGTTCATTTTGAATTATTCCTCTATTGTCAAACCCCTTACTGACATGACAAAAAAGGGGACGGATTTTTCCTCTTGGTCGGAGGAGGCGCTTGCAGCCTTTTCTAAGATTAAAGAGAGTTTTGCGTCTGCTCCCATCTTGCTGCATCCCGATGTTTCCTTACCTTTTATTGTTGAGGTGGATGCTTCCGAGGTGGGTGTGGGTGCAGTTTTGTCCCAGGGCCCCTCTCCTGCCAAATGGCGACCTTGTGCCTTTTTCTCTAGAAAACTCTCCCCGGCAGAGAGAAACTATGATGTGGGAGATAGGGAGTTGTTGGCCATCAAGTTGGCTTTCGAGGAATGGCGCCATTGGTTGGAGGGGGCCAGGCACCCTATCACCGTTTTTACCGACCATAAGAATCTGGCGTACCTGGAGTCGGCCAGGCGTATGAATCCGAGACAGGCCAGATGGTCTCTGTTCTTCTCCAGATTTAATTTTGTTGTTACTTTCCGCCCTGGGATCAAGAATGTGAAGGCTGATGCTCTCTCTCGCTGTTTTCCGGGAGGAGGAAACTCCGAGGACCCGGGTCCCATTTTGGCGGAGGGGGTAGTTGTTTCTGC
This sequence comes from Bufo gargarizans, assembly GCF_014858855.1. Taxonomy (NCBI): domain Eukaryota; kingdom Metazoa; phylum Chordata; class Amphibia; order Anura; family Bufonidae; genus Bufo; species Bufo gargarizans. The sequence goes on from NC_058084.1 coordinate 239,496,517, forward strand.
TCTATATTCCGATTTGGAGGCCGAGGTCCAGGCTGCCCAGTCTGAGGCACCTGCCCGTTGTCCCTCCGGGAAGTTGTTCGTGCCTCCTGAGCTACGTCACAAACTCTTTAAGGAACATCATGATACAGTTCTTGCTGGTCACCCCGGGAGTAGAGCCACGGTAGATCTCATTGCTCGGAGATTTTGGTGGCCGGCTCTTCGTAAGTCTGTGGAGGGTTTTGTGGCGGCTTGTGAGACGTGCGCTCGCGCTAAGGTCCCTCGTTCACGACCTTCAGGTTCCCTTCTCCCGTTACCCATACCTTCCCGTCCTTGGACACACCTGTCCATGGACTTTATCACGGATCTTCCTCGTTCCTCGGGGAAGTCGGTGATCCTGGTGGTCGTGGACCGTTTTAGCAAGATGGCTCATTTCGTTCCTTTCCCTGGTTTACCCAATGCTAAAACGTTGGCGCAAGCTTTTGTCGATCATATTGTTAAATTGCACGGCATTCCCTCTGAGATTGTTTCCGATAGAGGCACGCAGTTTGTGTCCAGGTTCTGGAAGGCTTTCTGTTCTCGCCTGGGGGTTCGGCTGTCCTTCTCTTCTGCTTTTCACCCGCAGTCGAATGGTCAGACTGAGCGCCTCAATCAGAATCTGGAGACATATTTGCGCTGTTTTGTGGCAGAGAACCAGGAGGATTGGTGTTCATTTCTCCCTCTTGCTGAGTTTGCTTTGAACAACCGTCGTCAGGAATCTTCTGATAAGTCACCATTTTTTGGTGCATATGGGTTCCATCCGCAGTTTGGGACATTCTCGGGAGGGGCTCTTTCTGGTTTACCTGAGGAGGAGAGATTTTCCTCGTCTTTGTCTACCATTTGGCAAAAGATTCAGAGTAATCTCAGAAAGATGAGTGAGAAGTATAAGCGTGTGGCTGATAAGAGACGTGTGCCTGGTCCGGACCTGAATGTGGGTGATCTGGTGTGGTTGTCTACAAGAAATATTAAACTGAAGGTTCCCTCCTGGAAATTGGGCCCCAAGTTTATTGGGCCTTATAAAATTTTGTCAGTCATCAATCCTGTTGCCTTCCGCCTTGATCTTCCACGGGTTTGGAAGATACATAATGTTTTTCACAGATCTCTCTTAAAACCATATGTCCAGCCCACGGTACCCTCCTCTTTGCCTCCTCCTCCGATTTTGGTTGATGGCAATCTGGAGTTTGAGGTTTCCAGAATTGTGGACTCTCGCATTGTCCGCGGTTCTCTTCAGTACCTCGTTCATTGGAAGGGTTATGGTCCTGAGGAGAGGATGTGGGTTCCGATGTCGGACATTAAAGCCACTCGCCTTATCAGGGCATTTCATAGGGCTCATCCTGGGAAGGTGGGTCCTGGGTGTCCGGAGTCCACCCGTAGAAGGGGGGGTACTGTCACTACCAGAGCTTTGAGACGTTCTCAAAGCTCTGTGTCTCCACCCCTGTGATGATGTCACTTAGGGTTGGAGGTTTTCTCACTGTTCTGTTTCTCCGCCCCTGTGATGAGGTCTTACTCTCAGCTGTCTCTCCTGCGTTTGATTTCTCTGCCTTTAAATCACCCCTCCTCCTATTGCAGGGCGTGGATTATATTTCTCCTTTCAGTTGTAGCTCTGCCTTGAGTATCTTCACTCCTTTAGCTACTAGTTCTCTGGACCTGTGTTCTGCTGCTGCAAGCACTCCGGATATTGCCAGCGGTCCTTGGATCCGTCTTCTCTACGGCTGCAGCTCCATCAGCTAAGTGTGCAGACTTTGTTATGTACCTGGTGATTTCCTGACTGGATCTGAGGTGGCCCCGGTTCCCTCCTTATTCTGTGTAGGGCATCGGAGGCCGTGCCCCTTCCACTATTGTAGGGGTTACAGGGCTCATCAGTCTAAGGTACGCGGGCATGCCTCGTTCCACCATTTGGATCCGGGCATGTGCTTTAGCAGCATAGGGAGAGTGTTGAGGGTCTGACAGGGGTCACCCTTTCTCTTCCCTAGTTTGGGTCCGGTCAGTAGCTCTTTTTACTGTGTATACTCTTGTTACCCTTAAACAGCCGTGACAGGTGATCACCTATTGGCTAATTTTTGGTGCCTGTACTGGCCGACAGTTACATATTTATCCTGTGACCGCCTAATGTACCTCCAGCCACAGAATCCAAAGTTCTTTGCTGTCAGGTGAATGCCTATTGGCTAATTTTTGGGGCCTGCATTGGCCGACAGTTACAATTTTATCCTGTGACCGCCTAATGTACCTCCAGCCACATAAACCTAAAAAGTTTGTGTGCTGTCAGGTGAATGCCTATTGGCTAATTTTTTGGGCCTGTACTGGAGTGGCAAGTTTTAACAACAATACTTAGTGCACCAATCACTAACATCTCATAAGACCTTATAAAATGTGAAGCTGTGTGTACCGTGAGAAAAAAAATCACATCATTAGGGATTTATGCAATGGCGCTTTTTTAAAACACTCGATCTGCATATACATCGATTGTTATAACATTCATGTGAAATGGAATCAAATACACTGGTTTAATGCCAAATTACTTACAGTGATCAGAAATTCTACCTCAATGTCGCGAAAATTGTTGCCAACAATCTTTTCTGATCGCATCCAACTTCGGTGTGGAAGAAACCCAGTTGCTGTAGAAGGCCGTGCATATTATACGCATGCGCATAGGCAAAAATGACATTGCCGATATTTCGCATTTAAAAAAATTATGAATGCAGATCGCAAATTCGAATAATACATCTGGTATGTCACTATTCATGTTGTGGTATGATTTGTCCACTTCTTGTAAATATTTGGTGGCAGAAAATATGAGCTGAAGGTTTTTAAACCTTCATTAAAGTGATTGGGGCCTGCCGCGAACTTGCTGTTCGGGAACATTTGATCACGTTCGTGAACAGTCCGGCCCATGTTCGTCCATCACTAGTCGCCCCAAAATTGCACTATGAACTAATAATTGGGAGAGACTTCCCCTGTTTCCCAGCACTATGGCCGGATACGAAAGTTACCGATACCCGGGAGACAGATGTGACCCTAGTAGAGTGGCCCGGCACAGGAGGGAGACCAGAACCCTGGGAAACTGAGTCAGAAGGGTCAGCATTAAGGATGACCGCCACTTCGGTCAAGAGGGGTAGACAACCCCACTAAATGTAATGGTGGGAGACATGGAGGACTTGCCACTGGGTCCGGAGTTGGCAGACCTCAACGTCTCCGGAGATAACTTTGGTACAGCACAGCACCAGGACCCGACTCTATCTCGAGCCTGGGAAAACGTGGTAGTAGTTGAGGGTGAGCTGCAACAACCGGGGGCCGAGTCTATGTTCCCCCGTTTTGTGGTTTAACAGGAGATGCTGTACCGGGTAAATCAACTTTGGGGTGAGCATATTGAACAGCTGGTGGTGCCCAAGGCTTATCGCAAGCTCGCGTTGGAGTTAGCCCACCAACATGTTCTTGGGGGACACCTGGGCCAGCAGAAAATGCAGGACCAGATTCTACAGCGGTTCTACTTGCCCAGTGTGTTCAGAAAGGTCGAAGAGTATTGCAAGTCTTGCCCAAATTGCCAGATAACCAGCCCCCAGACACATTTCAGTATTCCCCTGGTCCCTCTCCCGATTATTGAGGTTCCATTCGAGTGGATCGCTATTGATCTCATAGGCCCAGTACCGAAGTCCGCTAGAGGGCACCAACACATCTTAGTCGGTACCCGGAGGCCGTGCCGCTGCGTCATACATCAGCCAAACTCGTAGCTAAGGAGTTAATGGAGATTTTTTTCTCGAGTGGGTCTGCCTAAGGAGGTTCTGACTGACCAAGGGACCCCGTTTATGTCCAAGTTCATGAGGGAACTCTGTAAGTTGCTCCACATAAAACAGCTATGGACATCTGTGTATCATCCGCAAATGGATGGCCTGGTAGAGAGGTTTAATTAAACACAAAAAATAGAGTGGTGTCTAAGGATGGGAGGAACTGGGACCTTCTTCTGCCCTATCTCATGTTCGCAGTGCGAGAAGTGCCCCAGGCCTCTACTGGGTTCTCGCTCTTCGAACTGCTATATGGCAGACACCCTCGTGGTCTGTTGGAAGTGGCCAAACATCCCACACCGCACAAAAGTGTTGTTGAGTACGTCACCCAGATGCAGGGACAGATTGAAACAGTGTTGCCTCTGGTTAGGGAGCATATGGAGGCAGCACATGGAGCCTAGAGTAGGGTCTATGATAGGCAGGCTCGGGTCCAGAACTTTAACCTGGGTGATCGGGTGTTGGTTCTGGTACCGACTGTAGACGGTAAGTTCCTAGCTAGGCAGGGGTCCTACGAGATACTTGAAAAAATTGGAGAGGTAGATTACAAGGCACACCAGCCAGGTGTACCATGTGAATCTCCTCAAACCCTGGAAAGATAGGGACACCTGTATGGAAGACAGCTCACGGCCAGGGTTCCTAGCGGTTTCGGCCCTTCTGTTTGAAGCAAGGGAAGCGGCTTCCACAGTGAAAATTGCTTACCGGCTCTTCTCAAAACAGGCTCAGGAAGCCATGGAGTTCATTAGTTGGAACACGGATGTGATCTCGGACCTCCCTGGATGCACATCCATAATCTGGCATGACATTGTCACTGAGCCTCAGGCAAAAGTCTGGTTAAAACCATACCGGGTACCCGAGGCTCGACGACAAGCCATCGTGGAGGAAGTGCAGCTAATGCTCCAGCTAGGCGTCATCGAGGAATCAAAAAGTGAATGGGCCAGTCCGATAGTCTTAATACCCAAAACAGACGGGACATTGCGGTTCTGTAACGATTTCCGCAAACTGAATGAGGTGTCCAAGTTGAGTCGAGTAGATGAGCTTATTGAGAAGTTATGCCAAGCCTGGAATTTTTCTGTGTTGGACCACACCAAAGGTTACTGGCAGGTACCCTTGACGGAGGCTGCCAAGGAAAAAACGGCTTTCATCATGCCAGAGGGGCTGTATCAGTACAAGGTATTACCTTTTGGTCGACATGGCGCTTCCGCCATGTTTCAAAGGCTAATGGACATTGTACTCCGTCCACATCGTCGGCTCCGACGTACCTGGACAATATAGTTGTCCTTAGCACCGACTGGGAAAGTCACCTTCCTAAAGTACAGGCTGTAGTTGACTCCCTTAGGAAGACTGGCTTAACCGCTAACCCAAAAAAGTGCGCGATAGGGTTAGAAGAGACCAAGTACATGGGGTAAGTGCTACGGTCCAGTTGAATGAGCATGCGGAAAAGGCCTTCTCTGCTTTGAAGTCGGCCCTGTGTGAGTCCCCGGTATTGGTCACGCCAGACTTCAAGAGGGAGTTTGTGGTACAGACCGATGCCTCTGAAGTAGGCCTTGGAGCTGTACTCTCTCAGGACATCAATGGGGAGGAACATCCTGTTGCTTTCCTGAGCCAAAAGCTTACCCCAGCCGAGACTAGGTACAGTATAGTGGAGAGAGAGTGTCTGGCTTTTAAGTGGGCACTCGAGTCTCTCCGCTATTATCTGTTGGGGAGAAAGTTCCGTCTGGTTACCGACCACTCCCCTCTCAAGTGGATGAGCCAAGTCAAAAAGAGGAATGCTCGGGTCACCAGGTGGTTCTTGTCTTTACAAAACTTAAAGTTTTCTGTGGAACATAGGGCAGGCAGGTTACAGGGAAACGCAGATGCCCTGTCTCGCGTACACTGTCTGGCAAGTGTTCACTTGTTGATGTAAGAGCCGGTAATTTTAAGTGTCAGCGGCAGTTAGTGCTGACTGACGCTATTTGTTATTTAGTATGGCTGTAAAGCCGATCTGGGCTGACTCTTACTGAGAGCATCCAAAGTGCATGGTGGGTGGCTTCTCCGCACGCCCCAGGCCGGAATAAAAAAGTCTCAGCTGTGCGGATTTTACCTCCATCTGACAGTGAAGCTGTGGAGCCTCTGTGCTGAAGGCTGAACACTGCAAACAGGTGTGCAGGCCGCCTGAAAGAGGCCAGTGAATTTTTCTGTGGCTGAGCTTTCAGCCGGGTGGGAACTTACACCTAGGATTCCAGGTGAACACTGTGTTATTTTGCTGTGTGTGAACAAGCACCAAGACTGTTATGTTTTTGTTGAGTGTGAATAAAACACTGAAGTTTGATTTACATCCTGGTTTCTTGCCTCTATACTGCGTCCGCTAACCTGTCTACCAGAGCAAATCCCCACAACAGTGACTCCACCTGTTCATGTCCCTCACTTATATCTTCCCGGAGTGTGGGCTTTAGACAGGATTTTACATAAAGGCACACCCGTCCCCCTCTCCAGTTTTGACGATCCTTTCTAAACAGACTGTAAGGGCTCGTTCACACAAACGTTTTTTGCGTTCCGTATACGGGCCGTTTATTGCGTTCTGTATACGGTACCATTCATTTCAATGGGTCTTCGGTATGTCACTTCGGTATGTCCGCATTTCAATTACATTTTGTCACATTTTGAGTCTTGTCCTATTATTGTCCACAAACCGCATTCCGTGACTCCATTCAAGTCAATGGGTCCGCAAAAAAAACAGAACACATACGGAAATGCATCCGTATGACTTCCGTATCTGTTCCATTTTTGCGGAACCATCTATTGAAAATTTTATGCGCAGCCCAATTTTTTCTATGTAATTACTGTATACTGTATATGCCATATGGAAAAATGGAACGGAAAAATGGAACAGAAACAAAAAACGGAACAACAGATCCGTGAAAAACGGTCCGAGAAAACACTGAAAAAGCCTTACAGTTGTCTGAACAAGCCCTAACCCTGTAAATTAACCGCCCAGTCATAGCTATCATCCAGCAATGTCTCCCACTATGTATGTATTCCCACTATGTCATAGTCCTCCTCACACATCACTAATTCCAGTTCCCTAGTTTTTTCAGTCAGTCAGGCTTCTGGCATTAGTGTACATACAAATGAGAGGTTTATGTACATTTTTTACCCTACACCTTTTACTTATGAACTGTTCTAGTCCCTCCTTCCATTCCTCGCCCAGTTCCATTACCTCGCCCCAGTTCTCTACCTGCACTATCTTCCCCTCCTATAATGAAATTACCCTCCACCCAGTCCTTAATTTAAACACTCCTCCAACCTTCTAGCCATCTTTCTCCCCCATGCACAAAAGCTGGCTATAAGCAGTTGAATGTTTATTTTCTGCTGCATATTTTGCATCAGCATGTAGACATAGATTGGGCAAGGTTTGTTCCAGCTTAAGCCAAAACTTGATATCCAAATTTTATGAGTTATTCTGCCACATAACAGAAGACACTAATGTTGTATTGTCTGTTAGAAATAATTTAACTGTATATTTAAATATTTCAACATTGTGTAAATATGATAAATAAATAATAGGCAATAGTCCATGTACGGCACATTTTTAATAGGTTTCCTCAGTATATCAAGAATAAGATATTATCTTTTTGTACAGTGCGCACAATATTATACAGTCCTGATCAAAAGTTTAAGATAACTTGAAAAATGGCAAAAAATCATATTTAGTATAGCTGGATCTTAACAAGGTTCCAAGTAGAGCTTCAACATGCAACAAGAAGAAATGGGAGTGAGACAAAACATTTTTTGAGCATTCAATTTAATGAAAACAATGAATAAACTGAAACAGGTTGTTTTTCAGTTGATCAAAGGTTTAGGCCCACATGCCTTTAAAAGGCCAAATCTGTGCAAAGATGTGGATTAATTGTCATTTTCTGTCAGGTAGTCACACATTGTGATGGCAAAGGCAAAGAAAACTCTCCCTTTTTCAACGTGGTCAGTTTGTTGAACTGCATAAGCAGGGTCTCTCACAGCGCGCCATCGCTGCTGAGGTGGGATGCAGTAAGACAGTCATTTGGAATTTCTTAAATGATCCTGAGGGTTATGGAACAAAAAAGTAAAGTGGAAGACCCAAAAAAATGTAATCAGCACTGAGCCGGACGATCCTCGACCCAAATTAAGGCCCTTACTGGTGCTGACTGCAGCCCCATAACCATCAGACGGCATCTGAGACTGAAGGGCATCACAAACAAAAAACGTCTTCATAGACCTTGTCTCCTTGAACGCCACAGAACTGCTCGTTTGGACTTTGTAAGTTAACACCAAACATGGGACATTAAGGTGGAATAAAGTTTTAATCTTTGATGAGAATTTTTTTTACCTTGATGGTCTTGATGGTTTCCATCGTTACTGGCATGACAAACAGATCCCACCTGAGATGTTTTCTACTCGCCACAGTGGAGGGGGCGCCATAATGGTCTGGGGTGCTTTTTTCTTCAGTGGAACAATAGATCTTCAGGAATTGAAGGCCCTCATCTGTGTGGTAATCTGTGTGGTAACGACTGGGTTTTTCAACAGGACAATGCTACAGTACACAATGCCCGCAGGACAAGGGACTTCTTCCAGGAGAATAACATCACTCTTTTGGCCCATCCTTCGTGTTCCCCTGATCTACATCCAATTGAGAACCTTTGGGGATGGACGGCAAGGGAAGTTTACAAAAATGGACAACAGTTCCAGACAGTAGATGGCCTTTGTGCGGCCGTCTTCACCACTTGGAGAAATGTTCCCACTCACCTCATGGAAACGCTTGCATCAAGAATGCCGAAACCATTTTTGGAAGTAATAAACAATAACGGCGGAACTACTTATTACTGAGTTCATGTTTAGAAGTTGGATTTCTGTTTTGGGGGGGGGTTAGTTTTTTTTTTGTTTTTTTGGGGAGGTTTTGTCCTAAACTTTTGATCAGCTGAAAAACAGCCTGTTTCAGATTATTCGTTGTTTTCATTAAATTGAATGCTCAAAATTTTTTTTGTCTCACTCCTATTTCTTCTTGTTGCATGTTGAAGCTCTACTTGGAACCTTGTTAAGATCCAGCCATGCTAAATATGATTTTTTGCCATTTTTCAAGTGGTCTTAAACTTTTGATCAGGACTGTATATATATATATATATATATATATACAGTACAGACCAAAAGTTTGGACACACCTTCTCATTCAAAGAGTTCTATTTATTTTCATGACTATGAAAATTGTAGATTCACACTGAAGGCATCAAAACTATGAATTAACACATGTGGAATTGTATACATAACAAAAATGTGTGAAACAACTGAAAATATGTCATACTCTAGGCTCTTCAAAGTAGCCACCTTTTGCTTTGATTACTGCTTTGCACACTCTTGGCATTCTCTTGATGAGCTTAACGAGGTAGTCACCTGAAATGGTTTTCACTTCACAGGTGTGCCCTGTCAGGTTTAATAAGTGGGATTTCTTGCCTTATAAATGGGGTTGGGACCATCAGTTGTGTTGTGGAGAAGTCAGGTGGATACACAGCTGATAGTCCTACTGAATAGACTGTTAGAATTTGTATTATGGAAAGAAAAAAGCAGCAGCAAAAGTAAAGAAAAACTAGTGGCCATCATTACTTTAAGAAATGAACGTCAGTCAGTCCGAAAAATTGGGAAAACTTTGAAAGTGTCACCAAGTGCAGTCACAAAAACCATCAAGCGCTACAAAGAAACTGGCTCAAATGTGGACCGCCCCAGGAAAGGAAGACCAAGAGTCACCTCTGCTGTGGAGGATAAGTTCATCCGAGTCACCAGCCTCAGAAATTGCAGGTTAACAGCAGCTCAGATTAGAGACCAGGTCAATGCCACACAGAGTTCTAGCAGCAGACACATCTCTAGAACAACTGTTAAGAGGAGACTGTGTGAATCAGGCCTTCATAGAATATCGTCTAGGAAACCACTGCTAAGGACAGGCAACAAGCAGAAGAGACTTGTTTGGGCTAAAGAACACAAGGAATGGACATTAGACCAGTGGAAATCTGTGCTTTGGTCTGATGAGTCCAAATTTGAGATCTTTGGTTCCAACCACTGTGTCTTTGTACGATGTAGAAAAGGTGAACGGATGGACTCTACATGCCTGGTTCCCACCGTGAAGCATGGAGGAGGAGGTGTGATGGTGCTTTGCTGATGACACTGTTGGGGATTTATTCAAAATTGAAGGCATACTGAACCAGCATGGCTACCACAGCATCTTGCAGCGGCATGCTATTCCATCCGGTTTGCGTTTAGTTGGACCAACATTTATTTTTCAACAGGACAATGATCCCAAACACACCTCCAGGCTGTGTAAGGGCTATTTCACCATGAAGGAGAGTGATGGGGTGCTGTGCCAGATGACCTGGCCTCCACAGTCACCGGACCTGAACCCAATCGAGATGGTTTGGGGTGAGCTGGACCGCAGAGTGAAGGCAAAAGGGCCAACAAGTGCTAAGCATCTCTGGGAACTCCTTCAAGACTGTTGGAAGACCATTTCAGGTGACTACTTCTTGAAGCTCATCAAGAGAATGCCAAGAGTGTGCTACTTTGAAGAACCTAGAATATGACATATTTTCAGTTGTTTCACACTTTTTTGTTATGTATATAATATATATACAGTACAGACCAAAAGTTTGGACACACCTTCTCAAAGAGTTTTCTTTATTTTCATGACTATGAAAATTGTAGATTCACACTGAAGGCATCAAAACTATGAATTAACACATGTGGAATTATATACATAACAAAAAAGTGTGACACAACTGAAAATATGTCATATTCTAGGTTCTTCAAAGTAGCCACCTTTTGCTTTGATTACTGCTTTGCACACTCTTGGCATTCTCTTGATGAGCTTCAAGAGGTAGTCACCTGAAATGGTCTTCCAACAGTCTTGAAGGAGTTCCCAGAGATGCTTAGCACTTGTTGGCCCTTTAGCCTTCACTCTGCGGTCCAGCTCACCCCAAACCATCTTGACTGTGGAGGCCAGGTCATCTGGCGCAGCACCCCATCACTCTCCTTCATGGTCAAATAGCCCTTACACAGCCTGGAGGTGTGTTTGGGGTCATTGTCCTGTTGAAAAATAAATGATGGTCCAACTAAACGCAAACCGGATGGAATAGCATGCCGCTGCAAGATGCTGTGACATCCAGTGTACTTTTTACGTAGACGGTGTCCGCTGATGACAGCGACAGTACCTGCGCTACATCAACTGTATAATGTTTGCGCATCCCAAATAGCTGTGAAATTCCCTGTAATTTTTTATTAGCCACTGGTGACAGCAGCAACATTACCTGCGCTACAGCTTACATTTGTATTCGGGTCGTCTATATATGTGAGACCTACCTATCTACTTCTAAAGCAGTATAGGTCTGCCGAGACTGCTGTACGGAGGGTAGGCTAAAGGGGCCAACCCCCAATGAGTTGTTGTAATAATGGGATTGGGAGGGTGGGGCAAACGAGCTGACACTGGTGAGGAGAGGGGGAAAGGCAGAGTCTTATAAATGCGAGACCCCGCCTCCCCTCATACAAACACAGCAAATATATATTTGCTTATCGGGTCGTCTATATATGTGAGACCTACCTACCTACTTAAAAGCAGTAGAGGTGTGCCGAGACTGCTTACGGAGGGTAGGCTAAGGGGGCCAAAAGTCACAAACATAGCTTAAATGTTATATGTTTATTTACAATCACAATACTAGATTACTGAAGGCACTAGACATTTCAACCTGTGGGTTTGGTATATATCGGGCATAACAAGCCGACTTCCACCTGCCTAACTTCTTAATTACATGTACTGGGACATTGTGCTTAGATGCGGCGGAGGCCGCCCCGATGCGCATAGAATGCCCAGTAATCGAGCTGGGGTCGACACCAATGTTTCTCAACAAAATACGGATGAATTTGAGGAACTTTGTGCAACTGAAAGGAGCAGAACCTAACCGAAGCAGAGGTGCCTCACCCGGGGTTTCCTTAATAAACTGTAACCACTCTCGAATAGTTCTGACAGGACACCATTTTTTACCAGTAGGAAAGTTTTTAACTTCAGTCAGCTGTCCTGGGCGTGTCGTCTTTGTAGAGGTTAGCGCATAAATGTAACATGACCCGTCCCAAGAGAGCTGACTCTTCCTCAGATAATTTTTACAGCTCGAAGCGCAGGTGAATTCGTCTGGTCTGAGGAAACCATAGAAAGCCAGATACATGGTTGTCTTTATCAGTAAGCTAGTATATTCACCAAATGGATATCCTTGCAACATATCAGACAAGGACCTGAACATCTTCCCTGTAAATGGCTGCCGGGAAGGACGGGTGACAGCAGAGCCTTTCTGTATACCCTTCAGAAACATTCTGATAGGATGCACAGAAAACAATGATGGTAGATGGGGATGCTTTAAATACAAATGATGTTGTATCCTGGCCAGATATGATTTAATAGTACTGTAAGACAGCTTCAGGTGTGAGTGGGAAAATGCACCAAATGCCAGTAGATAAGATATATATCCTGCTCCCTCTGACGGGTGCGTTCTCTTAAAATCACAGAATGACGCCCAAGCTTTCTTATACATCCTTAAGGTGTTATCGGATAGCGATCTAGTCATAAGAGACCTAGCAGTGGTAAGGTGAGCCGCTAGTCCATAACTAATTGGTCGAACTCGGGAATGGTTGCCGGTGTGCGGCCTGCCTGTGGAGAGACCTGAAAGAAGAGCGACAGGTTACCCCTTGTTAAAGCATCCGCCGCTACGTTAGCTTGCCCCCTAATGTGATCGCATATAATATGGTAATTATATTAAAGTGATAACCTTAACGATATGCCATTCCACTGTGACAGGAACTCATCCCACATGACTAAATCTGCCATCGCATTCTGATCTATGACTACCAGGCTATCTTGATCGTGAGCATGTTTTAACAGCTTCAATAGTCTAGCGATGAACGACCTGCCTTGTGGAATGATGCGTGTAGCGAAGTTGAACATGCCAAGCAGTGACTGGAGCTCTGCTTTGGTGACAGTCCTGACACGTGCTAACCTGTGAACTGTCTCCTTAACTCTAATCAATTTGTCCTGCGGGAGACTATCTTCCATCTTAATAGTGTTTAAGCAAATGCCGAGAAACGTGATGGTAGTATCAGGACCTTCCACCTTGTATGGGGCAACGGGGGCCCTGAGATCTGCAAACGTCGCTTGTAGCACCTGTAGGTCCTGAGGCGCATGTGTAGGTCCCCAGTGGCAGAACCGAAAGATGTGGACACCATAGAAATTACTGTGAAGCACCCAGCGAGTACCGGCTGACCCATGACAGTGAACTAACGCATGCAAGTCATCGCCTGTAGTAATGACAGGACCTGAACCAGTCTGAGGCCTCATGCACACGACCGTATTTTTTAACGTCCCGCAAAACATGGTTCCGTTGTACCGTGATCCGTGCCCGTTTTTTCTTCCGTGGGTCTGCCGTGATTTTGGGAGGATCCACGGACATGAAAAATGAAATAAAATTCTAAGTCAAGTTTGCCATTGAAATGATAGGAAAAAACGGACACGGATCACGGACACGGATGACAATCTTGGGTGCATCCGTGATTTTCACGGACCCATTGACTTGAATGGGCCCGTGAACCGTTGGCCGTGAAAAAAATAGGACAGGTCATATTTTTTTCACGGCCTAGAAACACGGGTCACGGGCAAGGTGTAAAAACGGCCCCATTGAAAGTCAATGGAGCCGCAGAAAAAAACGTAAAACGGCACAACGGCCACGGGTGCACACAACGGTCGTGTGCATGAGGCCTGACTCTGTAGTCGTGACGGACGTATCGAATCGTTGCCTGTAGTCGTGACAGGACTTAATTCGTCTGTAGTCGTGACTAGTGATGAGCGGCAGGGGTCATATTTGAATTCGCGATATTTCGGCAATATGGGTAATATGCAAATGTCCGTAATGCGAATTTTCATAATACAAATTTTTTCTAGCGAATTTTTCAACTTACAACTATTAGACAAAGAAGATTATAGCACTATATTAGCTAAATTGTTCTATATTAGTTTTTTTTTTCGAATATTCGCTATATTGCTATAACTTTGTTTTTTCAAATTTTCGTAATATTCTAAAACAAGAATATATAGCAATATAGCGAATATAAAAAAAAATGAATATAGAGCAATTTTGCTAATAGTGCTATAATCTTTGTCTAATAGTTGTAAGTTGAAAAATTTGCAATAAAAATGTCATATTACGAAAATTCGCATTACGAAAATTCGCAAACAACACTACTCCTAAAGTCAAATATACTGCAGCCTTCTCATTGGCCCACAAGCTAGAAGCAGGGAGGGATCATGTGTACTGATTTAAAAAAAAAATCGAATATTCGAAATTACAAATATATATTACTATATTCGAAATATTCTCAAATTTTCAAAGTTCGCTATAAAAATTTGAAATTCAAATATTCGTGATCAACACTAGTCGTGACAGACGTATCGAATCGTTGCCTGTAGTCGTGACAGGACTTAATTAGTCTGTAGTCGTGACAGACATATCGAATCGTTGCCTGTAGTCGTGACAGGCCTTAACGTATCTGCGGACGTGACAGACATATGGACAGCTGTGTGTATCTAGGACGTAACATGCGTACCGTAGCGTGTGGCCTATAGTCATGACAGGCTATTTATTTATTTTTATCACATGTGAGTTGTGGAAGACTACCACAATAGTACTATAACTGAAGTTGTTTGCTTGTGGATGCCAAAAACAGCTATAAGACTAAATACATAAACAGAGTGTTAGCTACTACTGGATATAACCTAAACTACCCTACTCTAAGATAAATCGTAGCTTACATGACCTGGATGCGTGCATGTCAGATAAATACGCAGCCGCTTCTAATCGCAGAGATCCTTATATGCCGGAGATATCTAGGAAAAGCACAGTAGAGCTATAAATAAGTACTAACATAATAAATCGGACTTCTTTTAAAAAAAAATATATTATTATTATTATTTTTTTTTATATATATATATATATATATATATATATAAATATATATATACCGTACAGACCAAAAGTTTGGACACACCTAGTCATTCAAAGAGTTTTCTTTATTTTCATGACTATGAAAATTGTAGATTCACACTGAAGGCATCAAAACTATAAATTAACATGTGATATTATATACTTATCAAAAAAGTATGAAACAACTGAAAATATATCATATTCTAGGTTCTTCAGAGTAGCCACCTTTTGCTTTGATTACTGCTTTGCACACTCTTGGCATTCTCTTGATGAGCTTCAAGAAGTAGTCACCTGAAATGGTCTTCCAACAGTCTTGAAGGAGTTCCCAGAGATGCTTAGCACTTGTTGGCCCTTTTGCCTTCACTCTGCGGTCCAGCTCACCCCAAACCATTTGATTGAGTTCAGGTCCGGTGACTGTGGAGGCCAGGTCATCTGGCGCAGCACCCCATCACTTTCCTTCATGGTCAAATAGCCCATACACAGCCTGGGGGTGTGTTTGGGGTCATTGTCCTGTTGAAAAATAAATGATGGTCCAACTAAACGCAAACCGGATGGAATAGCATGCCACTGCATGCTATTCCCCAACAGTGTCACCCGCAAAGCCCCCCCAAACCATCACACCTCTTCCTCCATGCTTCACGGTGGGAACCAGGCACGTAGAGTCCATCCGTTCACCTTTCTTGCGTCGCACAAAGACACAGTGGTTGGAACCAAAAATCTCAAATTTGGACTCATCAGACCAAAGCACAGATTTCCACTGGTCTAATGTCCATTCCTTGTGTTCTTTAGCCCAAACAAGTCTCTTCTGCTTGTTGCCTGTCCTTAGCAGTGGTTTCCTAGCAGATATTCTACCATGAAGGCCTGATTCACACAGACTCCTCTTAACAGTTGTTCTAGAGATGTGTCTGCTGCTAGAACTCTGTGTGGCATTGACCTGGTCTCTAATCTGAGCTGCTGTTAACCTGCGATTTCTGAGGGTGGTGACTCGGATGAACTTATCCTCCGCAGCAGAGGTGACTCTTGGTCTTCCTTTCCTGGGGCAGTCCGCATGTGAGCCAGTTTCTTTGTAGCGCTTGATGGTTTTTGTGACTGCACTTGGGGACACTTTCAAAGTTTTCCCAATTTTTCGGACTGACTGACCTTCATTTCTTAAAGTAATGATGGCCACTCATTTTTCTTTACTTAGAATTTGTATTATGGCAAGAAAAAAGCAGCTAACAGTCTATTCAGTAGGACTATCAGCTGTATATCCACCTGACTTCTCCACAACGCAACTGATGGTCCCAACCCCATTTATAAGGCAATAAATCCCATTTATTAAACCTGTGAAGTGAAAACCATTTCAGGTGACTACCTCTTGAGGCTCATCAAGAGAATGCCAAGAGTGTGCAAAGCAGTAATCAAAGCAAAAGGCGGCTACTTTGAAGAACCTAGAAAATGACATATTTTCTGTTGTTTCATACTTTTTTGATAAGTATATAATTCCACATGTGTTAATTCATAGTTTTGATGCCTTCAGTGTGAATCTACAATTTTCATAGTCATGAAAATAAAGAAAACTCTTTGAATGAGAAGGTGTGTCCAAACTTTTGGTCTGTACTGTATATATATATATATCTGTATACGTCTGAGCTCATGTGACTGCCTAATAGTTATCCTAACTGACAAGTCAAATACACATTCCAATTTAAGCAAAAACCATGAACACTAATGCTTGCAATGATTTAGTATAGTACAAACCGGATTCCCAAAAAGTTGGGACACTAAACAAATTGTGAATAAAAACTGAATGCAATGATGTGGAGATGGCAAATGTCAATATTGTATTTTTAATAGAACGTAGATGACAGATCAAACGTTTAATCCGAGTAAATGTATCATTTTAAAGGAAAAATAAGTTGATTCAAATTTTCACGGTGTCAACAAATCCCCAAAAAGTTGGGACAAGTAGCAATAAAAGGCTGGAAAAAAGTAAATTTGAGCATAACGAAGAGCTGGAAGACCAATTAACACTAATTAGGTCAATTGGCAACAATGAGTATAAAAAGAGCTTCTCAGAGTGGCAGTGTCTCTCAAAAGCCAAGATGGGTAGAGGATCACCAATTCCCACAATGTTGCGCAGAAAGATAGTGGAGCAATATCAGAAAGGTGTTACCCAGCAAAAAATTGCAAAGACTTTGCATCTATCATCATCAACTGTGCATAACATCATCCGAAGATTCAGAGAATCTGGAACAATCTCTGTGCTTAAGGGTCAAGGCCGTAAAACAATACTGGATGCCTGTGATCTCCGGGCCCTTAAACGACACTGCACCACAAACTGGAATGCTACTCTAAAGGAAATCACAGAATGTGCTCAGGAATACTTCCAGAAACTATTGTCAGTGAACACAATCCACCGTGCCATCCGCCGTTGGCAGCTGAAACTACAGTGCAAAGAAGAAGCCATTTCTAAGCAAGATCCACAAGCTCAGGCGTTTTTAATGGGTCAGGGATCATTTAAAATGGAGTGTGGCAAAATGGAAGACTGTTCTGTGGTCAGACGAGTCACGATTCAAAGTTCTTTTTGGAAATCTGGGACGCCATGTCATCCGGACCAAAGAGGACAAGGACAACCCAAGTTGTTATCAACGCTCAGTTCAGAAGCCTGCATCTCTGATGGTATGGGGTTGCATGAGTGCGTGTGGCATGGGCAGCTTGCATGTCTGGAAAGGCACCATCAATGCAGAAAAATATATTCAGGTTCTAAAACAACATATGCTCCCATCCAGACGTCATCTCTTTCAGGGAAGACCCTGCATTTTTCAACAAGATAATGCCAGACCATATTCTGCATCAATCACAACATCATGGCTGCGTAGGAGAAGGATCCGGGTACTGAAATGGCCAGTCTGCAGTCTAGAGCTTTCACCTATAGAGAACATTTGGCGCATCATAAAGAGGAAGGTGCAACAAAGAAGGCCCAAGACGATTGAACAGTTAGAGGCCTGTATTAGACAAGAATGGGAGAGCATTCCTATTTCTAAACTTGAGAAACTGGTCTCCTTGGTCCCCAGACGTCTGTTGAGTGTTGTAAGAAGAAGGGGAGATGCCACACAGTGTTGAAAATGGCCTAGTCCCAACTTTTTGGGGATTTGTTGACACCATGAAATTCTGATTTAACATATTTTTCCCTTAAAATGGTACATTTTCTCAGTTTAAACTTTTGTTCCGTGATTGATGTTTTATTCTGAATAAAATATTAGAAGTTGGCACCTCCACATCATTGCATTCAGTTTTTATTCACGATTTGTATAGTGTCCCAACTTCTTTGGAATCCGGTTTGTAGTAGCAATACTGACTTTGACCAGTAGATGGCGTGCAAGTACAGTTTAGTCAGCAGAGCATGCTAGAGTAGGGAAAAGCCGATAATGAAAGCAGCAGAAGGTTCGTATGATCGCATGCTAAACACCCCCCTTCTCTCTCCCCTGTGCGCGGGCCGTACAGCCCCGATCTTACTGCTATCTTGCCGAAGTATTAGGGTAGAAAATGCCAAACTTTGCTGCTGCTTGAGAAAACTAAAGTACCGATACAAGGAAGTGACGCAGACGTGCACCACCGTCCGCAAACGAGCTGACGCTGGTGAGGAGAGGGGGAAAGGCAAAGTCTTATAAACGTTAGACCCCGCCTCCCCTCATACAAACACAGCAAATATATATTTGCTTATCACATAGTGTTTGCACATCCTTAATAGCAGTAACATTCAGTTTAATTTATTTGCGCATACACCAACAAAACCTGTGCTACTGTACATGTGACATACTTGCAAGCATATATACAATTTAGTTTGCAGAAGGCTAGCAGTAAGGGACGGGGAAGTGGCCGTGCTGCTGATGGTGCATGCAGAGGCCGTGGCCCTGGGCGCAGTGAAACTGGGCCTGCTGCCAGAGCACAAGAAACGCACTCATCTACGATACCTAGCTTCATGTCCCAATTTGCAGGGCGGTGCAGGACACCACTCTCAAAGTCAGACCAGTGCAACCAGGTGGTCAGTTGGATTGCAGCAGATAATGCTTCCAGTCGGTTAAGCACCACCCTGTCTTCCACAAAGTCCAGTCTCAATAGCCAAGAGTCTGGTCAACAGAATCCTCACACTGATCCTTCTTCCTCCCACCGTGGAGAGTCTTGCAAAACAAGTTATCCCACACTTTGATATTCCAAGTAGCTCTTTTCATCGCCATTCCTTGATTTGGGCCTCTTGCTAAGCCCGCTTAAAGAGGGACATAAGGAGATCATGTGCACCGATGCCCAAACTCTTGAGCATCTACAGTCACAAGAAGATGACGGCGGGGAACGGCAATTAGTTTTTGACGAGGTGGATGATGATGATTAGAGTTGAGCGGACAGCTTCGGGTTCGACAGGTTCGGCTGGACTCGAAAAAAGTTAGAGTTCAGGACCAGAACTTGAACCCGAACCCCATTGAAGTCAATAGGAACCCGAACTTTGGAGCACTAAAATGGCTCTAAAAGAGTCATAGAAAGTGCTAGATGGCTGCAAAGGGCAGCAAAATGTGGTTAAAGCAAGTGCTCTGCAAACAAATGTGGATAGGGAAATGACTTCAAATAAAAATATGTAAAAATAAAAAATAATAATCTTGATCTAGGAGGATTAGGTCCATATGGAGTAGGAGGTCGAGGAGGCGATGGATGTGTAGGTGGAAGTGGCGGTGGAGGAGGTAGCCAACACAGTTTTTTTTTTTTTGTTTTTTTTTTCTGTTCAAATTTGGGTAGATCCTTGAGTAGAACATTGGGAAATATAAAAAATAAAACAAAGAGAAAGTGCCCTGGAGTACAACAATGGCTTGGTGAGGCCGGTATACATGTCTATTCTACACAAGGTACGGATAAGTCCTGTGGAATCCCTGCCTGGTTCTTTTTAATGAACGTAAGTGTAACGGACCGTTTCAGCAGACAAGGGGTTAAAATCCGTTTAGGCGATATGCCCCTTTCTTAGAGACAGGCACAGCTACTGCAGAACACCAACCTCCCGAACTGGATACAAAATAGCACTCCAAACTGGAACCTCGCGAATAGCTGTCAGCAGACGAACAGGAAAAGCATCCAATCAGCTTACACTCCTGGCAATCAGTCTCTAACAGCATACAGGGAATCCCCCCAATAACGAGACAAGGCTCCATGTTGAGGGTCAAGCAGTGCTCTGATGTGCTGGCACACCCAGCCTGGTTTTTATTACAGTTTTGCAAATACAGAACAGATACAACACATCCCCACAATGCATCATGTTTTCCTCCCCTCTGTCCCGGAGACGACCGAAGACAATCCAATTATCTCTCAGGACAAAAGGGAGATCACCAATACACATGTGGAGACAACAGGACAGAGATCACCATTTAAACACACAATGGGACAATAGAAACACACCCACACAAAATCCTCCCCTCTGCCGATGATGACCATTGAACACAATGACGAATATAATTATCAAAGGCAGAGAAATACAGTTTTATAAAACATATGACAGGAACCCCAAAACATGCAATAACCCCGTAACCAATATATCCTCGGAACCGGGGGATCTGGGTGAACCACATGTCCAAAATTCACCCACATCCGTTCAGTAGTTTGGAAGATACAGTTACACTGAAAATATACAAGTTATACCGAAAATAGTCACTAATAAATGTGTCCCCTGTTTGGTAGTTTCAAACTACTGAATGATGTCTCTGTGCACCAAATACAGGCAAGATAGCACCGTGTTGAAAAGTCAGAACAGTGTCTGTGAGCTAAAATGGCCGCTATCTATTGTTCTAACCATGTGCTTCATCCAAGCAAGTAAGGCAGAGGATGCAATCCAGGGACAGAGGGCTCAGTCCCAAGTTCCTTAAGACCCAATAACTTAAGGGACCATAATCCCAGGGCAGGAGGCTGGTAAACAGCCCCCTCCAAAACACTGTTGCGAGGTTGGTTTCGCCACACATCTCCCCCCCCCAGGGAAGACTAACCAGATACCTGACCTCACGCCGGTCGGTACCTGAGTTAGTCTGGCAGCCCACCCACAACCCAATACTGGACCTGCTGAATTTCGTAGCCTGTCTCTGTCCAGTGAATCCACCAAGATTATATTTGTAGCTGGTACTCCCGGTCTCTGAGTTGCTCCCTGGCTTGGAGTGGAGGTTGCTTTGTGGGCAGGGATCAGCGGTACTCTGCCCTGGTGCCAGCGTTACCACGGAAGAAGCCTGGTTGGAGTCCGGTTGTTGGAGGGGGAAACCGACTGTCTCCCCTTTGGCTAAACAGCCCTGTTGCTGGGGGACAGGACCGACTGTCCCTACCCCCTGTGCTGTAAGTGCAGAGACCCCGGTCCCATCTGCACAGTTGTGGGGCTTACTGTCTCCCCCTGGTGCGTTAAGCTGCCGCTGGGGAGAGGGGGTAACGTGCTCCTCTCCCATACATACTTCCAGCCGCTGGGGAGGGCGACCGACCGCCTCCACTCCCAATACAGTGTCCTGCTGCTGGGGAAAGGAGACTGGGCTCTCTATTCCCTGTAGGACACTCTGCCACTGGGGGTCAGGACCGACTGTCTCTGCCCCCTGTAACTCCGCCTGCCGCTGGGGAATGGAGACTAGGCTCCCAATTCCCAAAAAATCATGCTGCTGCTGGGGGGAAGGAACAACTACCTCTGCCCCCTGTAACTCAGCCTGCCGCTGGGGAATGGAGACTAGGCTCCCAATTCCCTGCAGGACCGGTGAAGAGACCTCGGTCCCATCTCCACCGGCCACCTGGGGTTCTTCCCAGTAAACATCAACAATATCCTCCCAGCTGAAGGGCTCTGGACCTGGGTCTGACTTCTTGCTGTCCTGCTGAGCCTTCCCAATGGAGTGGAAGAGATCTCGGTAGTCCTGCTCCAGTTCCCACTCCAGGGTTGCTAGGTGAGCCAGGTCTTGCTCTACCTCATGGGGGTCATCCCACTCATGCCTAGCCTCCCTCTCATAGAAAATGTCCTGAAGTCTGGACTGTGCAGGGCTCCCGAAGTCAGGCTCTGCAAAGGACTCCCATAACAAGCCAGGACCATCAAACTCCTCTCCCTCTGGCTTGTCATGCTCAGCTGTCCAGGGTATAAACTGTGCCACATACCACCAAAGCGCCTGGTAGGCATCCTCCAGCCATAGCTCCTGCCATACCCGGTGCTCTAGTTCCTTCACCCATTCCTCCAGGGGCTGCTCTCCTAGGAAGGACATCCGCAGGGCCACTTGCTTCTGCAACCGCTGCTCTTCAATGGGGAGACTCTCACCTCGCTGGTATTGTACATTATCCAGGGCCTGGTACCAGATGCCTTTCCTTAGTGCATCCCGGCCATCCAGGTCCTCCTCCTCGTATAACACTGCTGGTTCCATCCTGGTGCTTTTAGGGTCGCTGTACTGGGACATGCGTTGCCCTTAAATTGTAGAATCCAAAGAAATGGTGTCTCCTGTAGCTGTCCTTCTGGCTGTAGGAACGATCCCGCTGCTGCCACCAATGTAACGGACCGTTTCAGCAGACAAGGGGTTAAAATCCATTTAGGCGATATGCCCCTTTCTTAGAGACAGGCACAGCTACTGCAGAACACCAACCTCCCGAACTGGATACAAAATAGCACTCCAAACTGGAACCTCGCAGATAGCTGTCAGCAGACGAACAGGAAAAGCATCCAATCAGCTTACACTCCTGGCAATCAGTCTCTAACAGCATACAGGGAATCCCCCCAATAACGAGACAAGGCTCCGTGTTGAGGGTCAAGCAGTGCTCTGATGTGCTGGCACACCCAGCCTGGTTTTTATTACAGTTTTGCAAATACAGAACAGATACAACACATCCCCACAATGCATCATGTTTTCCTCCCTCTGTCCCGGAGACGACCTGTAAGATCCTCACCTGCTTTGCACTCCAGGGGAAGCAAAAGGGGTCCTCGTGGAGTTGCGGGACAGGTTATGCGTGTCTCTGATGCACCAGCGCTGACCCCTTTGCGAGCCAGTGCGGAGACAAGTGACAAGACGCCGCGGCCAGGGTTGTCTCCGGTGTCTCCTGCGACTTCCGTTTCCGCATCTGGGTCCACGCGCTCGCATACTCGCGCTGAGTCAATCATGCGTCCGTGCGTACGCACGAGGGCAGGTTCGCAAAGGGATACACGGTCGCGAGTATGCGCTTCTTATGCACTTCGTCGACCAGTGGCGCATATTATACTGACTCACAAGAGCAAAGTGGATTAGGGAGCCAGCCATGGGTTAATCAACTTGTGATTGCCTTAGGCCTTGTACTCAGGTGCAGGGCAATTTGTTCACCTATGGTAGTGGACACTTGGCACCCTGGGATTGGTCAGCAGGCATTTAAAAGGAGGTCTCTCAGGGTGATCAGTGCCCCCTGTTATTTTCCCTCAACCAGGTATAGGTCACAACTCCTAGTGACTGAAGACTGCCAGGAACTTTGTCCTTTACAGCGGACCCAAGATCTGGAGTGACTCGACTGCCAAGTGCACAGCATCATTCAGCACTGGTTGGGACTATTCCTGCTGGAATCTCCTTGCCTGTTTTTTTGTTATTATTCCTTGTTACCAGCAAGTGTCCTGGACGTTTATGTTTCTGGTGAATAAACACCTTTTTGCTTTCATCACTGGTCTGTTTGTTGGTGCCTTGCATTACACGACCGAAGACAATCCAATTATCTCTCAGGACAAAAGGGAGATCACCAATACACATGTGGAGACAACAGGACAGAGATCACCATTTAAACACACAATGGGACAATAGAAACACACCCACACAAAATCCTCCCCTCTGCCGATGATGACCATTGAACACAATGACAAATATAATTATCAAAGGCAGAGAAATACAGTTTTATAAAACATATGACAGGAACCCCAAAACATGCAATAACCCCATAACCAATATATCCTCGGAACCGGGGGATCTGGGTGAACCACATGTCCAAAATTCACCCACATCCGTTCAGTAGTTTGGAAGATACAGTTACACTGAAAATATACAAGTTATACCGAAAATAGTCACTAATAAATGTGTCCCCTGTTTGGTAGTTTCAAACTACTGAATGATGTCTCTGTGCACCAAATACAGGCAAGATAGCACCGTGTTGAAAAGTCAGAACAGTGTCTGTGAGCTAAAATGGCCGCTATCTATTGTTCTAACCATGTGCTTCATCCAAGCAAGTAAGGCAGAGGATGCAATCCAGGGACAGAGGGCTCAGTCCCAAGTGCCTTAAGACCCAATAACTTAAGGGACCATAATCCCAGGGCAGGAGGCTGGTAAACAGCCCCCTCCAAAACACTGTGGTGAGGTTGGTTTCGCCACAGTAAGCTTGTCCACATTGGCTGTGGACAGGCAGCTGCGCTTCTTTTTGATAACCCCCTCCTGCTGTGCTAACAAACGTTCAGATAATACACTGGCTGCAGGGCAGGCCAGCACCTCCAAGGCATAAAGGGCAAGCTCAGGCCATGTGCCCAATTTAGAGACCCAGAAGTTGAAGGGGGCAGACCCATAAGTCAGTATGTGTAGGCGTGTGCACACATACTGCTCCATGTCGCATGTCCCAGTGATGTCCACGACCCAATTGGATATCTTCCCTATCAACTTTCGATGTTCCTTTATGCGCCTACCATGGTGATCACGGGTAATGGGGAATCAGGGTTCCATGCCGAAGAGGGAGACTGAGAAAGGGATACCACATCCAAGGGAGATCAATGGATAAAATGTGATCTAGCGGAAATGTGGGACAAGTTGTTAAAGGGGAAGCATCCTAGTGAGGGAGGGGGCGCGCGGCAATTACCCACTCCCGACTCAGGGAGGTAGGTGACGATAAATAACATTAAGACTCTTAAGATGCCCTGTTATTGGAATGATTAATAAACAATTACAGGGAATGTCACTGGGGTATTTTGGATTTGGAAATGTTACACAGGAGAGGTCCTGCTGCCGCTTTGTTGACTCTAGATAACGTTTGCCTGATCACATGTCCCTGTGACGTCCACGATCCAATTGGATATCTTCTTTATCAAGTTTCGATATTCTTTTATGCGCCTACCATGGTGATCACGGGTAACGGGGAATCAGGGTTCCATGCCGGAGAGGGAGCGTGAGAAAGGGATACCACATTCAAGCAGTGGCGTCTCTAGCTTTCAAATTTTGGGGGGGCACACTGGGGGCCAGGACAAAAGTAGGGGGGGCAGCTATAACAACGATACATTTACACAAGTACGCTTAGAAATGGTGCAATACTTTACCCAATACCTAAAACCGCAACAGGGAAGAAAAGTCCAGCTGTCTGTGGATGACACTTTTATAGAGAGGGGGATCTGTGGATGACACTGCTATGGGGGGATCTGTGGATGCCACATACCGTGTAATGTATAGCATCTTATACTATATGTGTCATCCACAGATCCACCCCATGACAGTGTCATCCCCATTTCCCCCTCCCTATAACAGTGTCATCCACAGATGCCCCTCCCTATAACTGTGTCATCCACAGATGCCCCTCCCTATAACAGTGTCATCCACAGATCCCCCTCCCCGCCACTCACAGGAGTGTACATTTGACATTTCTAAACTGTAATCCATATCCTGCAGTAACTTTAACTTTAAATCAGGATTAAGCGGCCGCTCATCTCTACTAGTACCTTAACCTTACACCACTCTAGCTTCGGTAACAGGGCCAGGCTACAGCCTACAGGTCCTGCCTGTTAGTTGTTATCGAGCGAGTGCTGATTTCTGCAGGTCAGAGCATACGGATTACAGTTTAGAAGAAATGTAAACTCCTATGAACGGTCCAGTGGCGGATCAGAGCCTGGTCTCGGGAGGGGCACTTCCAGATTATTTTCTGTCCGCCGCCACAGAACAAGGGTGCTTATAGAACAGACTACACAGTGTAGAGGCATACTATATATTGTGGGGCACAGTGTAGCTGTATACTGTATATTGTGGGGCACAGTGTAGGCTATATGTGTATAACAAACATATTTCACATGAACACTTACAGTTACTTGGCTTGGCCCTTGGGGGTCTCGGTCGCCACTTCCACACTTTGGCCGGGGGCTCGGCGGAGCTGATGTTGTGTTTTATCCTATGAGAAAGATTTCATAATAAGGATTTGGAGAAGAGGCAGAGGAATAGCAGAGCAGGGAGAGGCTGGTGCTGCTACTAGGGGTCATACCATGTGGGAGTAATAAAGCCCACCATAATGCCCCCCGGTAGTAATAATTCTCCTTATAATGTGACAATGCAAAAAATACCCCCTTATGCCCCCAGTTGAGCTAATGTCCCCCATAATGTGCCAGTATAAAATACCCCTATATAGTGCCCCCAGTAAATGCCCCATAGTGCTTCTCTCCCCCTTCCTCCTAGTGCCCCCATAATGTACCAGTATAAAATGCCCCAGTAGATGCCCTCAATGTCCCCCATAATTTTGCAAGTATAAATTACCCCTTCTTAGTGCCCCCGTAGATGACTCCATAGTACTCCTCTCCCCCCTTCCCATAGTACCTGCCATAATGTGTCCCAGTATAAAATGCTACTGTACAGAGCCCCCCATATAAAACACCCTTTCTTTGTGTTGCCCCAGTAGATGCCCCTATAGTGCCCACCAATAATGTGCCAGTAATAAGCCCCCATTACGTGGCAGTAATAAGCCCCCCATTACGTGCCAGTAATAAGACCCCCATTACGTGCCAGTAATAAGACCCCCATTACGTGCCAGTAATAAGACCCCCATCATGTGCCAGTAATAAGCCCCCCATCATGTGCCAGTATTAGGTCCCCCCATCATGTGCCAGTATTAGGTCCCCCCCATCATGTGCCAGTATTAAGGCCCCCCCATCATGTGCCAGTATTAAGTCCCCCCCATCATGTGCCATTATTAAGTAAGTACCCCCCCATCATGTGCCATTATTAAGTAAGTCCCCCCCATCATGTGCCATTATTAAGTAAGTACCCCCCCATCATGTGCCATTATTAAGTCCCCCCCAATGTGCCATTATTAAGTAAGTCCCCCCAATGTACCATTATTAAGTAAGCCCCCCCATCATGTGCCATTATTAAGTCCCCCCCCCCCCAAGTATCACTATTGTAAAAAAAACAAAAACAAAAAAACACTTATACTTACCTCAGTGTCAGCGATGCGATGCAGGCCTCTTCTGGCCTGTGTCCCACGCTGTATGGCTCAGGCGGCGCAATGACGTCATCGCGCCGCCTGCGCTGGCCTCTGATAGGCTGCCGGTCTAGTGCCTGCAGCCTATCAGAGCAAGGGGAAGGGACACGCCTCTCCCTCCCCTGCACCGCCACATTAGTGATGGGAAGTTCGGATCTTTTAGGTGAATCGGTTCATTTGAATCAGCTCATTCAAATGAACCGATTCATGAATCGGATCTTTGGTTCACTTGGTGAGTCAGACTGCTGAGCTGACTCACAAGTAAACCGAAGACTCTAGGTGCCGGTGCGCATGCGCAGATGCTTGATACATTCGATTCACTCACTACTTGCTGCGCTGCTGACTCAGTGCAGTCGGCTCGTCTTCTTCAGCTCTCTCTGAACTCTGATTACTAGTATTGAGTGAGTCAGGAAGAGTAATTTATTATAGTAAAGGGAAGCTGAGGCTGATGCCGGACAGGAGGACTCAGGAGTCAGACAGGAGTCAGAAGCTGTCACTGTGGTGTGCAATGTGAATTGTTGTCTGTTGTGCATTGTTACCCACAGTGACAACAGTCTGACACTGACAGTACAATCCATAAAGGTGATGTGAACCCACCCTTAGGCCCCTTTCACACTTGCGTTGTCCGGATCCGGCATAGAGTTCCATCGTCGGGGCTCTATGCCGGAAGAATCCTGATCAGGATTATCCCCATGCATTCTGAATGGAGAGAAATTTGTTCAGGATGTCTTCCGTTCCGGAACGGAACGTTTTTTGGCCGGAGAAAATACTGCAGCATGCAGTTAGGCCGGACATGGGGCGGAGCGTTAGGGGGAGGCCGCTCATGAAGAGGGTTGGCTCGGAGGAGGGGTTAGGTAATGGCGCGTGTCGCCATGCGAACGGGGGAGGGGCTATGCAGCAGAGCGAGGGGGAGGCGGTGTTAGTGGCATTCGGCCAGGGGAGACGAACGGAGGAGCATGGCGGCACCGGATTGGTCTGTGGAGGAGATGCTGGAACGGCTGCGCAGGGAGGCGGAGGTGCGGGGGCCTGGCTGGTTGCAGGAGCAGGTTGGTGCGTGTGTCTTAGCTCCTGCTCCTGCAGCTACCCCCAATGTACGGGCGGTCCGGCCGCGGCGGGGTGTCCCGCCGGCGCGCCTTAGTCCGGAAAGCACTCCCAGGGTCCGGCGCCGAGTAGGGAGCCCCTCAAGGGACCCTCCGCGGCGGAGAGGGTCTGCCCGGTCTTCTGCGAGTCCCTCTCGTCGCGGGAGGAATCCCACCACACGGCGGGACCCGGAGCAGAGCGGGACGCCCCTTCCCCCGCTCTCTGCTGCCAGTCATGGGGATGCAGGACCAGGAACGGTGGACCGGCCCAGCCCAGGTCCCAGCGGGCGGTCTACTCGGCTGTGTGAGGAGTTCTAGGTGGTTCGGGCTGAGCGGTGTGTGGATGAAGAGCCGTGCAGGCCCAGCGAAGTTCCAGGCGACGGGGGAGCCGTGTCAGTGTGCCAGAGGCCTGCCAGCGTTGTCCAGAGGGCCATGCCAGTCGTCCGGGAGGAGTTGCCGTCGACGTCCAGGAGCAGCGCAGAAGGAGAGTCCATGCGGCGGGAGTCAGGATTGGCGCCCGTGGTGCCTGGTGAGCTTGCTTTGGGTCCCTTGTTAGCGCAGGGCTTCCCGGCGGGGGGTGCTGGGGGGGTGGGGTGGCCATGGGGGATTTAGGTAAAGGATTGGGGCAGTTGTTGGGGGGTTTGGCGGGTTGGTTGGCTGGTCTGGGGTCAGGTGGGGTGTCTCCGTTGCCGGCGTGGGGGGTGCCGCCGGGACCGGTGGCGGGGTCGTGCGGGGGTGCGGTGTCTGTGGAGACTCAGGCTGGGGGGGAGGAGGAGGTGCAGAGGTTGGATGATCGGGCGCGTGGGGAAGTGTATGTGTGCTTTGAGGGTCCGTTGGGGGACCATTTGAAGCAGGAGGTTAAGGAAAAAATCTGGAAAGGGGAGTATGTGGAGATATTTTCACTGCTCCCGTTGGAAAGGTTTAATTTGGATAGGGGTAAGAATGATGAGGGGAAAAAGGAGGAGGAGGAGAAGCGGTGGCATAGGTTGATTCCCCGCACATTTGCTAATTGGCTGCAGGCGTTTGCCATATTGGCAAGTGTGATTGGAGAGCGGTCCCGGGAATGTTGTTCGGCGTTGTTTTGTTACCAGGATGCTATAGGCGAGGCGTATAGGGTGTATGGCGGGGTGGGGTGGCTTTGCTATGACGAGCAGTTTCGGCAGCGGAAGGCGGTGAGGTCGGATATTCGGTGGGACCACAAGGACATTGGATTGTGGTTGAAGGTGACGGCACCACCTAGGGTGGGGCAGTCCTTTAGGGGGGAGCCCGGAGGGTCGTCTTCGGGTGCCTCGGCAGCGGCTTCAGCTAAAGGGTTGTGTTTCCTCTTTAATGAGGGGAGCTGCAGATTCGGTGCTAAGTGCAAGTTTAAGCACGAATGCACGGGGTGTGGGGGGGCCCATGGAGTTAGTCGGTGCTTTAAGGGGGGTAGACAGAGGGGCGGTGATGGCGCTGGAAAAGGGGCGGACGCCGGTGCGGGTGGAAGAGATGCAGGGGTTCCTAGATAGGTACCCGGATCAGGCGGCGGCCAGGTTGTTGGGGGATGGTTTTAGGTTTGGTTTCCGCATTCCTTCGGTGGTAACGGCGGGGCCTAGGGTTCATAAAAATCTTAGGTCTGCGCTTGATCATGCTGCGGTGGTGACGGATAAGTTGAGGAAGGAGGTGGAGTTGGGGCGAATGGCGGGTCCTTTTAGGGCGCCGCCGATTCCGGACCTTATGGTGTCTCCGCTCGGGGTGGTGCCGAAAAAAGAGCCGAACAAGTTTCGGCTCATCCATCATTTGTCTTACCCAAAGGGGGCGTCGGTCAATGATGGTATAGATCCCGAACTTTGTTCGGTGGTGTATACGTCATTTGATGCGGCTGTGCGCTGGGTGCGACGGTGTGGGCGGGGTACGTTGTTGGCGAAGGTTAATGTTGAGGCGGCGTTTCGGCTGCTTCCGGTTCATGTGGAGAGCATGGGTTTGTTGGGTTGTTGTTGGGAGGGGGAGTATTTTGTGGATCGGTGTTTGCCGATGGGGTGTTCTCTCTCGTGTGCGTACTTCGAGACGTTTAGCTCTTTTTTGGAGTGGGTGGTGCGGGAGGTTTCGGGTTGTTCCTCGGTTATTCAATTACTTAGATGATTTTTTGTGTCTGGGGCCGGCGGGTTCTCGGGTGTGTTCGTTGTTGTTGCACACGGTGCAGTCTGTGTTTGCGCGTTTTGGGGTGCCGTTGGCGGGGGAAAAGACAGTGGGTCCAGTGACGGAATTATGCTTCCTGGGGATTGTGATAGACACGGTGGGGATGGAGTGTCGGCTTCCGGAGGACAAGTTGCGGGATTTACGGCAGGAAATTGCTAGGGCCATTGGGCGGGATAAGATTAGGTTAAGGGATTTACAGTCGTTGTTGGGGAAGCTTAATTTTGCATGTCAGATTATGCCGATGGGTAGGATTTTTTGTCGGAGGTTGGCTGCTGCTACGGCTGGGGTGTCTGCGCCTTATCATTTTGTTAGGTTGCGGAAGGAGTTGAAAGGGGATTTGAGGGTTTGGGCGGAGTTTTTGGGACAGTATAATGGGCGGACGTTGGTGATGGGGGAAGTTTGCGATTCCGCGGATTTTGAGTTATATACGGATGCGGCCGGGGGTGCTGGTTTTGGCGCGTATTGTCAGGGGCAATGGTGTGCGGGCGGGTGGCCGGAGTCTTTGGTGGTGCGGGGTTGGGTGAAGAATGTTGCTTTGTTGGAGTTGTTTCCCATTGTTGTGGCGGTTGTGTTGTGGGGGGGACAGTTTGAGAATAGGAAGGTGCGTTTTCATTGCGATAACTTGGGGGTAGTTCAGGCTATCAACAGTTTGTCGGCGTCTTCTCCTCCAGTGGTGCGGCTCTTACAGTTTTTGGTATTGCGGTGCTTGTCATTGAATGTGTGGTTGGTGGTGGAGCATGTCGCGGGTGTGTCTAATTCTGTGGCGGATTCTCTTTCTCGTTCACAGTGGGAGCGGTTCCGGCTTCTAGCGCCAGAAGCAGAGTTGGAGGGTCTGGAGTGTCTGTCATGGCTGTGGGGGATCTTGGAGGAGAGGTGATGGGGTTGCTTAGGGATTCGCTGAGCCCGGGTACGTGGAGGGAGTATGGTAAGGCGTGGGGCATCTGGGAGGAGTGGATCGGGGGCTGGGGAGTCGGGGAGGAGGATGGGTGTGTTAAGATGGTGATGTTGTTGGGGCATTTGAAAAGTGAGGGTTGGTCGGTGTCTAAGGTGAGTCGTTTTGTTGCAGGGGTGGCGTTCGGTTTCAAGATGCGGGGATTGGTGGATTTGACGAAGGGGTTCTTAGTGCGACAGGTGTTGAGAGGTTGGCGTAGGGGGGGCGGGTAAAGTGGCTGATTGGCGGAGGCCGGTGTCTTTTGAGTTGCTGATGCGGTTGGGCGAGGAGCTGAGCAGTTCTGGGTGGGAGTTGAGGTTGTTTAGGGCGGCGTTTGCGTTAGCGTTTTTTGGGGCATTCCGGTTGGGGGAATTGGTGTGTGGTAGTGTCAACCGGGCGGGGGGGTTGGTGAGCGAGGATGTGGAGTGGGGTGGGGACCGGGTTGTGGTTCGGATTCATAGGTCGAAGACTGATCAGGAAGGCAGAGGGCAGCGGTTTACGTTGTTTCCGGTTCCAGGGTGCGGCATGTGCCCGGTCAGGTGTGTGGGGGATTATCGGGTGGGTGTTGTGCGGGATTCATTGCCGTTTTTCCGGCATGCGGATGGTTCCTTTTTGTCCAGGTTCCAGTTCGTTGCTGTTTTTTGGAAATGTTTGAGGGCATCGGGGGTTCGGGAGACAGAGTATTCCGGGCACTCATTTCGGATCGGCGCTGCGACTGAGGCGGCCAGGTTGGGGGTCAGTGATGAGGTCATTATGAGGATTGGGCGTTGGGAGTCGGTGCGATTTCGGTCTTATGTTAGGCTGGGTTTTTTGGAGTAGGGGCACAGTGATATGGGTTGGTGTTAATTGTGTTTTTGTTTGTCTGCAGGTTTGCCGGCGGCTTTGGTGTGGATTTTAGGTCATTCCTACGTCTTTTGGGGGGCGCTCCGGGCGGATGTGAGGCCGAATGGTCGGCAGCTGGGGTTGAGTGCTGAGGTGGCTACGGTGAGGTGGTTGGGGGTTAGAGGGATGCTTTGGGGGGGGGGTGTTGCGGGAGGTACAGAGGTTTGCTCGGTTGGATAGGGCCCCGGATGTGTTGGTGCTTCATGTTGGGGGTAATGACTTGGGGAGGCGCCCTTTTCGGGAATTGATACGGGATGTTAAATTTGACTTGTTGAGGATCTGGGTGTTGTTCCCCGGGGTGGTTACGGTTTGGTCGGACATCGTGCCACGTAAGTCGTGGAGGGAGGCATGGTCGGTGGAGAGCATTAATAAGGCCCGGATCAAGGTGAATAGGGCGGTGGGACGATTTATGGCAAGGAATGGGGCTGTGGCGGTGCGGCATGAGGAGTTGGAGAAGGGTGTTGGTGCATTTTGGAGGATGGATGGGGTGCATTTGAACGCGGTGAGGACGGATTTGTGGTCGTTGGGGATTCAGAATGGAGTGGAGATAGCGTTACAAATGTGGAGGGACGCACAGGTTTGAGGAAGTCAATCTGCGCGTTCTTGGAGGCGGGGGAGGTCCTTGAAGTGGAAAAAGATGGTGGTATCTGAGGATGGGAGGGCCCCGCGGGAGAGGCTGGACTCTCATGGAGGAGCTGGGATTAACGAACTAGGCGTCCATCAGTTGCTGCCTCCGAGCTGGGTTCAACGGCTGGGGGCAAGATGGAGTCGCAGGGTTTTTCCCGGTGTTTAGGAGGCTATTGGGGCTTCTAGGACCTCCCTCGTCATGGGTTAAGTTATGTTAATTTATGTTAATTATGTTATGTATTTATTTAATAAACGGCTGCTGTGGCCGATTAAATCCAAGCAGTAGCGTTGTGTGGTTATTTATGGGAGGGGAGAAAAGAAGCAGGTAGTAAGAATTGAAGGAACCGAACGAGTAGCCAATTCCCTCTTCAAGTCAGGCCGGACATGGAGCGGAGCGTTAGGGGGAGGCCGCTCATGAAGAGGGTTGGCGTGAGGGGACAGGCAGGTAAGGGGTTAAGGATCGGAGAAGGGGTTAGGTAATGGCGCGTGTCGCCATGCGAACGGGGGAGGGGCTATGCGGCAGAGCGAGGGGGAGGCGGTGTTAGTGGCATTCGGCCAGGGGAGACGAACGCCCACCCGCCCGACCCTAGTTGGGAAGTTTTAAACAAGAAAAAAAAAAAGAAGGGGGGGGGGAAAGGGTTACGGATGGTAAGGGGATAGATGGTGGTGTGGTATGGGATAGGCTGTGTGATGTCGCGGCAGTCGAGGAGGCGGGGAAGGTCCTTGAAGTGGAAAAAGATGGTGGTATCTGAGGATGGGAGGGCCCCGCGGGAGGGGCTGGACTCTCATGGAGGAGCTGGGATTAACGAACTAGGCGTCCATCAGTTGCTGCCTCCGAGCTGGGTTCAACGGCTGGGGGCAAGATGGAGTCGCAGGGTTTTTCCCGGTGTTTAGGAGGCTATTGGGGCTTCTAGGACCTCCCTTGTCATGGGTTAAGTTATGTTAATTTATGTTAATTATGTTATGTATTTATTTAATAAACGGCTGCTGTGGCCGATTAAATCCAAGCAGTAGCGTTGTGTGGTTATTTATGGGAGGGGAGAAAAGAAGCAGGTAGTAAGAATTGAAGGAACCGAACGAGTAGCCAATTCCCTCTTCATGTACTTTTTGCTCCGGCCAAAAATCCTGAACACTTGCTGCAAGGCCGGATCCGGAATTAATGCCCATTGAAAGGCATTGATCCGGATCCGGCCTTAAGCTAAACGTCGTTTCGGCACATTGCCGGATACCACATTTAGCTTTTTCTCAATGGTTACCATGGCTGCCGGGACGCTAAAGTCCTGGCAGCCATGGTAAAGTGTAGCGGGGAGCAGCATACTTACCATCCGTGCGGCTCCTGGGGCGCTCCAGAGTGACGTCAGGGCGCCCCAGGCGCATGGATGACGTGATCGCATGGCACGTCATCCATGCACATGGGGTGCTCTGACGTCACTCTGGAGCGCCCCGGGAGCTGCACGGACTGTAAGTATACCGCTCCCCCGCTCCCCACTACTACTATGGCAACCAGGACTTTAATAGCGTCCTGGCTGCCATAGTAACACTGAAAGCATTTTGAAGACGGATCCGTCTTCAAATGCTTTCAGTACACTTGCGTTTTTCCGGATCCAGCGTGTACCACCGGCAAGTGGAGTACACGCCGGATCCGGACAATGCAAGTGTGAAAGAGGCCTTAGTTATATAGCTACTGAATGAGATGCCTTTATATCTCCTGAGAAGCCAATTTGATTTTAAAGGGTTAATTTAGGCTAGTTTCACACTAGCGTTCGGCTGTCCGCTCATGAGCTCCGTTTGAAGGGGCTCACGAGCGGACCCGAACGCTTCCGTCCAGCCCTGATGCAGTCTGAATGGATGCGGATCCGCTCAGACTGCATCAGTCTGGCACCGTTTGTCCTCCGCTCCACTGGCCGTGCGGAGGCGTGCAGATCCGTCCAGACATACAATGTAAGTCAATGGGGACGGATCCGTTTGAAGATGCCACAATATGGCTCAATCTTCAAACGGATCCGTCCCCCATTGACTTTCAATGTAAAAGTCTGGACGGATCCGTCTGAGGCTAATTTCACACTTAGCTTTTTTTTGCCAATATAATGCAGACGGATCCGTTCTGAACGGAGCCTCCGTCTGCATTATTATGATCGGATCCGTTCAGAACGGATCCGATCGAACGCTAGTGTGAAAGTAGCCTTAATTCAACCTGTAATCTAAACTCTTGTGTCATCTGTCACTTCTCCTATCCCTTAATCTTATCACTGTTGCAACAAAAGCAGCCACAGCCTCAGTGTAATGTAACCTGCTCTACAGTCTGACTCACGGCTCTTTTAACTCAATGAATCGAATGAGTCACAAACTAAGTCGGATCTTTAGATTCTTTTACTTGTGACTCATTCGATTCATTTCTATTCAGACTCCCTGCACTTGTGTGACTCAGACGACAGTCAGAGCTGCTAGTGTGCTGTGCTTGCCTTTCCCCCTCAGCTCTGGTTGGTGATTGGTTGGTGGGCGGGGAGGGGTGGGGCTGGCAGAAGCCAGCTTCCACTCTGAGATTATATTACGCTCCTCTCCGTCCCTCCCTCAGGCTCTGGCTCCCTGCTGCCAGCAGCGTGAGGTGAGAGAGAGACTGTGACTGAGCTGAACTCGGATCAGTCAAGTGAATGCCGCTGGCACAGGCAGTAGTAAGGAGATGAGCGCAATGGAAGCGCTCATCTCCCTGTGCCTGGCGGCGGCTCACTTTGGGGGGGGGGGGCACAGTTTAGTTGGGGGGGGGGCACAGTTTAGTTGGGGGGGGGCACATGGGGGGGCCCAGCATGATGTAGGGGGGGCCGTGGCCCCCACTAGCCCCCCCCCCCCCTGGCGACGCCACTGCATTCAAGGTAGGTCAATGGCTGAAATGTGATTGAGCGGAAATGTGGGACAAGTTGCTAAAGCAGAAGGATCGAATGGAAGGAGGGGGCACCCGTCAATTAAAGATCAATTTTAGAAATCCCTGTCACCTATGCAGAGCAGGGCTTTTTCATCGGCAAAAATGGGTTAATGTCACCCACCAATTGAAGATTTTACAAAAATTAGTTCCCTGTTACCTATGCAGAGTAGGGGTTTGTATACGGCAAAAATGGTAAAATGTCACCTGAGAATGTAACAGACGATGTTTTGAAATTTAGGTCCCTGTCACCTATGCAGAGCAGGGGTTTATTCATGGCAAAAATGGTAAAATGTCACCCAAGAATGTAACAGATGCTTTTGCACCCTGCTCCCTCTTTTGCTGTGCTGGTGCCTCTGTGCGACCACCACCTCTTCCTCCGAACTGCACACGTTACTCGCATGACCTTGATTCCAGACAATACACTGGCTGCAGGGCAGGCCAGCACCTCCAAGGCGTAAAGGGCAAGCTCAGGCCATGTGCCCAATTTGGAGACCCCGGAAGTTGAAGAGGGCAGACCCACCAGTCAGTACGTGTAGGCGTGTGCCCACATACTGCTCCACCATGTTGCTGAAATGCTGCCTCCTGCTAAGGCTACTTTCACACCTGCGTTCATGTGTCCGCTCGTGAGCTCCGTTTGAAGGGGCTCACAAGCGGCCCTGAACGCAGCCGTCTGACCCTAATGCATTCTCAGTGGAGGCGGATCCACTGAGAATGCATCCGTCTGCCAGCGCTCAGCCTCCGCTCCACTCAGTGAGTGGACACCTGAACGCTGCAAGCAGCGTTCGGGTGTCCGCCTGGCTGTGCGGAGGCGAGCGGATCCATCCAGACTTATAATGGAAGTCAATGGGGACGGATCCGCTTGAAGATGACACCATATGGCTCAATCTTCAAGCGGATCCGTCCCCCATTGACTTTCAATGTAAAGTCTGAACGGATCCGCTGAGGCTACTTTTTCTAAGTTATAATGCAGACGGATCTGTTCTGAACGGATGCAAACGTCTGCATTATAGGAGCGGATCCGTCTGGTGAAACATCAGACGGACCCGCTCCGAACGTTAGTGTGAAAGTAGCCTAAGACGTTCCATATCAGCTGGTGATGCTGGTTGTTGTGGCGTGCTGACAAAGCTTTTCCACATTTCGGCCGTGCTAACCCTGCCTTCTGAGGTGCTGGCGGTGCCCCAGCTGCGTTGGCGACCTCTTCCTCCTCCTCTGCCTTCGCCTTGTGCTTCCACTGTGCCCCCGCTGTCAGGTTGGAATGCCATTAGCAGCACATCTACCAGTGTGCACTTATACTCGCGCATCTTACGATCACGCTCCAGTGATGGAATTAAGGACGATGCGTTTCCTTGTAATGGGGATCCAGCAGCATGGCCACCCAGTAATCAGCACAAGTTAGAATGTGGCCAACTTGGCAGTCATTGTGGAGGCACTGCAGCATGTAATCGCTCTTGTGTGCGAGGCTTCCCATAGGCAACTACAAGCTGTCCTCTGTGGGAGGTGTATCGTCTGTGTCCCCCGTGTCCCCCAGGCCACGCACCAGTGATGGCCATGAGCTGGTTTGGGTGCCACCCTGCTGTGTACATGGATTCTCCTCCTCCATCTCCTCCTCCTCATCCTCCACCTCATCATCCTCCAGAACTGTGCCCTGGCTGGACAATTGTGTACCTGGCGTATGTTGGTGCAGGAACCCACCCTCGGAGCCACTTGTGAATGACTGGCCTGAAACCCTTGTAAATGATCCCTCTTCCTCCTCCTCCTGTGTCACATACCCTTCCATCATCAAAGCGTTTTTTCGAGCAGGCATAGAAGTAGGATAGTAACGCTGGGAACCGCGCCATCGGCACTGGCCATGTTGGTGGAGTGCTTGAAACAGCGCAACAAGGCATGCAGGTCTCGCATGGAGGCCCACTCATTGGTGGTGAAGTGGTGCTGTTTCTCAGAGCGACTCACCTGTGCGTGCTGCAGCTGAAACTCCACTATCGCCTGCTGCTGCTCACACAGACTGGCCAGCATGTGCAAGGTGGAGTTCCACCTTGTGAGCACGTCGCATATGAGGCGGTGAGCGGGGAGGCCAAAGCAGCAGCAGGATGAGAATGCCGAAAGCATGCACAGACAGCCCACACTTTCTGCAGCAGCTCTGACATATTGGGGTAATTTTTCAGGATTTTCTGCACCACCAAATTCAGCACATGCGCCAGGCAAGGGATGTGCGTCAAATCGGCTAGGCCCAGAGCTGCTACGAGATTTCGCTCATTATTGCACACCACCAGGCCGGGCTTGGGGCTCGCTGGCACCAACCACTCATCAGTCTGTTGTTCAAGGCCCGCCGACAGCTTCTGCAGGGTGTGGGGTTTGTCCCCTAAACAGATAAGTTTTAAAACTGCCTTCTGTCATTTACCCCTGGCTGTGCTGAAGTTGGTGGTGAAGATGCTACGCTGATCGGATGAGGAGGCGGTAGAGGATGAGGAAGCGGAGTAGGAGGAGGAAGCAACAGGAGGCAAAGAGAAACGCTCTGAAATCCTCGGTGGTCGAAGGATATGCGCCAAACTGCTATCCGCCTCAGGCCCAGCCGCCACTGCATTTACCCAGTGTGCTGTTAAGGAGATATAACGTCCCTGACCGCGCTTACTGGTCCACGTATCCGTAGTTAGGTGGACCTTGCTGTTCTGTCCCCACATGAAGGCGAATGAAGGTGTAACTGATAATGACCTTGTGACTGTCCTACCTTCGTATCCAAGCAGTGGAGCAGACCGGACCGGCAGATGCTCAGGTTAGATGGATCCAGACGCAGACATGAGGATGCAATCAAACGTGGGTTTATTTGATCCGGAGCAGCAACATACGGTTATGCAATACAGGGATGCAGTAGCAGAGTAGATGCTGTCATGTGGATGTCTTTCCTGAGGCTAACTGCTGGTCAAAAACTGATGCCTTAACAAGCCAAGATGTGTGTCTCCAGTCACAAGGAGTGCAGCACTGAAAATGGCTACAGGAAGTGACCAGGACCAAGGCTGCAAAAACACGCCCAGCAGAGAAAAACTTTATGGATAAGGAACAAGGCATGCAGCATACAAATTCCGGCCAGCAGATGGCAGCAGAGAAACAATATGTAGAAACAACATAGTAAAAGGAGATATAATAATACAGTGCATTAATTAAATTTGAAAGAAACAGCACACTCCCCGTCTGAAATTCACTTTGGGGATTTCACTATGACGAATGTCCATAAAATATAAACAACCTGTAAAAAAAAAACATGTTAGAATGCAAAACATAGATAGTCCTGTTTTCAACTTGGAATGGAGAAGATCTGCGAAGCTAAATACAGTCCTGTTCACCCGTCAGGGACGTTCTCGATGGGTAGTATTAAGATGAGTTCATTGATTGGTCTTGAGAACGTTTTAAGCTCGCCTTTCCTGAAGATCTTCAACACCTTCCGGACCTTACCATCCTTGCTAGGGAAAACCTTTGAAATTAGCCCAACAGGCCAGTCAATCCTTTCGGTTTGTTGCTCTTTCATCAATACAAGGTCTCCTTCCTTCAAGTTTGGTTTGTGGTGTTGCCATTTTCTTCTTCCTTGAAGAACACTGAGGTACTCCTTTCGCCACCTGTTCCAGAAGTAATCTGCTAGGTATTGTACACGTTTCCAGTGTTTTTGATAGATGTTCGCATGAGTGAATTCTCCACTAGGAATAAGCGTACTCTCAGTTTTTTGGGTAAGTAGAATAGCTGGAGTCAATATGGCTGGTGTTTCAGGATCCATAGACACTGGCACAAGGGGTCTTGAATTGATAATGGCTGAAACTTCAGCGAGGAGAGTAACTAGAGTCTCATGTGTGAGTCTAGACGAGTTTACATCCATCAACATAGAATTTAAGATGTTGCGTGAGATGCCGATCATTCTCTCCCAAGAGCCCCCCATGTGGGAACTGTGAGGAGGGTTGAAAATCCAGGTGCAACCTTTTTCCGCCAACTGATCTTGAATGGACTTGGTGTCGATGTTAAGTTCTCTACAGGCTCCGATGAAGTTGCTTCCCTGGTCAGACCTCAATTGTTTTACTGGTCCTCTGATTGCGAAGAACCGTCTTAAGGCATTAATAAGGCTGGATGTGTCCATAGATTCTATCACCTCTATGTGAACTGCTCGCACACTCATGCAAGTAAATAGTACGGCCCAACGCTTACTGTTTGCGTGACCGCCGCGGGTCCTGCGTGCGGATACCATCCATGGCCCAAAGACATCTAGCCCAACATAGGTGAAAGGCGGCTCTGTACATAATCTATCTGCAGGCAAGTCGGCCATTTGTTGGTGTAGTTGTTTTCCTCTTGCTTTACGACAGTGCACACACTGATGCAGTACTTGGGCCACACGTTTTTTCATACCTATAATCCAAAGGCCTGCAGACCGTAATTTGCCCTCAGTAATTTGCCTGCCTTGGTGTTCGGCCCTTTCGTGGTAGTGACGGATTAGCAAGATGGTGATATGATGTTTGCTGGGAATGATGAGAGGATTTTGTTCTGCAATTCCCAGGTGGGCTTGATTCAAACGACCACCAACTCTCAGCAAGCCAAAATTGTCGATAACTGGATTTAAGTTGGCGAGAGGACTTT
Organism: Bufo gargarizans; assembly: GCF_014858855.1. Classification (NCBI taxonomy): domain Eukaryota; kingdom Metazoa; phylum Chordata; class Amphibia; order Anura; family Bufonidae; genus Bufo; species Bufo gargarizans. The sequence goes on from NC_058084.1 coordinate 239,536,737, forward strand.
TTAAAGGAATCTGCTGTTTGTTGTACAAGCACTTCCATTCTATGTTGAAATTTTCCTGCTGGACGTGACGTATTATGAGGTACTCACTATGAGAGATGTTCTCAGCAGAGAAGGGTTTATGGCAGGCATGCCAACCATGACAATCTTTATCTTGGTGAGTATTATGATAACATCTTGCAATGTGCACTAACCTTGCAATAGTTCTGACGAGTCTCATCCAGCTGGAGAAACGCTCGAAGCGCTGACAACCGAAGCTGGCGGTTTGCTTTGTTCCAGTGACTAACGCACTAACTTCAGCGCGGATTTCTGGATCATTATCCGGATCCTGGATGCTGAAAGCTTCCTGTACACATTCGTCCACCTCTCCGAGCAGAAACTCTGGACCTGTAAGCCAAGTAGAGTTAATAAAGGAACCTATAGACATAGGTCTAGTGGCGTGATCTGCTGGATTAAGTTCGGATGGTACGTAGTGCCATTGTTCAGGTTTGGAGGATCTCCTGATTCTCTCTATGCGGTTACTAACGTACACATAAAATCGCTTGGTCCGGTTGTGGATGTAACCCAAAACGACCTTACTGTCGGTGTAATACTGGACTTCAGCTATGTCGACACCCAGTTCTTGTTGTATGAAATCCGCAATCTCCACTGCCAACACAGTCCCACAAAGTTCCAGTCTGGGAATAGTATGATCGGGCTTAGGGGCTAACTTAGCCTTACCAAAGACAAATCCAACGTGATTCTGGTTGTTGGGTTCAGTCACCTTCAGATAGGCAACCGCTGCGATGGCCTCCGTGGAGGCGTCCGAGAACACGTGGAGTTCTTTCTTTATGCTAGAGGAAAGTGAGGTTTTAACATAGCATCTCGGGATATGGATCTCATCCAAGGCACACAAGGATCGCTTCCAGGCTTCCCATTTTTGCTCTTTCTCGGAGGGAAGTGGGGTATCCCAATCCTTGACTGTTTCAGAAAACTGTCTCAGTAGAGATTTACCTTGTATGGTGATGGGCGCTACAAATCCCAGCGGATCAAATAGGCTGTTTACCACCGATAGGACACCTCGTTTTGTAAATGGCTTGTCTGCGCAACTTATCTGAAAACCGAAGGAGTCAGCAGAGAGATCCCATCTGAGGCCCAAGCTCCTCTGCACAGGTGGACTGTCCAGTCCCAAGTTAATGTCCTTGAATCCTGGTGCATGATCACCTGATTCGAAGGCCCTCATAACGGCCAGGCTGTTCGAAGCAATTTTGTGTAGTCTAAGTTTAGCTTGGTACAACATACTTTGAGTCCTTTTGAGCAGATCAATAGCCGCTTCTTCAGTCGGTAGTGATTTGAGTCCATCGTCTACGTAGAAGTCCTTTTCTACAAAGTCTCTGGCGTCTTTACCGTACTCGGATTCTCCCTCTAATGCAGTTCGACGAAGGCCGTAAGTTGCCACGGCAGGTGAAGGGCTGTTTCCAAATACGTGTACCCTCATTCGATACTCTGCCATCTCTGCGTTGGTGTCATTATTCTTGTACCACAGAAACCTGAGGAAATTCCGGTGGTCCTCTTTGACTACGAAACAGTGGAACATCTGTTCAATGTCGGCGGTGATGGCAACAAGCTCCTTTCTGAACCTCATGAGCACTCCAACTAGGTTATTCGTCAGATTAGGACCTGTGAGAAGGACATCATTAAGAGATACACCTTGATGTTTGGCGCTTGAGTCGAAAACAACCCTAATTTGATTAGGTTTCCGTGGGTGATACACTCCAAATGAAGGCAAGTACCAGCACTCGTCGTTCTTCCCTAAGGGCGGAGCTGGTTCTGCATGGTTGTTGCGGAATATTTTGTCGATAAAGGCAACAATGTGTTCTCTCATCTCAGGCTTACTGTTCATGGTACGCTGAAGAGAGTTAAATCTAGACAGAGCTTGTTCTCTATTGTTCGGGAGTCTCACCCTGGTAGCTCGGAAGGGTAATGGAGAAACCCAGTGATTGGTTTCGTCTTTAAGGAACTCCTTGTCCATTATCTTGATAAATTCTCTGTCTTCTACTGACAAAGCTACTTTATCATCGTCCTTGCTTGTGTGAAAGATTCATCTTCCCAAGTTGTCGGCAAAGAAGGGAGGAATGTCGTCAGGTGGTTGTATGGGGTCTGGAGGCTTCTCTTTCACCTCGTAGTGATGAGGGCAAGGCTTAATGCAAGTTGGGCGTCCATCTCCACGCACGTACGTTTTGAAAGAGTGGATTCTTTGTTGATCCAAGCATACATTTCCTATGTCTACCCATCCCAAGTCCAGTCTCTGGGCGTATGGTGCATAGTCGGGACCATTACACTGTTGACGCACCTTGTGTACCCTTAGATTGTCTCTGCCAAGCAGGAGTAGAATCTCGGCGTTGTTGTCCATAGGTGGGATAACATTGGCTAGGTGCCTTAGGTGTGGTTGGTGAAATGCAGCTTCCGGGGTAGGAATCTCATCCCTATGGTTGGGTATTTGATCGCATTCGATCAGCGTCGGTAGAGGTATTTCTGTATTCCCACTGACGGAACAAGCAATGAATCCTTGTGCCCTCCTGCCGGTAGTCTCTATGCGACCTGAGCAGGTGTTTAAGATGTAGGGTTCTGACGGTCCCTTTATTCCAAAGGCTTCAAAGAATTTAGGTCCTGCAAGGGAGCGGTTGCTTTGGTCGTCAATGATGGCATACATTTTTACTGCCTTTTCTGGTAGCCCCTCCGGGTAGACCTTGATTAGGCATATGCGGGCACAACATTTCTCACTCTGGCCCTCCCCACATACGTCCAAGCATGAGCAGGAAACAGCAGTGGCTGTGTTAGCGTTATTTTGGGGCTCCCCGCCATGACTTGGAGCGGGACTGGTGGTGACAGCAGCCGGTGAATCCCTTGTGAGTGGAGTTGGGTGCATAGCTGAGGCGTGTCTTTCACTATGACACTCCTCACACTTGATAATGGATTTACAGTCCTTAGCCATGTGCTCCAATGAAGCGCAGCACCTGAAACATACCCCAAGCTCGGTGAGGACTTTCTTGCGCTCCTGTATGGTTTTGGATCTAAATCCTCTGCATTTGTTCAGTGAGTGTGGTTTTTTATGAATGGGACATTCGCGATTGAAGGCCTTGTCTCCTGATGAGGTAGTGTACTGTTTACCAGTGGGTACTGCAGATGATGGTAGGTTAGTCTTCCTAACATTCACGCTGCTCTTAAAGTCTCTGTGTTTATGCACAATACTTTCATACCTTGATGATGGGGTCACTGAAGCTGTAGTATTGAACTCCAGGAAGTCGAGGCTGGGGTCGTTCCTCATCTGGGACTGTTCATCGATGAACCTACAGAAATGAATAAATGGGGGAAAGGTGACGTCATGCACTCTTTTGTACCTTGAGACTGATGCCGCCCACTTCTCTTGCAGGCTGTATGGTAGCTTCACGACAATTGGGTTCACCCCATGGGCAGTATCCAGGTAGCACAGCCCGGACAGACGAGGATCTCTTTTGGCGAGCTCCAGTTCCATGAGCAAATCACTTAAATCCTGAAGCTTGTGGACATCCTTGAGACTGATCTTGGGAACGTTCTGCAGTCTCCTGAATAGTGCCTTCTCTATTGCTTCTGCACTGCCAAAGGTGCGTTCGAGTCTTTGCCAGGCTGCAGCGAGACCTGCTTCTGCTTGTCCCACATAGACAGTTCTAAGGCTCTTGATGCGATTTGTGGAGCCTGGGCCCAGCCAGTTGATCAAGAGGTCGAGCTCCTGCTCTGCAGTTAGGTTGAGGTTGGCGATGGCAGCTTTGAAGGTTGCCTTCCAGGCTCTGTAGCTCTCCGCACGGTCATCAAATTTTGAGAGGTGTTAATTAGCTCTCTGCTCACCATAAACCTGGCAAACTCAGACATATCTGATCTCTCACTGCTTGTTGCCATGACAACTTGTGATGCCCCTGGGGCGTATAGGCTGTGTGGCGTGAAAGGGTGAGATGCTTCCGGGTAGAATGATGTTGCTGCAGGGTTGAGCTGTGGTCTAGCCTCTGTAGATTCTGATGACTGCCGCTTGAGCTGTGGAGGTAGGCCAGGAAACACCTGGTAGCCATCTTGCTGTAATAAATGCCCTTGAGAGGGCGCGCCTGGGCAACTGTTATCGGGTTGCTCAGGTGCTGTGGGTATCGCTGGCACTGTGGGTAGAGCTGGCTTGGAGGTTTCAGTGTTATTGGCTTGGACAGTACTGCACACTGGGGGTGGTGCAGATAACTGTTTCAGTACATAGTCGCTGGTCCGATCGACTGGATCGTCTATCTCCTCTGGTGGTAAACAGACTGAATCAAGGCCTTGGCTCAATGCTTGCTCAAGTAGTCTTACTTTTGCTAATGCAATTTCCTCTTCCCTCTCTGATTCAAGGATCTTTATTCGAGCCTCTGCTTCTGCCCTCTTGGCTTCTACCTCCGCTTCTGCCCTCTTGGCTTCTGCCTCCGCTTCAGCCCTCTTGGCTTCCGCCTCCGCTTCTGCCCTCTTGGCTTCTGCCTCCGCTTCAGCCCTCTTGGCTTCCGCCTCCGCTTCAGCCCTCTTGGCCGCCGCCTCTGCTTCTGCCTCCGCTTCAGCCCTCTTGGCCGCCGCCTCTGCTTCAGCCCTCTTGGCCGCTGCCTCCGCTTCAGCCCTCTTGGCTGCTGTCTGTGCTTCTGCCCTCGCAAGGACTTATTTTTCGGTGAAGGAACGTCTCACTTTGGATTGCTCTGCATTTATGCGGGCCTCTAGTAATCTGTCGCTCAGGGTGGAGCTTCTAGAGCATGATGATCTGTAGGACCGCGAGGAATGTTTGGATGAATGCGATCTGTGTGATCTAGTTTCTTGCAAATGAGAGATGCGGAGTTCCACTTTATCTTTAGCGTCCAGCACCATGGCGTCTCTTTGTCTGTCTATTGATTCCGCCTTGCACAATTCTGACGGGGCTTCTTCAATATTAGAGTCTTTTAGAAAGGTTATATACCTTGTGGACAGTCTCTTGTATCTTTCATGGGCTGAGTTCAGCCGCCCGACGGCAACTTTTAAACTGGTGGCATCGCCTGAGGAGGACTTAAGTCCTGATATGAGGGAGGAAACTCTTTCCCACAGCTCTTCCAGGTTGTCACATAGCTCATCTTTCCTGGTGTGATAATTTTCCGTGATCTTTATAGTTGGTTTGAGAGAGCGCCTTGGTCGCGTGACTTGGTCTGCTGGAAGTGTGGATTCTACCTCCAGCTCTTCATAATGATCAGTATCAGGTTGCATTTGCTTTGTTTCATCACTGGGGAACTGTACGAGGTCCTTTTCGGCCATTTTGATTTAAGGTGCGCTGTCTCTTTAAGAAAATGAACTTTCGAATTGGGGGCTGAAAATTGCAGTGCGGCTCAGATGAGGCACCCCGATAAGGTTCCTAAAGTGTTTTCAGTGAATTGCGGGGTTTTTGTTTGAGGGAGGCCCCGCGTGCATAAACAGTTCTTATATCATGCGAGCAAGGGTTAACATAGGATGTAGAAAGTGTCTTGGCGAGTAGTGGAGGACTTCCAGGCAAGAGTATATCTACTGCGGACACCCCGTGCTTCCCCTTAGGCTTATGGGACGTGCACTGTTGCCGGGCAGATTTGCTGCGAGTGGGCCTGTTGCAAGGGAGGTTCCTGAGTGTGGCACTGGGCTCTGAGGGAACCTGTAGCCGGGCATTAGACTTTGAGACGAGTATTTACTGGGGTATAAGGCTTTAAGGCAGTTTTTGACTTTTCTGTCCCCACATGAAGGCGAATGAAGGTGTAACTGATAATGACCTTGTGACTGTCCTACCTTCGTATCCAAGCAGTGGAGCAGACCGGACCGGCAGATGCTCAGGTTAGATGGATCCAGACGCAGACATGAGGATGCAATCAAACGTGGGTTTATTTGATCCGGAGCAGCAACATACGGTTATGCAATACAGGGATGCAGTAGCAGAGTAGATGCTGTCATGTGGATGTCTTTCCTGAGGCTAACTGCTGAGGCAACTGCTGGTCAAAAACTGATGCCTTAACAAGCCAAGATGTGTGTCTCCAGTCACAAGGAGTGCAGCACTGAAAATGGCTACAGGAAGTGACCAGGACCAAGGCTGCAAAAACACGCCCAGCAGAGAAAAACTTTATGGATAAGGAACAAGGCATGCAGCATACAAATTCCGGCCAGCAGATGGCAGCAGAGAAACAATATGTAGAAACAACATAGTAAAAGGAGATATAATAATACAGTGCATTAATTAAATTTGAAAGAAACAGCACACTTGCCACAGATGGCGTTGCGCAGTGCACACCTGATTTTGTCCCTCAATTGGTTGTGCAGGGAAAGGATGGCTCGCCTGGAAAAGTAGTGGCAGCTAGGAACGACGTACTGAGGGACAGCCACCACCATAAGACTTTTCAAACTCTCCGTCTCCACCAGGCAGAATGACAGCATTTCAAAGGCCAGGAATTTTGAAATGCTGGCATTCATGGCAAGGGATTGCGGGTGGGTAGGGGGGTACTTCCTCTTTTGCTCCAGTGTTTGGGAGATAGACAGCTTAATGCCTCCATGGGACATTGTGGAGATGCTTGGTGACCCAGGTGGTGGCGTTGCTGTCACATCCTCCTTTTGCGGGGTGGCAGGTGCCACTGTCTCTCCAGAGGGGGATGAAGAGGCCTAGACTGCAGCAGAAGGAGCCAGAGACCTTTCTTAGTTTTTGAGGTGTCTACTCCACTGCAGCTCGTGCTTTTCACTTAGATACATGCAGGTTGTGCTCAGATTTAGAACGTTTATGCCTCGCTTCAGGCTCTGATTGCACAGCGTGCAAACCACTCGTGTCTTGTTTCCCCCAAGCACTCTTACTTTAATTTTGATGTGCCCCCGTTCTCTTGGATTATACAATTGTTTTTCAGCAGTGGTTTCACACTGTTTTCTTGGGTGTGGCACTCTCACTAAATACATTAAAAAAAATAAAAAATAATGTTATGATCTGTTGTTGAGATGGCGGCTTATGTGGAGGAGAGGGAGGCGGTGTGGAATTCTCAGGTGGCCACAATTTTTCAGGAGGGTAGAGATTTGGAGGACGGTGGGGATTTTAGAGCTCTGACAGGTGAGCTTACTGAGGCACATAAACTTTTTTCTAGGGTTTGGTGGAATGTCAAGAGCTTAGAAGAATATATTAGACACGGCTTGATTCCTAGGGGCCTTCGAGTGCAGAAATTCCAAGCTTGGGAAGTTACCCCTGAATTTAGAAACACTTGGGAACAAGGTCTATCCCAGTGCTCCAAAATACTTATGGAATGCTTATTGAACATGATAAGGACCTGTTGTGTCAAACAAAGCAGAGATTGGTTGAGCTAGAGACAAAGCTGGTGGTACATGACAAAACTAAAGTTGATAATTATTATATTAGATTAAGGGAAACATTAGATAAATACGACAAAGAGATAATGTTGGGTAAGAAATCCAAATTTCAACGTGATAAAACCGACTTTGAAAATAAACAGGTTTTTAAATGGAAACATGCAGGGAATATGCGGGGTCCAGGTAGAAATAAGGCCATGAATCCATCAACAAGAAATGCTGGGGGTCATTCTGAGCTCAGTGATCAGAGCTTAAGTGAGGGGGATTTTTTATCCGAAACCAGCGACGACGGAGGTCAAGGCGGGGACTACGCAAATCCAAGAAAAAGAGGACCTCAACATCACATGAATAGCAACTATCCACTCTTTTCAAAAGAGAATATTAAATGGTATGGAAGCTAACACCCTTCAGGTCATTAATTTGTCTGGGCACAATCTGACCCCCCTTGAGAAGTCAGTTTTGGAAAGGGGTCTCTCCTTTTCCCCAATGCGGACCTTGGATAAATTTGAATTTGTTAAAGATACATATTTGTTTTGCAGACAACTTTGTTTCAAGCTCTTATATAATCAACCATCAATATTACAAAATTTGGCTGACGATGAGCGCGGTGTATTTATGGATCTCATGGACCTATTGCGGGAGAGTGAATCCGACACAGGTAGGAGGTGTTTCACTTTGAACAGACCCTCCTCTCTTACTCCTTCCCTGAATCTATTCCCAAATATTCAGCTTTTCTTTCAAGCGGTGGTTAATGAAATACATAAATTAAAATCTGATTCCATATACGGTAGAAATTTGAATAATTTGTAATCTAATACCATACGTAAACTACCAGCAAATACCACCTTTATCATCAAAGAAGCGGATAAGGGCGGCAATGTGGTCTTATGGGATATCGATCTATACACGCGGGAAGCGAATCGACAGCTCAAGAATCAGATTTTTTTTATACACCTTTGCCTTCCGACCCAACAATGGTCTTCAAGAAAAAATTGGATCAGTTATTAAGAAAAGCATGGGAGATGTTTGTAATCACTAAGAAGGAATATCAATTCTTGGAGGTGAGTCAACCGATTGTTCCAACTTTTTATATGCTCCCTAAGGTCCACAAGGATCTCCAGGATCCCCCAGGGCGACCGATTGTGGCCGGCATTGGGGGCCTGTGTGAGCAGGCCTGCACCTATATTATTTATTTCTTCAACCCCAAGTCTTGGAGTTGCCTTCCTATGTTCGAAATTCCCTTCACCTGATTGAGACGTTGGAACATGTGTCTTTTACGTCGGACGTATTATTGGTGACTTGTCACGTCGAGTCTTTGTATACCAACATAGCGCATAAGGATGGGATTGGGGCTGTCTCTCATTTCCTGGAAAGGTCGGTCTCTGCGGAGCCAGCCCACCGCGCATTCTTGGTTAGTCTCCTGCATTTTGTTTTGCATCATAATTATTTTGTTTTTGATCGGAATTTTTACAGGCAGGAGTCCGGAACGGCGATGGGGGCGCGTTGCGCACCGTCTAACGCCAACCTCTTTTTGGGTTGGTGGAAGGGGGTGTGCGTATACCCGTCGCCGTTTTTCCATGAGTGTGTGGTGGGCTGGTTCCTGTCATGGAACCATGAACCAGACGTACAACAAGAGATAAGTGGAAATAAGAAGGCTTTATTGAAAATCAAGCTGTAAGGCAAAAGTCCAAACGGATGGCTAAACCGAAGCAGGGTCTTGCGAAGCCAGAGGTCAGGAACCAGAAGGGTAGTCAGACGAAGCCTGGATCGGGAACCAGCAGGGTAGTCAGATGAAGCGTGGATCAGGAACCAGCAGGGTAGTCAGACGAAGCCAGGATCAGGAACCAGAAGCAGCAGCAGTCTTAGAAGCATGTGAACACAGGAGGACCAAGCAAGGAACTGAAGCCACAGACCTCCTATATATATGAGCTAGGCATCCAGCTCCTCCCAGTGGGAAGGAGAAGCCGCAGGGTGGGAGGCTACAAGAAACCCAGAAACCAAGATGGCCGCCAGCACATGTCAAACGAAGGAGAACAGCAAGAAGGTAAGACCATGACAGTTCCGCTATATTGATGACGTTTTGTTTTTTTGGCAGGGCTCAAGAGAGACATGCATCAAATTCATTGATGCATTAAATGATAACAACCTCAATATTCATCTAACGTATACCATCTCAGAGATTTCAGTTGACTTCTTGGACCTAAAAATACGAAGAGAAGAGGGACTGATCAGCACTTCCCTTTTTCGAAAAAGCACTGCCACTAACAGTTTGTTGCATTATGGGAGTTTTCATCCGGAACATATGAGAAATGGAATTCCGAAAGGTGAATTTCTCAGATTACGACGCAACTGTACGCATTTGACCAACTTCAGGACAGCCTCAGATGATTTGTCTTCACGCTTTAAAGACCGGGGTTACCCCAAGAAAATTATATCCCGTGCCTATGAGGATGCCAAGAGTTCTGACTGAACAAATTTGTTTACCCCAAGATCTAAAAACAGGGATGGCAAGATACATCTTATTACTCGCTACAATAATCAGTGGACAGCACTTTATAAGGTTTTGGAAAATCATTGGTTTTTGCTTATGTCTGATCAAAAGTTGGTACCTTACATAGATGTAAAATCAAAAATCATTGCACGCAAGGACACCCTCTCTTAAAGACCAACTTGTACGAAGTCACTTTCAGCGCCCCACACGGGGTTTGGGGAGGGGGGTCAGATTGAACAGTACACATCCGTGTGGTCAATGCAATGTCTACCCTTTCATGTTGGGCAAAGACATGTTTACAAAGGATGAACAATGCATATGTCTCAAACACTACATTAATTCCGCACAAGAAATATCATATATGGCATTATCTGTCCATGCAAGAAAATATACGTGGGGCAGACCTCACAGGAACTACGGAAGCGAATCCAGCAGCATATGTCAAGCATTACTTTGGCTGCCCGGGATAGGTCTGAAAACGAGAAACCTCTCACTTCTGTGGCCACTCATTTTTTGGATTATCACGCTGGTAAGTATAATGGTTTAGAGGTGGTGGGTTTAGAAAAGATCCAGTATAATATCAGGGGTATACACATGACACAATGTTTACTTAAAGCTGAATCCCGATGGATTTTCAATCTGGACAGTTTATCCCCTCAGGGTCTTAATGAGGAACTTTTATTCACAGGTTTTTATTCTGGGTGAAAAAGTTTTTTCACATATTATATTTTATTTTTCTCCTTTTTCTCTTTTTTCTAGATGTAGTGTGCACCCTTTCACTCTGATCACCGTTTCTTTACTTCGGCATTGGCCGGAATTTATAATATTTCTCCTTTCCTACCCGGAACAGCCTAAAAGTCAAAGAAGTCTCTGGATCGTTGTCTGTGGTTCCTTCAGGATGATACAATTTGAAAGACTCGCTGCTCTTGTTATGGACTTAGAATAGTGCCTTGAATTGTAATTCGGTATAATACATGGAATAGTTCTATTTTTCTGTCATATATGGTTCCCTTCATTTGTTCCCCTTCTCCCTGGTCTTTATCTCCCTCCTTTCTTCCTTCCCCCATTTCTTTTGTGGGTTGTGAGTGAGGGCTCTGTGGACGATGTGGCATGTTCCCCTTCTCTCCCCCCCTTTTATTTTTTTTATAAAAGACAAGGAATAATAATAAAATAATAATAAAAATCTTTGTAAAAATGAATACAAAATGAACTAGAATCTTAATCAAAAAATAATAATAAATAAAAAATAAAACAATAAATAATAACAATAATATTAAAAAGTAAAAAGTAAATAATAATAATAAAAAATATAAAATAATATAAAAAATATAAAATAAAAAATAATATAAAAATAAATAATATTAATAACAAATAATAATATAATAAAATAGTCTTAAACATTAAATACTAAAGTAAAATAATAACAAAAACAATTAAAATAGATTGAAATTATATTTAATTTAATCCTCATGATTGAGGATTAAATTTGAGGAATTTAATCCTCATGACTCGGGCGTCATTGAGTCCATAAAACTGATCATGCTTAGCCCATAATGGTAGTTTGGGCTGTGTTGAAACGCCGACTCCGCCCCCTCCCAGCGGCGAATCAAGTCAGCACCAAACTCCATCTGATGTTGGGCAAAACCTTCTAGAGCGTCGGAAACGACCTCTACAAGGTTCGCATAATCAGCTCGATTTAGCCTACCGGATCTCTGCCCGCTCACCAGGGCTCTCAAATTTTGACGAAAACCTAAGAGCCTCTGTTGAGCGGAGGGACCCGGTAGGGGACCTGGATTATCCTGAGCCGATGCATGAGGGACAGGGGGGGCTGGCGCTGGCGATCTGTTCCGGTTCCGCCTCAGGAGGTTGGTCAGGCTCCCGAGTGCTGCTGGCACTTCTGTAGAAAAAAAAAAGGAAAGTTAGGATATGTTCTTTAAATAAAACATCCATGTTCTATGCTATGTCTACCGTATACCATAGGGGGCTGGCCAAAACAGGGGAGCCAATCCGCTGTCTCAGACAGCCCCTTAAACTCACACGGAGAGAACAGTTGTCCATCTGACTGTAGGAGGCTGGCCAAAACAGGGGAGCCAAACGCTGCACTGTCTCAGACAGCCCCTTACAGTCAGACGGAGAGAACAGTTGTCCATCTGACTGTGGGGGGCTGGCCAAAACAGGGGAGCCAAACGCTCCACTGTCTCAGACAGCCCCTTACACTCAGACGGAGAGAAAAGTTATCCATCTGACTGTGGGGGGCTGGCCAAAACAGGGGAGCCAAACGCTACCCTACTCAGACAGCCCCTTTACAATTTATTTTTTAAACAGTTGTTATAAATATTTACCTTTTTGGTGCCATTGCCTTTCGTAGGAAGCCCAGGGCCGCCGTATGGATGTAGGTGGCCCCTGAGGTTCCTCCGGAGCCACTCGGGGCCTGAACCTCCTTGTTGTAATCCCTCCTGAAGCGGTCCCGGATAGATCGCCAACGCGTTATAACCAGTTTGACTATCGAAAAAAACAATAAAAACTAAAATCAGCATGATGAAAGGAAAAGAACAATATTTTAATGCATTAAAATGCATATTGTTTTACTTACCATATTTCTCCTGAGCCGCCGCATCTAGATCCCCCCCAGGTCTCAAAAACGTCAGCACAGATGTCCCTCCAGAGCTGCTGGGTACAACGATGATCGGTGTGGTGGCGGTCGGAGTTGTCCCATAATGCTGGACGCGCCTCCACCAGTTGGATGAGGAGCAGGTTATCTATGCTCGGAACCCCGAACTCCTCATCTTCCCTGGTGGAGCCTAAGGAACCCTGAAAAAAAGGAAATACTAAATTTAATGTAAATCCTAATACAAAATTCTAATTAAAACTACTTAATTCAATACTTACACGTCTACGACCGCCACGCTCATTCCCGCGGACTCTGGAGGCGACTGGGGGATCCTCACTGGCGGCTCTAGGTGCAGATTGCTAAAACAAATAAAACATTTTAGAAGACTGTACTTAAATAAAATAAAAAATTACGAGATATATATATATATATATATAACACAGAAAAAACTGCGGCACTCCTTGAAGTAGAAAAATGTGCAATTTATTCACACATGTCAACAGAGACAACGTTTCGGTTCTCTCCCAGAACCTTTTTCAAGTCAAGTGAACATAAAAAGTGCAATATGTGCATATATAAATACATCATCACTTAGTGCCTAATTGATTCAACAACCAATGCAATAGCAGTGCACTCCCCATTGGGGGTAAGCTACAAATCATGTGATCAGTTCCTAAAGTTAACATTGATACCAATCTATCCTAAATACATGTAGGTGAAGTTTTTTAAAAAAAACTTATTTCATTGAAATCCTCGTAATTACGTATACGTGCATACAATAAAGTGAACAGTGCAATTAAAATCATGACTGTAATACCTTCTTAAAGAGAGTTATGGAGAGAAATATCGGGAGAGGCGTCTTCTCTTGTATGGAGGCTCGCGCCACTGTTCCGCGTCTGCTACTCCCCACTGCGCATGTGTCAGTCCCTCTTCCCTCGTGACGCCGTACATAACCACCCTGCGTCACATCTGGGCGGAGTCCCACATGATGACGCTTGATCGGCCGCCCCAGCACCATCCCCGCACGCACTGGGGATGGTGCTATTAACATCAAGAGGGATTATGAAAGCGTTACCAAAAAATTGTTATCCACCGAGTTGCATTCGCTTACGTTAGCGCAATATTATAAAAATAAGCGCATACCAAGAGGGATGCGATCCCGTCTGAAGCCTAATATGTTTGTACAGGATGGTGAATTCAGAACGCGCTTTGAAGCCATTTCAAATAAATATGCGATGGACATTATGTTGCTCAACATTGAGTTTTCACAGAAGGAAATGCTGGTACTAAAGAGCAAATTGCAGGATATTGAACAACAGCTTAAAGTAACAATATCTATTAATGAAATAGAGGTGTTCTTGGAGAAACAACGGTCTTTTTTGGAAAAAATGCGAAAAGACCTTGAGGAAGTCAAAAGGTCTAAGTGGCATAGAGACCAAAATGATTATATGTCTGGGCAAGTCTATGTTTGGGAACAACCTTGGCACACGGATCGGGGTCCGCAGCCAAAAAAGATGCCAAAGCGGAATAAAGAAATAAATAAATGGGCGAGAAACAACGATGTAAATGATGATTTCAACTCTAGCCAGCCTGGAACTTTTTTAGGCCCACGTGTCGCTACGGGAGACGCCCCACAAGAAGGGGAGGTGTCCGACACAGGAGATCTGGGAAAAACCAGGGCACAGAGATTAATGAGGACCAACAACTCCAGACAGATGAATGTAACAAAGAAGAAGTAGAGTCGAATGTGGTGATAAATATTTCATCTTATTCATTGACTGAGCATGAATTGAAAGTTCTGAACAAAGGACTGTCATTTTGTCCACAGGCTAAACCTGATTGGTTCCAGTTGGAACTGGACTTGAACCGCCTCTTCAGGAATTTAAAACTGAGGGTGTGGTTCGACTCCAGTTCCCCTGGTGCCATTAATACTAATGAGACTGATCATTCTGATGATCAATTGACGTTACAACAGTTTGGTTTGCATTTGAAAAGTGATTTTTTTCCTCTTGTTAATTCGCATGCCCTAGAGTGTTTTATAGAGGCGGTCAAGAGAGATGTTGCCATACTAAGAAAAAGAACCCAAGGTGAAATCTTCACTAAACCAAATATTACGGCACAGGAAATGTCTGCGCTTGAGAGTTTGTCCAGTAACCCCGATCTCACCATCAAGTCTGCGGACAAGGGTGGTGGGATCGTGGTTATGGACACCTCTCGATATATACAGGAAATACACAGGCAATTGCGTGAACCTGGTGTCTATGAACCATTGGTCAGGGACCCCAGATTCGATATTGCCAGGAAAATTGATGCACATCTAACAGCTGCAGTACAGGATGGGACCATTGATAAACAACTTAAAGAATTTTTGGTGGTGAAGTCTCCGGTTACACCCACTATATATGTATTACCAAAGATACATAAAAGGTTGGTCGATCCTCCGGGACGGCCAATAATTTCGGGCAGGAATTCGATTCTGTCAAACATAAATGTTTTTTTGGATAAAATACTTAGGGAGTACGCTATGGGTGCTAATTCATACATTAGGGACACCGGAGACTTCATCACCAAGATTAAAGGAACGAGGGTTCCGAAAGGGGCGATTTTGGCATCTTTTGACATAGTGTCATTATACACGTCTATTAACCATGAAAAGGGCCTGTCGGCTGTGGCTGAGATGTTACAATATTCGGACTATTCCGCCCCAGCACGACAGTTTGTATTAGCATTGATGGAGCTGTCTCTGAGGAACAATTACTTTGAGTTCCAGGGACAGTTTTATTTGCAAACGATGGGCGCGGCGATGGGGTCCAACGCCGCGCCCACCTATGCAAATATTTTTGTACGGTCATTTGAGGAACGTCTCGTCTATGTATCTCCCCACTTCAACCAAGTATTGACGTGGTGGAGGTACATAGATGACATTTTCCTCATTTGGGGTGGCACTATGGATCAGCTGATGGACTTTCACGTATTTTTGAACTCTCTAGATAGGGAGATCCAATTTACGTTAACGGCATCGGCTGACCGAGTGCAGTACCTAGATACACAGGTATATATTGAGGATGATCAGTTACATATGGATTTGAATATTAAATCCACTGATAAGAATACATTATTGCATTTTACAAGTGGTCACCCACGGAGGATGGTGGACTCTTTACCGTTTAGTCAGTTACTCCGGGTACGGAGAATAGTTGATAAGGAAGAGAACATGCATTTGGCAATGAATAAGATGGCACAAGCCTTTGTTGATAGGGGTTACCCTAGAAGGCTAGTGAAAAAACATGCGGATAGAGCTAGAGAAGCTTCAAGAGAGGAGCTGTTGGTCCCCAAACAAAGACAAGTGAATGACAGATTGCCATTCATATCATCATATAACGAGTTGAGCCCCAATATTGAAAATATAGTGAGGCGCCACTGGGGGCTATTGAGTAGTGGACACCCAAATATTGCAGCCTTTAAGAATCCACCTATGATGGCATATAAAAGAGCAGGGAACATTAGGGATAAGGTTGTGCACTCAAGAGTACCTGAAAAAGGACAAGTAAGACAGACATTTTTGAAGACAAGGCGCACTGGCTCTTTCCCGTGTCTTGGATGTGTGAACTGCAAACTGATGGTGAAAGGATCAGGGTTCGCACATCCAGACACGGGAGAGATCTTTAACATAAGGCACTATCTCACCTGTGACTCATCATGGGTGATATATGTGCTGTGGTGCCCTTGTAAAAGGCTATATGTCGGCGAAACGACATGTGAGTTAAAAACCAGGTTGAATAACCATAGACAGTCCATTAGGAGTAAAAGAACTGATTTGCCTGTATCGAAGCATTTTGTAGAAAAAAATCACAGGGAGAGTGACTTGAGATTTATGGTCATTGACCACGTTAAACCCTTGGTAAGAGGAGGGGATCGATTAAACATATTAAAGAAAATTGAGCTTAAGTGGATTTTCCGACTAGATACTTTGAAACCAAAAGGGCTAAACGTTGAATTTAGGGTAACGGGAGAAATGGTCAGCTAGTCTCAAGTTCACAGCCCTGTGATTTGATGTGTATCGCATACTGTATGTAGTGAATTAATAGAAGCTATGGTCATGTTCATGTTATACATGTGGCTTAATTGTCTGTAGGCATTGTTTAAAATGTTATGTGGACTGTTGCCTATAACGGATTAGAGGTTTGGAGAAGAACTATGGGAAAACAGAGTTGTAATATTTTGCCCAGATGAATGCCCTAATGTAAGATGGCGGTTACAGACCAGTGATGCGGCTCGGTGCGACTGGCGCAGCTCAGTTTCGCACGCAGTGCGTGCGGGGATGGTGCTGGGGCGGCCGATCAAGCGTCATCATGTGGGACTCCGCCCAGATGTGACGCAGGGTGGTTATGTACGGCGTCACGAGGGAAGAGGGACTGACACATGCGCAGTGGGGAGTAGCAGACGCGGAACAGTGGCGCGAGCCTCCATACAAGAGAAGACGCCTCTCCCGATATTTCTCTCCATAACTCTCTTTAAGAAGGTATTACAGTCATGATTTTAATTGCACTGTTCACTTTATTGTATGCACGTATACGTAATTACGAGGATTTCAATGAAATAAGTTTTTTTTAAAAAACTTCACCTACATGTATTTAGGATAGATTGGTATCAATGTTAACTTTAGGAACTGATCACATGATTTGTAGCTTACCCCCAATGGGGAGTGCACTGCTATTGCATTGGTTGTTGAATCAATTAGGCACTAAGTGATGATGTATTTATATATGCACATATGCACTTTTTATGTTCACTTGACTTGAAAAAGGTTCTGGGAGAGAACCGAAACGTTGTCTCTGTTGACATGTGTGAATAAATTGCACATTTTTCTACTTCAAGGAGTGCCGCAGTTTTTTCTGTGTTATATTGCTGGTCCTGGATCGAGGGATCACTGCGGGCACCGCTACAGCTTCAGCTGCATATTAAGGAGTGCTGCCTGACCTTTTGTTATGGATATATATATATATATATATATATACTTACTTTTTGACAGCCCCGGTACGGGCTTGGTCCACCTCCCCTGGACGCTGGTGATGCTGGTGAGCTGGCCCCAGCAGCGCCAGCCACTTCGGGAGAGCCCTCCGCTGATGATGATGACGAAATCTATAATAAGAGCACATACTGATTAATGCAACGAATCAAACAGTAAAAGCTCCAAGTGTTGATTTTTATACTTACCGGCCACTGGATACGGCGGCGCCTTCTGGGTGGGTTACTCCAGTCTGTGGTTGTCTTCTTTGAGGACATCTGTACGCAACAGAATACCAGACAAAATGCAGATAACGTTAAAGGAACTTGTAGAGCACTATTTCCTCATATATCACCATTTTTTATTTTATTTTTTTTAAATACTTACTTTTTAAAATATAGATCTGGGCTTGCCCACCGCAGATGTCTTTCACTCAATTGGATTTATTTTTTTGGGAACGACCCTAATAATAAAAAGATTAAAATAATTAATCCGACAGGAGCCATAATCCTCCCAAGTGCCACAAACACCCCCAGAGACAGCAGCCCCGCATAGTGCCAGCAGCCCCCCACAATGACATCAGGCCCCTAGTTCCAAACAACCTTCCCACAGTGCCCTAAGCCCCCCCAATGCCAGCAGCCCCCACAGTTCCAGCCACAAACACCCCCGCAGTGCCAGCAGCAACCACAGTTCTAACCACAAACACCCCTGCAGTGCTAGCAGCAACCATAGTTCTAGCCACATACACCCCTGCAGTGCCAGCAGACCCCACAGTTCCAGTCACAAAAAATCCTGCAGTACCAGAAGCACCGCACAGTTCCAGTCACAAAAAACCCTGCAGTGCCAGAAGCACCGCACAGTTCCAGCCACAAAAAACCCTGCAGTTCCAGAAGCACCGCACAGTTCCAGCCACAAAAACCCCTCCAATGCCAAAAGCACCGCACAGTTCCAGCCACAAACACCCCCGCAGGGCCAGCAGACCCCACAGTTCCTGCCACAAAACCCCCTGCAGTGCCAGAAACACTGCACAGTTCCAGCCACAAAAACCCCTGCAGTTCCAGAAGCACCGCACAGTTCCAGCCACAAACACCCCCACAGTGCCAGCAGACCCCACAGTTCCAGCCACAAAAACCCCTGCAGTGCTAGAAAAACCGCACAGTTCCAGCCACAAAAACCCCTGCAGTGTCAGAAGCACCGCACAGTTCCAGCCACAAACACCCCTGCAGTGCCAGCAAACCGCACAGTTCCAGCCACAAACACCCCCGCAGTGCCAGCAGCAACCACAGTTTCAGCCACAAACATCATCGCAGTGCCAGCAGACCCCCCCCCCAGTTCTAGCCACACACGCCCCCCCCCCCAGTGCCAGAAGCCCCCCATAAAGGCAGCCCACACCACCAGTGCCAGCGGCTCCCACTGTTCCAGACACACACACACCTTCCCAAGTGCCAGCAGCCCCCCACCCTAGAAATAGAGAGATAGATAGATAGATAGATAGTAAAAAAAGAAAGATGGACAAACAGACAAAACTTCATATACTTTGCAGTCTCACCAAGTCGATAATCCAAAATGGCCGACGATTGTAAGTCTGGACGGATCCGTTTGGCTCCGCACGGCCAGGCGGACACCAAAACGCTGCAAGCAGCATTCGGGTGTCCACCTGCTGAGCGTTCCGCCAAACGCCGCCAGACTGATGCATTCTGAGCAGATCCTTATCCACTCAGAATGCATTGGGGCAGTACGGATCCGTTCGGGGCCGCTTGTGTGAGCCTTCAAACGGAACTCACAAGCGGAGCCCCGAACGCTAGTGTGAAAGTAGCCTTAATTGGGTTTATTTGTTGGATAGTGAAGGGACAGATTTGCAATTTTTTACTGTATGTATATATACATATTTGTATTTTTTTGTTTTATGTGCATCATTGGACCGAGCATGTAGGTAGATGGTATGTTACTGCATTGAATAATCAGGGGTAGTAATGATGCTACGGTCCACTGCTGCATATTTATGTATTAATATATTCAATTTAGGTTAGACTCAATAATGTGATTCCCTTTTCCTTGTTTTCTATAAACTTCTTCCTTCTTTTTATGTTGCTGCTATGCCGCTTTGTCCACAGAGCCTCCCGTCTATATGCGCTGGTGCCGATTCCATTCATCCCGGAGTACTTCCGGTATTTGACACGCAGGCTGTGCCCTGTGAGCATGCGCGCCCTGCTGCTTCCGGGTGTTGGAACGCAGGACGAACCGGCGCACATAGATGCGCATCACCCCTGGCCACCATCGTTTGTTTGCAGCACACATGGGACATATGGAGCTGCCTCCTCTCTCCTCCCTCTTTCCTCCTCCCCCCTGTTTTTCTGGCCACCTGTATGGAGGGCTGCTGGATCAACGCCCTCCTTCCTCCCCCCCAACTCCCCCTCCTCACTTGCCGCCTCAGCACAGGTGATGTTTTGAACATTATTAGTGATTGTTATATGTATATATAAGGACCTATTGTGGCACTCAGAAACAGGCACCCCTGAGGAAGCCAGCAGAGCCTGGCAATACGCGTTGGGCTTGTTTCCTGACCACCACATCATCTTTAATGATAAGTATCTAGCTTTCCACTAACTTAATTGTTGATGGATTACATGCATTATACTTCTCTGTCCATTTGTATGTGTGGGGGTTTGCTTATGGTATTGTGGTGAGTCAGGTAGGGCATGTTACATGATTTATTTAGAAGGCCCAGATTCATTGTATACAATGTTTTTAACTCAATCTTTGTTGTGTCTGTTGTCTCCAATAAATTTGATACTTTTATAGATGTGCGGCTTTTATCTCGGTATTCTTTTTCTCTTGAATTTACACACTCGTGTCTTGTCGTCAGCACATTGTCTGAAGAACTGCCACACCAGGGAACTCCTTGGAGCTGGCTTTGGTGTGCTTGGTCCCTTGGTGTGATGGGCAGTAGCAGGCGTACTGTCTAGGGCAGTGGTGAGCAAACTTTTTAGTCAACTGAGCCAAATATCAACAAAACTGCAATTGAAATTTCTTTTAAGAGCCAATTTTTTTTCACTACCTTTCATTTCCCGCGTCACTTCCTGTTGTGATGCAAGTGCTGCCTCACAACAGGAAGTGACGAGGGTAATGAAAGGTAGTGAAAAAAAATTGGAAAGAGGTGTGTACACCCTCGATTACTCCGGCTTCCTGTGTGATGATAATAGTGGGAGGAAATATGGGTGATATGAGATGTACACGCCCTCTCCAGCTCTGTGGAATGCAAAGGCATTCCACAGGCAAGGCCGGTTCTAGGTGAAATGGGGCCCTGGGGCAAAAAAACAATAAGGGCCCCCCAATGCACATTTCTCCAGTCCAGTCCAAACAGGCACTGCTGGAGAAATGTGCCATGGGGCCGCCCTGGTTCTGTTTGGACTGGAGAAATGTGCATGGGGGGGGGGGGGGTTAAATGACTCAGAGTCATGAGAGAGATGTCTGTGCATGTGCTGGCACTGCTGGAGAAATGTGCCATGGGGCCGCGGCCACCCTGGTTCTGTTTGGACTGCACTGGAGAAATGTGCATTGGAGGAGGGGAGAGTCATGAGAGAGATGTCTGTGCATGTGCTGGCACTGCTGGAGAAATGTGCCATGGGGCCGCCCTGGTTCTGTCACATCTCTCTCATAAATATGAGTCATTCGCCCCCCCATGCACATTTCTCCAGTTCAAACAGAACCAGGGCGGCCCCATGGCACATTTCTCCAGCAGTACCAGCACATGCACAGACATCTCTCTCATGACTTCCCTACCCCCCCAA